>NW_015505236.1:2330702-2441800 GCF_001515645.1 Sinocyclocheilus grahami
GTTAAACAAATCATTTTTGCTTGGTTGGAACAGCAGCTACGCTAATTATGTCTCTATTTGTTTCTCTGTTTTTGTAACTAGGATTTACACAAGCTTCAGTCTGGATCCAGAACACCTGAGAAGAGATGATGCCAACCCCTCAGAGGACCTCAGATGATGCCAACCCTGAAACAACATACAGAACTACCACATTTTGCTATAAGTTTGATTGCATCATATAATAATTGCTGGTAATAGTGTTCATCGTCTGTTTGATTACGTCTTTAATTGATTTTTCCATACATTTCTGCCATATGACTGACAGTCACCATTGATAAGCTACCACTAAATATTGTAGAAACTTAATTTGCTGTAAAGTTGCTTTGCAATGATTTGTATCGTGAAAAGCGCTGTACAAATAAACTTGAATTGAAAATTGAATTGAATGTAGTTGCAAAGTTGCTTATCGATTGATTAAGGGGACCATCAAAATAAAATGTAACCATATAAAACATTGCAATTTTTTCAGTTGGAGTATAAAGCTCACATCAATTAATTAACATTAGCTCCACAGGAAACACTCAACATCTAACCACTCACAAGCTGTAGTAAGATACTGTGCAGATCTTAAATAATGTCAAGATATGATACAGTCCATTATTCTGTAAATGAAGTAGATTTAATATGGTGTTCATTGTGTGTTATAAATAATCATACTCTTAAACTTATAACCACAAATACGTAAGTATTATGATGTATTATAACTGTTGTTATGATTATTCATGAGTTGATATAACATATTATACGTTTTTTTATAATGCATTAAATGTGCTCAGTGCTGACAAATTCACGCTCCTTCTTTCACTGGGATCAAAAGTGGAATATAAGGTATACAGCTCACAATGTAATGATGGTGTGGTCTTTCTTACTGTTCAATGTCAACTCAACTTACATTGAATTTGAGTAGCAGAGGGGGTGGCTCCTAAAAAGCTGACTGATTGCCTCCACGAGTGCTGTCCAGTGGCATATTTAACTCAATTAACAAATAGATAAAAAGGCACCTGACAAATGCTTTTGTAGCCCCTTAACCTGCACTGTACCACAGATGGGCAATTGCTTTATTTTATATTAATTAATCAATTCGTTTTCATAAACTATATGCCTTTTAAAAGCGTAAAACCATAAGATTTGGTTACGGCACGGAGGGCTCGGTACGGTTCACTTTTTGGGTACCTGGTACTTTTTTTAGTATCACCTCGGTTGGGGTTCCAAGTGAACCGTACAGTTACCAAAACTTGACGTGTAAACTCTACTGATCACGGATTGGCAGGAGAGAATCGTCACTACCTGTGTCACTGAACTTGCGACACAAACACAAAAGAACCGCTAGATTTAAATCAGCACAGCCAGCGAAGGATTGAACGCAACTGTTTTGAACGAGCGCACCTTTTCTTAACAACCAAAAGGTTTTGTTGTCTGTTGCGGAAGAACAGACGTTCCTCTGGTTGATAGCAGAGAAGTGGATCCAGCGAGAGCTTGATGGGGCGACACGGAATGAAAAAGTTTTTTTTTAGGAGTCGTGGTAGTAGAGGCGGCGCAACTATAACGACATGTGAATAATCCCGTCCACTCTAAAGCGGTACTGAACTACAGTGGAAACGCAAACTGTGCCGAGCCGAACCGTGCCGTGCCGAGTCATACCACGCAGTGGAAAAGCACCATTAGTCCGTCCAATACAGTGCAAAGAAAACCTGGCCGATTGCATCAGAGATGGCAGAGTATAGTGACTCCAGTCCAGTTTTTAGTGAATTATTATAATTTTTCTTTTTTGGGGGGGCTTTTTGTGCCTTCATTTGACAGGATAGTAGAGAGTAGACAGGAAAGCACTGGGTGAAGAGAGGGGAGGGGGTCTGGCAAAGGACCTCAAGACAGGAATCGAACTCGGGACACCGTGAACGCAGATGCATTGCATGTCGGCGCACCAACCACGAGGCCACCAGTGCAAACGTTTTTAGTGAATTATTCATTACAGAGTGTATTTAGCTTTTTAAAAAATGACCTTTCTCATATTATTTCATATTATTATTTCTCCAAACAAACAGTATATATGTGTGCTAACAATGTATTTTTGCACATTTCAACACTTTCAACTGGTATTTACTTTTCGTTTGTGTTTTGTCGTTTAGTATTTCTGAACGGATCGATATTGTTTCTATGCAGTTAAGTCATGCAGTTGTCTTCTGGTATCTCCATATAGGCTACTTTTAAACTGTTGGACAACCAGACTTGGGACATCCAGGGCCAACAGACTTGAAACCACCAGACTTGGGAGCTCTGGCATTGGAGCGGACTCAGGAATGAGCTCTGGGCTGGATATAGGCGCTATCAAAATCCTCCTCCTATCCCACAGTGAAGGATAGGACACATAATCTGCAGCACTAGATCCAGGAATTGCCAGAGCGTCCCTTGAGGACCAGTCTTGGGCAGCACTGATTTAAGAGGCTTGTTTAATCCCACTTGAAAGTGACAATATAAGGACATCTCTGAGTTAGCAAGATTTTAAAATCTAATGATATGGTCCTCAAGGGAACGATGCTCGGGGGCAGAGGAGGATTTCTTACGATTATAACTTCTGGATAGAAATAGTGCAAACACTGGACAAGGATGAAGGTTTTAGTGCACGTGTGTTGAGTGCTTGTGTTGCTGTGAAATGCAGTATACTTTGAAAGGCTGTGCACATGCCGCAAAGCAAGTATACTTTGGGCTTAACTCTGTAGGAAGGCGGCCATCCAGGAGCAGGATTAGATACCCCTGCTATAAATTGTCTACGCATACACTGAGGCTGCATTTACAGCGGGTAAAATAAGTATTGAACGCGTCACCATTTTTCTCAGTAAATATATTTCTAAAGGAACTGTTGACATGAAATTTTCACCAGATGTCGGTAACAACCCAAGTAATCCATACATACAAAGAAAACAAAACAAATAAGTTCAGAATTTAAGTTCTGTGTAATAAAATGGAATGACCCAGGGAAAAAGTATTGAACATGCTTACTGAAATAAAAATTGTATTTTGTACAAAAGCCTTTGTTGTTAATGACAGCTTCAAGACACCTCTCCTGTATGGAGAAACTAGTTGCATGCATTGCATAGGTGTGATTTTGGCCCATTCTTTCACACAAACAGTTTTCAAATCTTGAAGGTTCTGTGGGCCTCTTCTATGAAAGCCTTTGTTGTTAATGACAGCTTCAAGACACCTCCTGTACGGAGAAACTAGTCGTATGCATTGCTCAGGTGTGATTTTGGCCTATTCTTCCATACAAACAGTCTTCAAATTTTGAAGATTCCATGGGCCTCTTCTATGAACTCTGATGTGTAGTTCTTTCCATAGATTTTCTGTTGGATTCAAGTCAGGTGATTGGCTGGGCCATTCTGGCAGCTTTATTTTCTTTTTCTGAAAACCAATTGAGAGTTTTCTTGGCTGTGTGTTTGGGATCATCGTCTCGCTGGAATGTCCACCCTTGTTTCATCGTCATCATCCTGGTAGATGGCAGCAGATTTTTATCAAGAATGTCTCTGTACATTTTTCCATTCATCCTTCCTTTAATTATATTAATTTTGCCAGTGCCACACCATGATGTTTTTGGGGTGATGTGCAGTGCCATTTGACTTCCAAACATGGTGTGTATTATGGCATCCAAAGAGTTTAATTTTGGTCTCATCGGACCAGACTATATTCTTCCAGTATTTTCACAGGCTTGTCTAAATGTGGTGCAGCAAACTTTAAACGAGCTTCAACATGCTTTTTCTTCAGCAATGGAGTCTTGCATGGTGAGCATGTATACAGGCCATGGCGTTTGAGTGCATTACTTATTGTTTTCTTTGAAACAATTGTACCCGCTAATTCCAGGTCTTTCTGAAGATCTCCACAAGTGGTCCTTGGCTCTTAGAAAACTCTTCTGATAATTATTTTCACTGCTCTGAACTTTATTACACAGAACTTCATTTCTGAACTTATTTGTTTTGTTTTCTTTGTATGTATGGATTACTAGGGTTGTTACCGACATCTGGTGAAAATTTCATGTCAACAGCACCTTTAGAAATATATTTACTGAGAAATATGGTGACGTGTTCAATACTTATTTTACCCGCTCTATTTTTCATGGGTATTTTAATGGCCAAACACAATAAAAGTTGCTCCTAAATAATATAAGCATGTTCATTTCCCACATGTGGTGATCAGATTATTTTAGCAGTGCTGTTTACCAATGAAGGACAGTTAAAACACACACACACACACACACACATACACACAGGAAAAACTGGTTGTCAAACCAGTCCACAAAATGAGCGACTATGGCATTTCCAGACTCCTACTTTGAATATACAAACTGGGAAATGTTCCGTGATGCAGGAGGAATTGACATTAATGAATATATAGACTCTGTGATCTGATATTAACAAAAGCACACAGTATGTTATCACTTTTGTAACTGTCAATACAGTCATTTTCTCAATAATGCTGTAGAAAAAATTGTAGAAAAAGAAAAAATGCTGAAGACATTTACAATGACATTTGCTGATTGGTCTTAAAGTGAGTAGGTGATCCTTTCAAGGGTCAAGGGTCTGAAGGCCATGTTATATTTATCAGAACTTAGGCTGAAGACAGGTTATATATACACATTTTTGGAGGGCTTTTATTTTGGAATTCAGCTTCAGAAAATACGGACACACAGTTATTTTGAAATTCAACATTCAAAGTCAGATTGTCTTAGGAAATACATGCTTTATACGTTACTATAAAGTTTGCCGGCATTATTTCTTTCTCTTTTTTTGTATTTTAAAATATATATTTATTTTACTGATTGATTGATTGTTTGATTGATTGATTGATTGATTCAAAGTGGAGGCTGAACTACTTTACAGCAAAGTAGCTTTTTAAAAGGCAGATTCCCTTTAATCAGTTGCTTTATTTAGTTTCAGCAATTAGATTTATTTGGAAACAGTAGGCTGGTTTAATAAATAGTTTAGTGCCCTACATTTCACTAGTCGTATTCAGCTTTCACTAGTCTAAATTCCAGTTCCAAAGACGTTGCGATTATAAGCATACTTTACATTTAAGTTATCTGTAATCGTTTTTTTACTAGTCATGGTTTGGATTTTGTTAGTCATTACACACTTTGCAGAGAAATTGTGCTTTAAAGTAATTTAATGGGATCAATGCAATAGATCCGGATGCACAAGCGTCCTCGTGCAGGACTGGACTGGGACGTAATTTCACCACACGGGAAAAAAAGGGGCCAAAATTTTACCTTTTGGGGTACAACAGCTTGTCACCAGAGCAGTACTCTTAAAAGGACATCTTTGTACCTTTTTTTTTTACCCCAAATAGGCACATATTAGTACCCTAGAGCAGCAAGCGAGTACCCTTAAGGTACTAATATGTACCTATTAGGGGTAAAAAAGTTACAAAGATGTACTTTTAAAGGTACTGCTCCAGTGACAAGCTGTTGTACCCCAAAAGGTGCAATTTTGGCCCCTTTTTTCTGTAGCCTATACATCCACATCAATTTCTGAAACCAGACAACCCTAATATTTGTACGGCCATCACATAAAAAATGTCTAAATCCTTATTCTATAAGGCTGTGGAAAATAATTAAAGGTTCTCTCTTGAACTGCACCTTCACTTCTCTTTTCCTTTTGTTCATTTTCCCCAATATCTCTGTCTCCCCTTTTTTTCTTGAACCTGTCATTTCTTCACCAGCAGGTCTACTGGCATGAATATAACTGCATGTGTTCACTTTGTTGAAAAGAACCACCTCATTTCAATTTGTTAGCACAGAATGTTATTTATTTTAAAATTACTTAAAAACCATATTTAACAAACCTATTTCATACAAATATATTAAAACACATTTTCTAAAGTGCCCAAATGTCAAAATGAGTAGGCCTACAATAGCCTATTTAGGCTGAAAAATCCTAATACTGAACATACTATTGCATTATTAGGCTGTGACTCTTTTGTACTACCTGTACAATAAATCCATGTGAATATCTGTCTCTGTCACATTTTTTTTATGTAACTTTACAATCGATAATGATGTCCTTTAGCCCAGTATTCTGACTGATAATCTGACTGAATAGATACTAGCAGTTTAATACTCAACTAACGTTACGTTAATAAAGACAGAACTATTTCGCATATTTACAGATGAAACTGACCTGCACTTGAAACCCTGAACAGGTCAGTGATGTTGCTACATCTCACTGCTTCTTCTGGCAGCTTCCTCTCTTTCACATCGATTCTGTTCGGAACCGTTTGACGGAAGCGCGGAACAGACTTGAACCGATTCGTATAGCGCAGCGCTGCCAGTCAAGACTAACCGATTTATGATTTATTATCGATTTATTATTATAAAATGATCACTTTCGAATATTGGGAAGGCATAAATATAAAATATTATTAATAATAATTACTAAAAAAAAGTTAATTAAAAAAAAGAAGGAAAAAAAGCGTGCGGCCCAAATCAGCCGCCAGGCCACCGGGAATTCTCTCGGTGCTCCCGATGGCCATTCCGGGCCTGTCCTTGTGTCAAAAAATGTGTCATGGCAGGAGTCAGAAAATAACTGGCGAGTAGGCCTAGTTGGATTCAGTCTCGTTTTTAACGGAACTGTCAAATATTTAGATGTGTGTAAATTGTGATTTAGTGCCCATTTATGCCACAACTGGTGCAACCGGCCCTAAAGATTTCACTTAATAAAAATAACTTAACCCACGCACTTTAATTCGAAAGTAAAGAAAAGGCTAAATCATTGGCTATTTTCAAATGTTCTCTTTCGCCACATTACAAACAAATAGCTACACTTAGCCTACATGAAGAAAGGAAAGAAAGCGAGGTAAATCGTATTTTCATATTTCCTCGTTCACCAATACAAACTCTTAATAAAGAGGTCACTTACCAGAAATGTAACGTTAATGGTTTTGTTTTGGCAATGGTTGCCTTCTGTGTTTCGACAAGACCGTTACACCCTGATGATAGGCGCCATAGAAATATATATCAAAATAGAATGCTTTCTGTTTGAATTATGCAAATAAGAAAAAAAACTAGGCTAGCCTATGTTCTTGTTGTATGGTCAAAGACACTGATATTTATTTAATAATAAATATAGTTGTTTAATGGTGTCCGTGTTATGTTCTAGGCTATTTCATCTACATCAACATTGTGAACTTTTATAAAGATGCAGTACGAACGGCACAGTGGCAAAACATTTGGCATTATTTGCATTAGGGCCTATTATCGCGAGTTCTCTGCATGAAAGGCACACGACAAGTTGGATGCACTAGGCCTACTTTTTTTCTAGGAAGAATTGGCAAGCATTAGCCCACATTAAATGCGGAGTGTAGGCTATATTAGGATGTTCTGTGATGATTAAGATGATTGATAGGCAAATGTCGGTTTACGGTGTCAAGATGCACATGTGCGAAAAAGGTCTCAGTGGTTTATTTGTTTGTTTATTGCAACAGAAAGACCGTCTGAAATATGTACAAACGTAGACTGAGAATACAATTCAACGCATTCTCCACAATACATAACAATAAAACAACTAAACTGAAAATAAAACAAAAGGGCTCCGTGGTTTCAAGATGCAGTTTTATGAAATAGTATGTATCAATACCTACTATTCTGCTACACTCACACACACTGTCCAGAGATGATTTGGTAATCAGATCATCTTTACGCGTGACAATTCTATCTCTGCGCAGGCTATTATTGCGCAAAGATATATTATTCAACGGACATTCAGACCATGTCCAAGGTGGAATGGCTTAATTCCAGATATAAAACAAAGATATCTAACATACCAATAAATCACAAATAACGAATAAATTAGGAATAAATTGGATCATAATGGACCAAACATAAATAATTGCTATAAGAGAAGGACAAAACTGCAACATCTCTTCGAAAATAAAAGAAAATAGGTTTAATCTTTACATATATTATGAGATGTAGGCCTATTACACCCATGGATAAAAGCAAAATAATCCTACTAAATAATAAAACTCTTATATCGTATCTATTTTTATCTAATTTAATTTCGTTTATTGATTTTTATATGGTCCTATGATTGTCATATAATAAAATATGGGAAAACTTGCTTTTATCTATACACTGTTGCTACTTAACCTTGCCTTCAAACAGGTTTAAAAAGGAGGGCTCTTTTAAAAACAGTTAGAAAGGGGTTGTTGTACTTGAAAAACAGGAGAATGTAGAATGTCATTGTAATATCCGACTTTCTTTCTAGATTATTCTGACAGATGGCGCTGTACAATAAAGATTTGCCATCTGAAGCGCAGCTAGAGCCTTCCACCTCCGTGCCGTTCTTGGGGGCTAAATGCACATTTGAGCAAATGGTACAGAACACGCCTATAACATTAATACATGGAAAAGTACATTTGCGTAATCACTGGCGCAATTAATTTTCTATCATTATTTTATAATTAGCCTACCAAATGGTGTGCTTGTGTCTTTATGCAGTAGCTTGACTTACTTTTCTGCTTGCGTAAGCATTTCAGCAATTTCCTGCCTTCTATTGCAGCAGGGTAGTACAGGCATTGGTGAGGGGGGTATCTACGCGCATTCTGATATTTTCCCCCATACTGTAGTTTTTCAAAAATATACATTCCATGTTGTTCTTTTCAGTCATCATGTATCAAACCAATGAATAATTCTTTCAAAAAAATGAAACGAGAATGCTGGTGTGTATTACCTACATACTGACTTGAAATCTGATATAAAATATTGGAAACTTCCCTCATTTCTGTACACACGTGACCCTGGAACAAAAAGTAGTTCGTTTGTGCTCTATCTATATTCTTCCGCTTGCTGTACTTAAAAAATTTTTTAATTGTTAATATATTTTTTTATTTAATGTCATAAGAGTTAAATATTTGTACCTAATAATGTGTATATCTACATACTGAAACACAGAAAAAAATAATTTGTATATTCATAAAATACTGCATACATGGAACTATTTGGCACGGCGTATAAATATGTTGGCCGAACGTCACCTTTTTTCAATGGGAAGCCATGATGGAAGTTTGAGAGTTTAACAGAGGAGAAGTGAAGGAAAAGGAGCTGAGTTGAGTCCGCTCCTACGAGACATTTAAATATCGAGTTTTTATTTCTTGGTGGAGGCTGTCACCTTTCATTTCATGTGTTGGAACCCTGGCATCGCGGATTGTTGCAATGTTCGATGGCTTTTATTTTTTTAAGGATGGGTAGACGAGCTAGCGCGCTAGCCGTTGAAGCTAACAGCTAGACGGAGCGCGAGCTGAGCGGGAGCGGGGCTTTGACAACCGTTCTTGAAGTGGAAGCTCACGGAGAGGACCCTCTCTCCGCCTTTCCGTTCAATCACGGCGGCTACGGTGCGAACAGAGACTTGTCGTGCACTAGAAATTCTGCAGTTTGAGACTTGGGACGTCGCCTATCTTTTCACCCGGGGCTCGTCTGAGCTGAGGAGGGCATTTTGGAAGCCGGGCCTGTGGTGGTTTGGAGCGAGGCCCTCGATGAGAGATCCACAGCAGACTCCTTTCTAGCTAGCAGGGGGACTGCGAAACGAGCAGAGCATTAAATTGACCGATCGTCGGAAAGCAACAATACTCTCACTCACACTAAAAACCTTAAAGACTCCTGTCACAGCCATGGCTGGGATCATAAAGGAAATTGTCAGCCGAAACAAATATAGATACCAGGAAGATGGATTCGACTTGGACTTGACCTGTATCCTCTTTGATCAATCAAATGTCCCTGTTCTGTCTATTGTGTAGAAACCAGTGTCTGCTGTGAAGGTAATGGCTTGCATCTTGTTCTAAATCGAGAAATCTCTAACGTTTGATCGGAGGATACATACGAAATCAGCGTTTGTTTGTTTTAAAAGATTTTTTTTGCACAAACTATTGGCACTGGCACCTAGTCGGCGACTGGAACTTGACATGATCTAGATCTAACGTTATTAGTTTCTGTATCTGGATCAAGTCGAAGCCAGCGCCGTTTAAATTCATGTCAGTTCTCAATTTAACCAAATTAACGAGCAGACAGAAAATCAACAGACCGCACGCGCACTCATTTCATCCGTACAGTTGTTCTGGGCTAGTTGCATGTGCAAACTACAATATAAGCCACGCCAGTTAGGTTGTAAAATGTCATTTTCCCTCCTTATGTAATCTGATCCATCGATTGGCTGCTAATCTGTGATCCAGTACACAAAACGCGTTCATTTCAACTCAAGGCTTCTCGCACCAAAACTGTAATTTGGGGGTTTAAAACAAAAGATGCGTCGCGTAGAGGTCTCGCTGGTTTATGTAATGCGATGGATTAGATGAGATGCACAAGCAGTGTCACACAAAGAGCCATTGCATCAGCTGCTCGCAGAAAATAGATCTCGCGTTCAATTTGGTGTAGTTTTGATTGAGCAAAAATGAGTCAGTTCACACGCTTGCGTACAAAAGGAAATGCTTTAGTATGTGAAGTATGCCTTTTTCGTAATCGCAGGAAGAGATCCGCGCAGTCCTGTTAAAGAGGACTCCTCTGTTGAGCTGCATTGTAGAAACGTCACTGATGCCTGCTCACTTATGTGTCATTGTCAATGTCATTTGCGTTTTTCAAGCACCGGTATTGTTTGAATGTACATTGTTGGTTTTGTGATGGCTTTGATCGGGCGCGTTACATCCTTGCAGATGAAGTGCAAAGCATAAGTGGTTTGATTGCTCGTTTTATTTCAGCAGGATTCAGTGATATTGAACATTAACACTAAACCTGACGTTTAGCTGTAGTCCTGTTAACCTCACTGTCCCATTCGTTGCCCTGTAATATACAACAAGGCAGGTGTACCAAACACTATCATTGAAGAGGTGCAATTATTTCTCTGTATAGCGCTGTAACAATGGCAATAGGAATCTGGTAGGCCTTGGTGCATGTTTTGTCGAGGATGTTGAAATGTTAAGTGTATTTGCACTAATTTACACCATGCTGTTTTGCTTTACATCTAGTGTATTACATGAGTAGCCTGTGAATGAATTGATTGCATGGATGTTGATTTGCCCCTGCCTGCTTAGATGGTGTGTGGGTTCACTATATTGCATTGTACCATACTATGCACTCATTGCATTTACAACACACAGTGTGTTGAAGTGGAATGTAGAACTCCCTGTTCTTACAGACGTTTTGAAAGGATAAATATGGAGAATGATTTCATTCTTTCAGTCCCTTTTTATGTTACTGATGAGGCAACACTGTCTACGGCAATGATTGGTGAGAATACAAACTCTTCATTTGATGAAATGCATCCTGTATGATCATTCGTCATGAAATATGTTCACTAGATGTAAGATTTCATTTTTTTCTTTAACTTCTTTGAAGTTAGCCAAGATTAGACTAAAATTTGTCTAAAGCATTTCTGGATAGAGGAACTGACCTTACTGTATCTGCACAGCTATTGCTCTTGATGTACACAGTGCTCAACCAATGTTTTTTTTGTTGTTGTTTTTTAGGATTTAGATTTTATTTGATCCATTTATTTCCAGTACATCTGCAGTTTTCATTAAAGGGGTTGTTGATCATTTTATGTCTGCAAGACAAAAATCAAAACAAACAAACACACAAATGTGCTAGGTAATGTCAGTGCAACACTCACCTGATTGGACAAGTGACAGTTCTGCGCGAAACTGTCCAACAATGGCCCTGGACCGTTTTTATTGTCAAACCTTCAATTATTTTTATGTCCAGTGAGTATGAATGAGGCATGGTTGCCTCATTCAGTGCATCATATTTATAGCTTATTTATGCATGGCATTTTTCTTGAGAGATATGGTCCCAAAGAGGTCATGGTGATTTAAATTTAGATAATATTCTGTGCATATCTTAGAAAGCTAGATATGTGGTATGCATTTTTCTAAATATTTTGTTCTTGGCAATTAATATAGGGAGCTTTTTAAAAGGGAGAAACTGTTATTGATTAAATATCCATCTTGAATTTGACCAGATCGCTATGATCTGTGTTTTTACGAAATGCAATTCAACGCATTTAGCCTTTTTAGACATCATTTAAAAATAATTTAAACTTATAATGATTGTCATGTGAAAACAGTGAAAGTCTAATTTCCTGGCTGGTTCAGATGGTAAACCTTTAATCTCTGAGCTCATATCCTTACAGCTGTCAAAAAAAGTTTTTTTTTTCTTCTTTGCTGAAGTGTCAAGTTTGCTGGTTCAGGAGTGATAACCACATGCTACACCATCCTAGAACACAAGACGTTGCTTACCGTCATCTAGTCTAGACTTTTTTGTTTTTTTCCTAGAGCATTCTGTCAAAGGCCATCATTGTATGCTACTATGATTGATTTTTTTTTTTTTTTTTGAGATTGTAATTAAGGGTTTGTTTAACTCGTTTGCATACAGATTGAAGTGATCATGATAGATTTAACATTTAATATTTTGTTGTATTTCAACAACAATAATACACAAATTTTTGTTGTATTTTTGTTAAATTGTGGAAGTTGATTTAAACAATTGTGAGTCTCATTTTGATAAATATTGATAGAATTGCTTTGCCACCAGTTCATCTGCTATATCAGGGTCTGATTAGATCATCTTTGAGAAAGGACTGAAAGTGTATGTCAGGCTGAAGAAGTGATGCACTCGTTATGGAAAGTTGAGGAAGGAAAGTGATTCCAGGCTGGGCTGAGGCACAGTGTGATTTATTTAGTGCCCCTGTGTGGCCCTCTGGGTTAGAGGTCTATGCATTGGTCTCTTACAGCGAGAGCCATCTGTTCTATATTACCCAGAATGCTGTTATCTGAGCTCTCATTGCACAACTAAAAAGTAAAACGCTACTTTAGTTAAAATGAGTAAGTTCTCATCTGAAACCGGGACTTGGTGTTTGTTAGTTTCCTGCTCCTTGTGGCGTCATTTAGCTGCTCTGCATTGTTCAGCAATGTTGTCTGTTTTGGATGTGTTTAACTGGTTGATATAATTGTGTAAGACAAGTGGCCAGTGGACTTTATAAATGGGTTCATATTAGGGATGCACCGATATGAAAATTTTGGCCGATACCGATAACCGATTATTCTTTATTTTTGAAAGCCGATAACCGATATGTTGGCCGATAAATCTATATCCAAATTGTTATATACTTTTTGAGAGCCTGATTACAAAAAAGGTCTCATCATTAAAAGCCACATCCCAAACACTTCAACATAAGCAGCCTAGTTTGAACGGTGTACGTTTTAAAAATATTTTTACTCTCCTTAATCAGATGATTGTATTTTTTTTTTTGTTCCTCCTGTCTAGTGGTCGACAGATATGTGGTTTTTGACAGCCGATGCCGATATCTTGGAAAGCAGGGTGGCCGATGGCCGATAAAAAGCAGATATAATTGTATTTATTTTAATTAATATTCAAGAAATTTGAAATCATTTGAAAATGGATTAAAAAATAAATGTGTAAAATAAACATACTTCTACTTAAGATGACAAAGTATTTTTCACAAATAAATAAATATTTAATAAAAATATAATTAAAAAGGCAGTAAACACTGTAACCAACAGGGCACTCAGTATTCTGTGAAGTTTGTGTGCATTGGGAATAATATTTTTTCAAACAAAGCCAAGGTAACACTCATTGTACATACAGCACACAGTGAAAATTACATGGATATGACAGTGGGCAAATGCATAAAGCGGAGCATAATTTGATATCACGAGTTTACGATTGCGCATCTTCAGTGAGGCTGAACTCTCCTCCTGTCAGCATTCAATTCGCACGGACCGACCATCACGCAGAGAACACGCGATCATGCAGGATACACATGCACCCTTCACAAGATCGCACAGCTGGATTCAACTAAGTTTTTTAAGGTTTATGAAATTAAATGTTCATCATCAAAATAAAAGTCAGTCGCGCCGTCAAAATAAAAATCCCGCCTCGAATGCATCGGCCAAACAGAAAAACTTTTTTCTGATTTATCGGCCTTGGTGATATATCGGTCGACCACTACTCCTGTCCATATCAGTTTTCCTAGAAAGAGTCTTGGATTTCCTTAACTCTGCTATCTAGATATTTATCCTAACATTATAGCAATGGGCTTTCCTGCTGAAAGACTTGAGGGTGTCTACAGAAACAACATAGATGATGTAGTGCGGTAAGTATTCGCTTTTTATATTCTTTGGAAATTTTGTCAGTATAACATTTGTGTCTGGAAGTCTCTTATAACATTTGCAACCCATGTTGTAGCAAAACCAGAAAAACTGCTGTGATAGTTACAGCCAGAACCTCTGAAATGACCTGATGCACTGCTTTATCAGTTTACAGTATGGTAGTCACCTTCAGTGACATTTTATAAAATGTGCAACTAATGTTAGACTGTGGCATTCAATATGCCATTCCATTGTCATACGAATAAATGCATTTGTGATTTTAATTGCTTGACTGTAAATCTTAGGCTTGATTGTGCAGAAAATATTTAAAATAATGTATTTAAGTTCCACCAACAATTCAGTGCATTAGACATTTTTTCTAGTCATCCATAGTTCCTTAGTGCCGTTGGGTCTCATGCCCTGATAATTGCGTGGATTTATATGCACATTCAAACTAATTCACAGCACATGCTTATACTGTAAGGCTGAAACGATTAGTTGACATTATCGACAAGCGTCTGATCATAGCGATGTGGAGGTTTGGACCAGCTCTGCAGTTCCGTACTCCAGTAAAGTCCAGTTATGTCACGTTAATTTACATAGCACTTTATACAATTGATTGCTTTAAACCAAGCAGCTTTGTAGAATTTAACATAAGACTGTGTCAGTCAGTGTCTCTTTCAGTTAGAATTAGGCCTACCACTTTAAATTATCTTTTAAATTAAAGCTTAATCTAGCAATGAACTGCTTTGATTATTGTAACACTATAAGGTGTTTTAAGAGGGATTATGTTCTGAACAAAAGGGTTTACAAAAAAAGAAAATAATTAAAGAATGTTGAATCGGAGATCAGACAGTTCCTTTTTCATACAGTTAATTAAATGGTGATTGAGAATGTCTTTGTCATCTCATTTTGTTTGCCAAATATTTATTTGTATTGTAATTTTTTTCTTAATAATAATAATTGTAATATAATCTGACGGTCGCATGCACAAGTTAGTCATTTGCATAAAACACGCCAAAACCATCTCTATATAATAACTTTCCACACAATCTTTGTTTTCAGCCTTTTGTCACTCTAGAAAGACATATGCTAAAGACAAATGAAGATGTTTTAATTAAACCTAAGAGATTGTCGTCCTGCCGTTCAACAAAAACTTTGACTCTTCAAAAAGTTCATAATGTTATCAAACAGTTTAATAAAAAAAAAACTGAAGAGACGTGATCACTTTGTTTTAATTTTGTAATAAACAATTTAATTTAGATTTTTTTATTCATATATAAACATTGATTATTGTTGGATGGATAAAGCACATCAAATATGGTAAATGAAAGAAACAATGAGGTTAGTTCTCGTATATCAGGCAAGCACATTTGAGCTTCTGCAAGAACCAGTGAGGTTTGAGCTTCCTTTTACCATATTCAATACGGAGTGTCTATTTACACTAAGTGCAAATATCCCACCTTGTTGGCAGAGGCTATTTACACTAACTTTGACCACCAACGTGTGTTTGGGATAGTCAACACTACAAAAGACGGCTGTCAAACGTCAGCTCCAGTGGCGTAGATGGTAATGCGTGCACCACAGTCTTTTTGATGTGATCGACCCGGGTTCGAACCCGCCTTTTGTCTAACTTTTTTCCCCGTTCTTTTCAAAGCTCATCACATCTAAAAGGCTTTTTTTTTCAATAAAAATGAAGGAAATTATCAAAAAGTTGAAAATAAAGTATCAGGTAGGGTTAAGGTAGGTGTAGGGAGGGCTTTATTGTCCCAATAAGGTGACATCCATTTAATAATTTTAATTAAAATTATAGTTTACACTTGATACGTTATTGCATACTGTTTTACAATGTACTGCAATACTGGTGTGCAGATAATTGCCACTATTTGCATTAAATAGTATAAATAGCAGAAAACCCTGCTATTTTAATAGTTCAAATAGAATCTATAGCTATTTGCACTTAGTGTAATTAGAATCCATTGTTGTTTGCACTTAGTGTAAAAAGCCTCTATCGCTATTTACACTTAGTGCAAATAGCCGCTGCCTATTCAATGTGTTTTACGTATGTGGATTGATCGGTGTTTCTATGTGAATGTAAGCTTGGATTGAACTGATCAATTATGGTGCATAACGTTATAATGTCTTTATGAAGCTCTTGAAGCATTAAAAAATGGTGGAGTGACTTTCAATGGCGTGACAGAAATCTCTCCAGTGGTTTGATTTATATCTTTGTGTTTTAAAAATGAACAAAAATCTTAGGATTAAAATTTTTGTGTGAACTCTTCCTTTAATCAAAACCCACCGTGATTGTCTGGGAAAATAATTGTTGTCCTCTTTCTGCAGATTCCTGGATTCAAAGCATAAAAATCATTACAAGATATATAATCTGTAAGTGTGTTTCAAACAACTTCAGTTCTGTAAAATGCTTTTACTGCTTGAACATTTCCTCTAGTTTGCTGTTAAAAGTAGAAAATCTGCAGTTGTGTACGATTGAACATTAAAGAAAAACAAGCTTTTTGATCATTGTGAATGGAGGGCATTGTCAGTGCACATAGGTCTGTTATTTAGCTGTGAATGTTCTCTTGCTTTTGGCATTGATGCAAAGTTATTAGCAGAAATGTTACATTGAACTTTTGTACTTATCAGTTTCTTTGTGTTGTTTAGATGTGCGGAAAGACATTATGATACTGCCAAATTTAACTGCAGAGGTATGATACTTGGATTGCATAAATCTGCCATTTACTGCCGTTTTGTAAATGTGATGTCAGTTTTTGTGTGGTAACGATGAAGGTCTTGATTAACTTTTTATTTTTCTCTTGCAGTTGCACAGTATCCGTTTGAGGATCACAATCCTCCTCAGCTAGAACTCATTAAACCTTTCTGTGAAGATCTGGATAAGTGGCTCAGTGAAAATGACAATCATGTGGCTGCCATTCACTGCAAAGCTGGAAAGGGACGTACGGGTGTCATGATATGTGCATACTTGTTACACCGAGGCAAATTCAAAAAAGCACAAGAGGCTCTGGACTTCTATGGTGAAGTTAGAACCAGAGACAAGAAGGTGATGTATATGTTTTTGCTTTGTGTTTTCTTTCCCGAAAATCTCAAGTTGTGAAGTTTAAGTTTTTGTATAGAAATGTAAATCACAAGGTTAAATTTTAAAAGTCCATACTGATGTTGGCAGGAATATTACTATCATGATAGTAATATTATAGTCAAATATGTTTCGAACCTGTCAAGTCTTGGTAGATAAAAATCTACTGACCTATATCATTTCCCCCTGAGTATTCTTCTGTGGAGTGCACCAGTGCCCATCCACTTTTTCAGTGGCCTTTGTTCCAGAAGTATTTTTCCCATAGAGAATTAAAAAAAAAAAGTCTTTGTTAAAGAGTTGTATGCCATGAATCAAACCAACCAGCAATGAGGTGAATTATAACCTTACAAATATAAATTTGAAGCAAAAAAGTATTTGAATATCGAACAAAAAGACAAAGGTACAAGAGTGTGTACTTTATTGAGGGAAAGAACTGCAATTCTATGAAGAACTGCAAATGACCTAATGAAATTAAACGTGATGGAGAAATATAAAATTATTGATTTTAAAGATGTTGATTTATAGAAACAATATTTTACATTTATTGCAAAATTTGTATTTAAATATGTATATTTTTATAGAAAATATTTAATCTGTTTCAGGGCTCCAGACTGCGACCATTTTTTCTGCCTGTGCGACTAAATTTTGGCACGACCACCACGTTGTTCAACTCCTAAGCGCTGCCATTTCTGTTGCATGTGAGAAACATCAAACAGAAACTGAAAGCATAACGAAACCGCGCTACTTGTTTGAACTGCGCAGCGATTCGAGTGTAGAGCCTGGTTTATACTCGCCACGTCAGCACAAGCGCGAAGATGCACGCAGCAAAAATGACGCGAATATTGAGGAAACGATGGATGGTTTTCAAGCTAAAGTAAAGTAAAAGACCGCATCTTAAACCAGAGAGGGTGAACATATTGATATTCATGTGGGGGAAAACATGCAAGCACCATCACAGACAGCAGGTTAAGTTTTACTTTTCTTTTTGTTTTCGTTTTAAAAAGCTTGTTATCTTTGGCTGTTTACCTCCCGTTACACCATGAGGCTCTCTTTTATTTAATTTTGTATTTGATTCCTCAGTGTTTGCTAAACCTTCTGTAATTTATTAGTCGATATATAATAGGTTACAGCATGTGGTGTATGCCATGCCTCATCTTATTCGTTTTTGTTCAACATTTTGTAAGCTAGTTTGTCATTGTATCTTACTGTTTTATTGTTGTTGTTGTGCATTTTAATTAAGAATAACAATGAATCCATCTTTTGTTTTAGTCTTAAAAAGTGAAAGGTAAATGTAAGCAAAACATATGTTACGTAAAACGTAATAAGATCGTGAATTCGAAAGTGAAAGCACGCAAAGCCTGACTTATAACACAGCAAAAGAGGATCTCCCATTCACAAAATTCAAATCACAAATAATACTACTGATGAAAAAGAACGGGTTGAATGTTAACCACTTTTGTTTCCATATAGCTATAAACTATGATAAAGCATGCATTGATTAATCCCATGTTGTAGTGCAAACAAATAAATAAATAAATATTGTGACCAAATGATATTCTTGTGTAACTGAGAAAGTTAGTCGCAAAAGAGCAACCAGTGGGAAGAATGAGTCTGGAGCCCTGAGTTTGAGAGCTTAGGGAAACTGACTCTATTACGTCTTTCACAGTGCTTTATGTGTGGGTGGGCGCTATGTAGCCCTTGGGCACGGTTTGCTTATTTCAATTCTCTGATTGGTTGAGATTTCTTGGCAGAATCATGGGTCATGTAGTTTGTTTAAACCTGGAATTCTGTTAAATGATTACTAAAACATTTATTTAGAATAACGTGGGTTGATGGCATCAACAAAAGCATGTAACATAAATTAACTACCTTGTAGGTCACTTTTAAAGGTTTATAAGTAATTGTTAAAAATCAATTCCCCTTTGGAGTAAAGGGGTGGGATTATTTTTTTTTTTGACTTCTGGAACCCAACTGCTGCACCCTTTTACAGAAGTATGATGCAAATGTGTTGTGTTGAGGCGGAGACGTTTGCATTAACACTGCAGGTTTGCCGTTTCACAGGGAGTGACTATTCCCAGTCAGAGGCGATATGTGTACTACTATAGCTACCTTCTGAAGAATAAGCTGGAGTACAAACCAGTGGCCTTGCTGTTTCACAAGATGGTGTTTGAGACCGTGCCTATGTTCAGTGGAGGGACCTGCAGTAAGTGAGCTCTCTTTCTTTCTCTTTTTTTTCTTCTTTCTGACACTTGTTTATACTTTGTATTGTCATCCGTTTCGGGCTATTCAATCTTGTGCTCAGGTGAGACATATTGGTGTTAACACCTGGTATTACTTGTATCTTGCATGTGTCTTTTGTGACAAATCTGGACTTTTTCCAATTTTGTGATTAGGCATTATTTTCTTTTACGTGTAACCGGCAATGTTTAAAACTTCGTTTTAAGTTGGTGCGTAGTGGATAGGTGAGTTGGAGGCCCTTGAAAGCATTAGTATTTACCACACAAATGCAACATGGGCACATGCATTTCTAACTGCTGGCAGTTTCACATAGGATGTGCCAGTCACATTTAGTGTATGATCCTTCAGAAATCATTCTAAGATTTGCTGATTTGGAGCTTAAGAAACATTTCTCATTAACAGTGTTGAAGACTGTTGTGCTGTTTTTTTGGAAATCATTTTATTTATTTATATAAAAAATATAAAAGTTAATGGTTCACTTTTTTTTTTGTATTTATTTTAATTTTTACTTTAACATTCTGTGTTAAATAGCATTACCGTTCATTGTGGTTTCAGTGAAAGATTTTGTCCTCCATTTATACATGTATTTTAGCGACAGACATTAATACCAGGTGTACACAGGGTCTCTGTAACTGGAAATCATGTCTCTCCCCCCAACCCCCCCACCCCCCACCCCCACACACTTCTTCATCGTAACTGTGCTGAGAGACTGCTTTCACACGCACGCAGTGTTCACGCGGCTTTCCTTTTTGCTTCAACTGCTGTAAAATCTTCCCTACAAATTCAAACTCCTGCTTTTTCTATGCACCTAGACGTTTAACCTTTATCCAGATAGACCTAATGTACTTCCAGGAGTATTAAATATTTAGCCACTTAGTCTTGATGTCTTCAAAGAAAAGTGGCAGGAAAGTGTAAAGATATTCCAGGCTGATTCTTTACCTGGAGTGCGAGTTTGTCCAGTGGCGCTGTAGCTTCCATGTCTCTCTGTCTCTGACTGTACCTCCTCCGGGCCCTATTCTGAACACACTCTTGGTGACACTGATCAAGCCTGCTCTACGTGGTCCAGAGCTTCTGGACAGGATCATTCATAATGCTTTAGACAACCTGCTATGTGAAATCTGAACTTTATCCTCCATTATATTTTATTTTTGTACTTGTATGTTTGTAACGTCTGTTATGTGAATTTTTTTTTATTTAAAAAAAATAATAAAAATTTAAGCGTGTAGCTCACCGCAGGAGGGCTTCCCAGTGGTGTTGCACTTATGATTTCCTCCATAGTGTCTTTGATGGCCATTAATATTTTAGTTCAGCCCAGTCTAGCCCGGTGTGTTGCATGAGTGTGTGTTGTGTTTTAGCTCTGTTTAAACGTTTCTTCCCCTCATAGTGCCCTCTCTTGCTCTTGCTCTGGCCAGGCCACTGGACAGTCTTTAATCTCCTTCTTTTTCTCCAAGGGGATTCTGCTGTAAAAAGCAAGAGTGAGCAGATTCCGCATGGGTTCAGAAAAACCAATTGGCATTGGGGTAACATCAGCTTTTTCTAAAATGTTTCTCATTTTCAGTTCTGTTAGCCTAGCCAGTGTTGCTCTGTAAAATGTGTTTGCCATGTTCAAGTAAAAGCCGCTAGCGCCACTTTTGGGTAAGGGAGATGGGAAGCGTGTTCCAGGGTCAGCTGTTCTCAGAATAGGGCCCTTAGCGTGCCACTGTTATTTTGTCTTTTCTGTATCAATATTTCTGCTGTTTCTATCCTGTTGTTTTCCTCTATGCTTTTCTTCTGTTTTATGTTAACAGATATGCATAAACTCACATTTTTTTTTGTCACACAAGGCTGGTGGAGCAATTACACATTGTTTTATTTTGCAGATCCTCAGTTTGTGGTGTACCAGCTGAAGGTGAAAATTCACACGTCTAACCCAGCGCACACAAGGCGAGAGGAGAAGTACATGTACTTTGATTTTCCGCAGCTGCTGCCTGTGTGTGGAGACATCAAGGTGGAGTTCTTCCACAAGCAGAACAAGATGATGAAAAAGGTATGTGTCAGTTCCCAAATGGCCCCTAGTGCTCTTACAGATCATTATTGCTTTACTTTATAGCTGCATAATAGTAAATGTAATGTTGTAATGTTAGTTAAGAGTGAGGATTAAGATGCATTTTTACTTCAGTATTTCATGCAGTTTTTTTAGGGATGGAATTTTGTGGTAAGAGTGGGTCGTATGTCCTAAATTGATCACAGTATGAATAATGTATATCATGGTATCAGTATAGATCACAATATAGTGCTTATTATGCTGGAAATTCAACCTAAATGTTGTTTTAGCATATAAAATATAATGGCATATATTATGCTTTATAAAAAAAATATATATATATTTTGATTATTTAGTGATAAATGTGCTCTAAATGCTACAAATGGAGGAAAATGAATAGATACAAATAAGGTACTTAATCTCAATTTATTACAATAACTTTTATTTTTAACTTGATTGAAGCAAAAGATAAGATTATTCATAACAAATGAGTAAGTCTGGCATCAGCACCAAAATGGCTTCTAACAGGGTTGGGCGGTATGAAAAAAATCTTATCGTAGCATGAGTAATAATATATCACAGTAATGATATATCATTATGTAGTTATTTTTTCTGGACATTTGAGTTTAATGTATTATATATTACATAACCATATAGTAATTTCTACTTTTTTCCCCCCCAATTATATATTGACTTAAATACTTTAATGAAAGGGATGGGTGTAAACCACAGGCTGTATCTGAGATTATTAATTATGTCTTTTTAAGTCTCATGTCAGAACAGATATTACAAGGCAAATCTCAACTGACCAATTGTTTATATCATTGTAAACTCAACACTAAACTGCTCAGTGTGGATTATTATAAACATTACCATAATGAACTTCTAAAGATGCTTTGAAATAATGTGTTTTGTGAAAGCGATATACAAATAAAAACTTGAGTTGTAAATGAAGCCTTATTTTATAATATGATTTGTTTTTGTTAACCAGGATAAGATGTTTCACTTCTGGGTGAACACCTTCTTCATCCCTGGACCAGAGGAGAGCTTGGAGAAGGTTGAAAATGGAGGTTTAGTGAAGGAACGGGATGGGATCCAAACCACGGAACGGGGAGAGAATGACAAGGATTATCTAATCCTGACTTTAACCAAGAACAACTTGGATAAAGCCAATAAGGATAAAGCCAACAGATACTTCTCTCCAAACTTCAAGGTGTGTTAAGCACTTTTGCTCATCGCCTTCCAATTGCTGTTCATTAAGGTGTTAAAGGGGTCATATAATGCTGCTAAAAAGAACATTATTTATTGTAATGAAATGTTTATGCGGAAAAACAAAAAAAAACATTATTTTCCACATACTGTACATTGTTTCTCCTCTATGCCCCGCCTTTTTGAAACGCGTCGATTTTTACAAAACTCATCGGTCTGAAAAAGCGAGGTGTGCTCTGATTGGCCAGCTATCCAGTGCATTGTGATTGGCCGAATACCTCAAGCGTGAGACGAAAATGTTACGCCCCTCACCATACTGTGATGGCGTGTACAAAGTAGTTAGTTTCACTTTCACAACGAAAAACACAGCAGCCTAGCGTGATCGAAAGCCCCGGCTTAGCGTGAGCTGAAGCCGGGCAAGAGTGAGCTGAGGCAGCGGGGTCGAGGACGGCGGTCCCGATAGGAGCGGTGAAAACGGTGAAAGGCAATCCACAGCACTAAGTTGATGTATTTCCTCAGCGACCAGCACGGATCAGCTCCAGGCATGACGAAGTGGATATCGTCCTCTTTTGGAAGACCAAACAAAGTAGTTTCGCTTTCACAACAAAGCACACGGCGTCTTCAGGACATGGCGGCAGCGGCAACAATACTACAGTGAGACTAAAAGTTACGCCTTCTTTCTTTGCGTGAACATTAAGGCGTTATGCAAATCTTCCCACATAGTGAGGTAGATAAGTGGGGGCCATTTTAGGGGGGTGTGGCTGACTCTTAACTTTTATAAAGAATATCTCTTTGGATTTGAGACTTTAGTCTTTGCAAATTTACAGATCTTCTTTATGCACCAAGAGCTTGTAACACTCCAAAGAGAAAGGAAAAAATGAAATCGCATCATATGACCCCTTTAAACTGCTGGCAGGCTCATCCACATGAGCCTACCACCAGTTTACAAATGTTCAAATGGCTAAAATGTGTGTTTTCCCGTTAGGTGAAGCTGTACTTCACAAAGCCAGTGGAGGAACCATCCAACTCGGAGGCCAGCACTTCTACATCTGTAACACCGGATGTTAGCGATAATGAACCAGACCATTACCGGTATTCGGACACAACAGACTCGGACCCTGAAAATGAACAGTATGATGAAGAACAGATTACTAAAGTTTGAAATATTTTTATGGGAAGAAAAAAGAAACCATACGTAATAAGAGTTGTATAAAGGAGAAAACTTGAATATGAACTGAAAGCAAGTACGTTTTTCCACCCCGTTTTTTTTTTCCCCCAAGCAGAATTAGGACACACGTCACACAAATGCCACCAGTTATAGGGACAAAAATGCTGACCAATTTTTCTTTTGTTCATTCACCCTGCTCCATGAAGTATCAACACTGATGTTCCGTGGAAAACAGCGTCAGTAGCTATTATGTAAATACATGTTCATGCCGTAACACGAGAAAGGAAACCCAGTCAGGATGGGAGATCGTTTATGGGAGAAATTCAGGAGTTCAGAATTCGCTGCTCCATCAACCTGTTGAAACCTAGGCCAGTGCTTTAATCAGCATTCATGCCCCCATGTCTGTCCTTCTCTAGTCTGTCCTACCTACTGTGAAACGCTACTCATGCTGCTGGAAGGCCGCCACGTGTCAGTCGGGCTCTGCTGTGCAGTGAAAACTGCATCTCTTGCCATTTTTTTTGTCTGCTTTCATCATTATTACTACTACTAGAATGGAGGTGGTAATGATTCTACTAAACTACATGACACCTTGGCAGAAAACGCAACATATAGCTCCACCATGTATTATTATAATTATTATTACTACTTTTTTTAATGCAAATATACAAACAACACAACAGGGAAACCAGTGTTGCAATAATGTTGATCGAAGGTGTGCATGTTATTGGAATCAGTTTCCATGTCAAATAAATAGTATACAATGTTTTTCTAAAAAAAAAAAAAAGGTTTCTAAAGTAATTTACAATTTGATTGTATTTGGGAAGAAGAAATTGCCTTCACTCGTTCTTCTGCAGATGGGATTTTAATTTCTAAACAGACATTCAGTGGCACTTCATTTATATAATTTACAAGTTTCCCTTTCAAAATTGGCACTTGTTTAAATCAGCTCTCACAGAATGCTTTTGTTTTCTGTTTGACTTCTTAAAGGGTCATGCTTTGAGCTCAAGGTAGCGTCAGTCCTAAAATTCCTCTTCAGTGTGTTGTGGGATACGGATCAATCTTTTTTGAGGGCTCTGTGGCCACTGTTCACTACAGCGATCTCTGGTCAGAACGAGTTTGATGGTGTACAGCATCTCGCGTAATGCATGTCAACATGGAGAAGCCCTTTTCTGAATGTATCAATCTTGGATGCAAGTTTTGATTAGATTTCAACAGCGTCTACATTGTTTTTCTTTCTTCCTGGCTGTGTCAGACATCAGATTTTTGGCTCCCTATAACATGTTTGTAGCTTTATCGTGCATGATCTAATGAAATCTGGATCATTTCTCCAGCAATGGTGCTTGCTAAACTAAACTCTCAATGTATAGTACAGTCATTTTGGAGCAAAGAACCTCATGGTGCAAGCATTCAAACGCACTGTGGTGCATTGTTAGTTTCTAACAATTTGATGTCCCTCACTAGCTAGTTCGTTTTTTTTCTTTTCTTATTCTTGAACCGGCCTCGTTCCCTTTGGAATGAGCATAGTGCAGCTATGGATAACGGATTTTACACAGTCTTGTGCTTGCTTCAGAAATATTAGAGCCCTATATATGAGAATATTTAAATGTATAATTTTCTTTTAAGCATGCCAAATCTTTTTTAACATCTGGCTGATGTGGCCAGACCAAAAAAAACATCTTAGTCTCTTGGGCAAGAATCTTCACTAAGGGTAGTGAGTAAGCTGCCTTTCTTGTACTGTTAATGTTCAGGCTTCACTCTTCTCACCAGCCCACTGCACACCGTACATCTCGCCTTCCTTTAGAGAAAGAATACGTTTCCCTGACATGAGGAGGAGACTGGGCCTTCCTTTATGAGATTGTACACTAACCAATCCAGGAATAAAAGCAAGCCTATCAAGGATTCTCATTTTGTTTACATTTTATCACATCACTGAAAACCTGCCAAAATTAAGCTTAATCATTTTTGTGTTATGATTTTCTGTGTGCTCAGAGGAGGAGGCATGGCCCACGGGAGGTATTCTTTGCCTTACTTGAAGTTGACAATGCTTATTCCTCTACTGCTTTGATACCTACCATTCTGCCCAATCACTGACTTATTTAAAGCTACTATAATAGAGCAACATATTGTACTAGACATTTGCACTGTTACAGGTCTTTGCAGGGTTTCAGTCAGCGGTCCACAGTATTTTTAATTTTTTTCTGGAAATACTTTACAGCAATCAAAAGTAGTAGAATAGAGGTGAAATGAAAAGACGTTAATATTGTCTCTGTGCATCCCAATAGAATCAAATGTGTTTTTATTGACTGAATTTCTTTTCTTTTTTTTAAAGAAAGCATAAAAAAGAAAAAAAAAAGAATAAAGCGACGATTTATGAAAGTATTCGTTCACATTCTGGCAGTGACCCTCTGCAGGTATTTCCCATAGTCTCTCTAAATGTACGCTGATGTGTTTTAAATGTTTAGCGGTTTAATGTGTGACTCTACTGAAGAGTATCACATGATGAACTTGAATTTAAAAGGATAGTTCACCCAAATATTCTGCCATCATTTACTCACCTTTGTGTCTTTCCAAACCCATATGAACAAAAACAAGATGTTTTGAAGAATGTTTCAGCTGTTTTTGTCCACACAATAAAAGTTAATTTGGTTCCACCATTCATTTTATTATATGGACAAATACAGGTTTGGAACATCACACTGTAAAAATTGAGTATATTTGACAAGAAAATACTATTTCAGTCTTTATACTTAATTTCAAATTTAATTGTCACGTGCCATTTCTTAGTAGTTATTTATGACATTTACTAGCAATTTCACCACCATATTTTTTTTTAGCGCATGAGTAAATGATGAATGTTCATTTTTAGGTGAACTATCCTTTTAAGCCTCAGATCGTCTCTGCAACGAGACGCATCCCTTGACATTTTGACAATTTAGCCACAGTACCTTTATACGCAGACCCTCAGACATCTTGTACGTGGCACGGGTGTGTGGAGCTCACAGGCAGCATGAAAAATTAATTTTCAGCTTTAATGAAAAACAAAACGTCTTCAAGGTGCCAGTGTAAATGTTTCACGTCACTCTTTCTTAGCTGATTTGTGCAATATGTTGTTATGATGCCTGTGGTTGCCACAAAGTGCCTCTCGTTTACAGTTAAAGAAAAAGTACTCGCTTTAAAAACTGTCGTCGGACATCGTGTCATGCATGCGGACGGTTGGATGGATAGATGGGGTGGTACTGTGCACTAAATCGTCCAGCTATTGCAGTAGGGGGCCCTTTGGACTTTGGCCATGCTCCATTAGAAATCATTCTTCTCCCCAGAGTGTTTTTACGTTCACGTAATGTAAACGTGGTATATTTTCAGTCTTTTAAGAAAACAGCCTTACTCCGTTTCAGCCTGTTCAGATACTATTGTGCTGTGCAACAGTTGCTCTGTGTGTAATGCCTATGCACTGAGAATACACAAACCAACCATATATGAACTATTGTACAGGTAATCATGTTGCTCATACAAATCACGTTTGTTTGTAATTGTATGTGTAAACTGCCCTTTATCTTAGTGTTATAAACTCCACATAAATCCAATAAAGTCTCATTCTTGTCAGTTTATTGTTTTTGACAGCTTTCGATATGTCTCTGAATTCATAGTTGCATGGCAGGTTCCTGTAGCATTTGTTGATTACCACAAAAATGTATTTTGACCCTCATTCTCAAAGTTATGAGAAGCAAAAATCAAGGTTATGGAGAACTTGGTGTATTCTTTAAATTATTTTGTGTATTATTTAAGTTTTAAAGGGGTTATGTGATGTTGCTAAGAAAGAACATTATTTTGTGTATTTGGCATAACGAAATGTGTTTATGCGGTTTAAGGTAAAAAAAAACAAAAAAAACATGATTTTCCACATATTGTACATTGTTTCTCCTCTAAAGCCAATCCGCCGATCCACAGCATGAAATTTGATGTATTTCCTCAGCGACTAGCACGGATCAGCTCTAGGCACGATGAAGCGGATATCATCCTCTTTTGGAAGACCAAACAAAGTAGTTTCGCTTTCACAACGAAACACACAGCGCCTTCACGACATGGTGGCGGCAACAGTACTACAGTGAGAATAAAGCTACGCCTTCTTTCTTTGCGAGAACATTTGGGCGGTGTTATGCAAATCTTCCCACATAGTGACGTAGATATGTGGGGGCATGTTAGAACGAACTGTTTTAGGTAGGCGTGGTTGACAACTTTTATAAAGAATATCTCTTTGGATTTGAGACTTTAGTCTTTCAACTTTACAGATCTTCTTTATGCACCAAGAGCTTGTAACACTCCAAAGAGAGAGAGGAAAATTTGAAATCGCATCATATGACCCTTTTAAAACTTTATGCATTTCACAAGTTTAGTAAGTGATTCTTTCACACTGCAATAATGTCATCATATACTGTATAAGCAATGTTTATTTTTAAACTTACAACTTGGCCCCATTCATTTGCATTATAAGTTTCTCATTGCAACCTAGATTTTTTTTTTGAAGAGTTCATTTGCAAAAACATAACTCAAAACTCGAGAAAACAGATACGTTTTTTCATTGTGCATTCCAAATTAATCTCAATCAAACTGCAGTTGAGTTATTTTCATTAGGTTAAAAAATAACAAAAAAATACAGCTAACACAAAAACATGATATAATAAAAAACATAATTAAAAAAAAAAAACTATCTGTTTTTCCAAATAAACTAGAAACTATAAAAAGAAAAGAGTTTAAATTAATTGTGATTATCAAGACTATAAAAAGAAGTTTAAATTAATTGTGATTATCAAGAAATGTTTAACAATAGCTGTCAATTGAGTATTTAACTTGGAATATTCCAACAAGGAGCCCTAAATTTAAGCTGTAATGTTCATATTCATGAACAAAAATCATCAGTTTTCACTCAAGTACATGTATACTTGTTACTGAAATGAAATGATTATCTCACTCATATGAAAATTCTGTTGGGTAATCTAGTCTTGCTTTTTCTGGCCAAATGCATTCGTGTGATGACTGTTTTACTTGAGAAGGCCTCATGGTTTTTGTTGCCAGCTGCCCATTACAGCTCTAGTTCTGGCTGAACTCATGACTTCAGTCTCATGCTGAAGGTGCTTTTCATGTCAGCTGAGAAAAAATTCAGGAAAACGAATGTAGTTCTGTTTTTTTTCCCCCTCTCTCCCTTTAACGTCTCTAAAACTGCTCTTGGGGACTATTTAGATTTTCTCGACAGAATGAAGAAATATTTATAACCTTCTGTAAATAAACTGCCTTATGGGATACATCTTTGTGCCCAGAAAATAAACTTTGATTTTAAATATATCTCTATTAGGTTTAAAAAGAGATCCAAGTTAAAACCTCAAACCACACTTTGTGTCTGGAGCCTGACTGGAGATGACCTCTGATTTACCCTTCTACCCTGTTATCTATAAATAAAGGCCTTGTCGGACCTACAGGAGCCGCAGAGACGCTGCTTACATAACCTGTGTGCATGAATCTCACTCATTTCCAAGAGAAATTGGTTAAATGTACAGCTTGTCGTCTTCGCTGATCTTTGATAGCGCTGTGTCTGCTGTTTGAAATGAATGTGGCGTGATAAACCCTTAAGAAGAAATCATTTGAATTTAGGATGTTATTATTCAAGGTTTCAAGTCGAGGTTTTCATCAGGTTTTCACCCTCAAGCACTATGTTAAATATAATTTAATAAAGAATCCCCTTTAAATTTCACCAATGAGAGATCTTCGCCCTGTCTGAGACACGTGTGACTCAAATAAGCTGCTACTCCGAGATATAGGCTACATTTCATTATTACTGTTCACATCATACCCCATTTGCAAATTGTTTTTATAATAATAATAATATAACATAATATATAACGGTAACACTTTATTTTGATAGTCCATTTTAGACATTCTACTAACAGTACTTTGCAACTACATGTCAACTAGCAGTCATTAGAGTATTAGCAGACTGTCTGCTTAATATCTTCTAACACTTTATTTTGATAGGTCCACGACATATACTTGCAAAGTTTCTCATAGTCAGTATGTTGTACGTGTCAACTTATTCTACAAACCCTAAACCTAACCTAACAGTCTACTCTGAGAGTTAGCAGACATGTAGCAGCAAATGAATGAGAATGGTTAAATATAATTTAATAAAGAATCCCCTTTAAATTTCACCAATGAGAGATCTTCGCCCTGTCTGAGACACGTGTGACTCAAATAAGCTGCTACTCCGAGATATAGGCTACATTTCATTATTACTGTTCACATCATACCCCATTAGCAAATTGTTTTTATAATAATAATAATATAACATAATATATAACGGTAACACTTTATTTTGATAGTCCATTTTAGACATTCTACTAACAGTACTTTGCAACTACATGTCAACTAGCAGTCATTAGAGTATTAGCAGACTGTCTGCTTAATATCTTCTAACACTTTATTTTGATAGGTCCACGACATATACTTGCAAAGTTTCTCATAGTCAGTATGTTGTACGTGTCAACTTATTCTACAAACCCTAAACCTAACCTAACAGTCTACTCTGAGAGTTAGCAGACATGTAGCAGCAAATGAATGAGAATGTAGTTGCAAAGTTACTTATAGTTAGTAAAATGTCTAAAGTGGACTATCAAAGTAAAGTGTAACCTATATAACAAATACAACGATCTACTTTTTTAATACGAAACCCTCAACTCTCTCATTCTAGACTAAAAAAATATTTTTCAAGATCAGTAAGTTTTTGTTGTTTACCAATAAAACATCTAAACATCATTAAAACAAGTTTCTTTTATTTCTTTAAAAAAATGTCAATTGAGTATTTAACTTGGAATATTCCAACAAGGAGCCCTAAATTTAAGCTGTAATGTTCATATTCATGAACAAAAATCATCAGTTTTCACTCAAGTACATGTATACTTGTTACTGAAATGAAATGATTATCTCACTCATATGAAAATTCTGTTGGGTAATCTAGTCTTGCTTTTTCTGGCCAAATGCATTCGTGTGATGACTGTTTTACTTGAGAAGGCCTCATGGTTTTTGTTGCCAGCTGCCCATTACAGCTCTAGTTCTGGCTGAACTCATGACTTCAGTCTCATGCTGAAGGTGCTTTTCATGTCAGCTGAGAAAAAATTCAGGAAAACGAATGTAGTTCTGTTTTTTTTCCCCCTCTCTCCCTTTAACGTCTCTAAAACTGCTCTTGGGGACTATTTAGATTTTCTCGACAGAATGAAGAAATATTTATAACCTTCTGTAAATAAACTGCCTTATGGGATACATCTTTGTGCCCAGAAAATAAACTTTGATTTTAAATATATCTCTATTAGGTTTAAAAAGAGATCCAAGTTAAAACCTCAAACCACACTTTGTGTCTGGAGCCTGACTGGAGATGACCTCTGATTTACCCTTCTACCCTGTTATCTATAAATAAAGGCCTTGTCGGACCTACAGGAGCCGCAGAGACGCTGCTTACATAACCTGTGTGCATGAATCTCACTCATTTCCAAGAGAAATTGGTTAAATGTACAGCTTGTCGTCTTCGCTGATCTTTGATAGCGCTGTGTCTGCTGTTTGAAATGAATGTGGCGTGATAAACCCTTAAGAAGAAATCATTTGAATTTAGGATGTTATTATTCAAGGTTTCAAGTCGAGGTTTTCATCAGGTTTTCACCCTCAAGCACTGTTAAATATAATTTAATAAAGAATCCCCTTTAAATTTCACCAATGAGAGATCTTCGCCCTGTCTGAGACACGTGTGACTCAAATAAGCTGCTACTCCGAGATATAGGCTACATTTCATTATTACTGTTCACATCATACCCCATTAGCAAATTGTTTTTATAATAATAATAATATAACATAATATATAACGGTAACACTTTATTTTGATAGTCCATTTTAGACATTCTACTAACAGTACTTTGCAACTACATGTCAACTAGCAGTCATTAGAGTATTAGCAGACTGTCTGCTTAATATCTTCTAACACTTTATTTTGATAGGTCCACGACATATACTTGCAAAGTTTCTCATAGTCAGTATGTTGTACGTGTCAACTTATTCTACAAACCCTAAACCTAACCTAACAGTCTACTCTGAGAGTTAGCAGACATGTAGCAGCAAATGAATGAGAATGTAGTTGCAAAGTTACTTATAGTTAGTAAAATGTCTAAAGTGGACTATCAAAGTAAAGTGTAACCTATATAACAAATACAACGATCTACTTTTTTAATACGAAACCCTCAACTCTCTCATTCTAGACTAAAAAAATATTTTTCAAGATCAGTAAGTTTTTGTTGTTTACCAATAAAACATCTAAACATCATTAAAACAAGTTTCTTTTATTTCTTTAAAAAAAATTTTTTTTCCATAAAATATTTGCATTTTGCATAATATACTTGTTGAACTTGTTTGACCCCATTGGCAAACTGTTTTGTTTTAAGTATAATAATAAAAAAAATAAAGTACTACTATTAGTAATAATAATGATTATCATAATAAAAAATAATCCTAATTTTTTTTTCCATAAAATATTTGCATTTTGCATAATATACTTGTTGAACTTGTTTGACCCCATTGGCAAACTGTTTTGTTTTAAGTATAATAATAAAAAAATAAAGTACTACTATTAGTAATAATAATGATTATCATAATAAAAAATAATCCTAATTCAAGATCCGTTCTCATGTTATTTATCTATTTATTTATTTATACAAAATATTGCTATGATGATTTACATTTATAATTTGAATTGTTCGTTAAAGACATCTCAAGGTGAGACAGACAATTTTTACTCCAAGAGGGGGCAAGTTTAACACTACTATTCATGTTCATTCAGGGTTAAATAACAGATTCTGTTCTAACACATCAAATAATTATCGTAACAAAGTAACATTTGTGCCTTTAATGCTTTAAAAAAAGGAATGGGATACAATTTGTGGCCATGTTGTGTAATACATAGTCCGCTTTGTCCTGTGGCTGATGGGGGGAGACGGCAGTGACCCAGGACACTCTCAGCTCAGGACAGAAATCAAAAGGAGAAGTAAATGTTTCAACAACGCCTCCCCTTCCACATTCACATTGTGACTATGTCATGATGGCTATTATCTGCCATGCTTGACAATCTCGTGATGGATCACAGTGTCACGCTTTCGCTTTTATTTCTCTCTTTCTCAGACACATATCTGCATTGTTTTGTTTTTACACACACAGTACATTCATGTCATTTGATGCTCCCATGAGCAGGTGTCAGGACCCTTGAAAACAAAAAATGCATGAACATCAGGAATTTTATAAGCGGCGGATACTTGAGTCACATTTAGAAAGGAGTTAAACAGGCAGACCCGATGGCAGGGCTGGTTCTGCGGGATGTTTTCCACTCGTGGCCCTGATCATCAGATGTAACAGATGGATTTGAAGTCCTGTTTTTCTTTTCAGTGAAATTGAGTGAAGCTCAGGGCTGTGCCACAGTTACCTAACAACACCAGCAGCATGGTAACTCCCCAAGAGGAGCATGACATAACCGCCTCCCACACGTTCCTGCCTTAGTAACTACAGAGAGGGGAAAACTCTGCTCTTTGGGAACTGGGGAAAGTCTGCTTAAATAGAAAGTGGTACTTTCTGTGAAAGTAATTTTGTGTGAAAAATCATGCAAAAAGAAACTTGCTGCTTTAAATGTATCCCCCCTCCCCCACATTAGACTCCAAGACGGCTGCAAATAAAAGAATGAAACAGAATTGACTGTTTCCAGCCTGTCACAAGCGTCTCATTGTGAGATGTGCTGTCGGACAGTCTTGCATAAGTCGCATTTACTTCAGTGTCTTCCAGCATGAAGACCAGCGTCAGATGGTGTTTGTACTTACAGCGTGCTGCGGTCGGGTCTCACATACATGATAAAACTGTGACATACCAATACACAACACTTCCATTCTGAATACTCCAGAATACTGACATTTTTTTTCTTGATCAGTATTTTTGTCTTGTTTTCCAGTAAAAACATTTAAACATTCTTAAAGCAAGAACATTTTTCCCTCTAAAGTATTTATATTTTGCACAATACATTTGTCTCACTCCACTGTTTTTGTTTTAAGCATAATAATAATAATAATAATAATAATAATAATTATTATTATTATTTTATTATTAGAAGTAACATTAATATTTAGTAATTAAATATACAAATAATGACCAATAAAATTGTTATTATTGTTATTGTTAGTAGTAGCATAATAATAATAATGATCATCATCATCATCATAATAATCAATACAATCATCTTCTTCCTTATCATAATCATCATCATCATAATAATAATAATCATCATCATAATTCAAGATATATACACTGAAAATGTTTTTACAAAATAGGCTACTACTGATTATTATGTTATTAGCAGTAGAAGCATTAATAATAATAATAATAATCATCATCATAATTCAAGATGTATTCCCTGAAAATGTTTATTAAAAATACTGAAAACATTTTTAAAATACTGCTGATTATTATCGTTATTAGTGGCAGTAGTGTTAATAATAATAACAACAAAAACATTATTATTATTATTATCATAATTCAGATGTATTCCCTGAAAATGTTTCTACAAAATACTGCTGATTATTATTATTAGTAGTAGTAGTAGTAGCATTAATAATGATAACAATAATTCAAGATATATTCTCTGAAAAAAATCTACATTTAAATTATTATAGTTTTATAATTACTATAATATAGTAATTGAAATGATTATATTATTATAGTAATAGAAATTATAGTTTATAAATTTGAATATTTTAATGAAAAAATTCAAAAGTGCATTTATTTTGTTTTAAGGATGTTTAGATATTATATTGGAAAATACTTTTTTTGTGAACCACACATTCATCTATGACATATATGATGCCTTGTGAAGGACTGGGACAAGAGGGAGATAAAATATATGATCTGGCCTCTCATCCACAGCTCTGGATACAGGCATGAGACAAAGAAGCCAGGTAGAGGCTGCTGGCCTGAGTGTAGTGGAGTGTGTCTTGGCTGGCTGGATGGCTGGAGTGGAGGGTCTGCTGACAGACAGACAGACAGACAGGTGGGCCTTGTTCCTCTCCGTCTCCAGCCAAGACATTGCACAGTCATCAGCACTTCCACTGCCAACATGGCTGAGCTCAGAAAGACAGAAAAGACCTCTCAGTCTGTCTGGCACCTCTGTCATTACAAATGTTCATGGGTAATGAGAAGTAATCTCCGTTTTATCTATGGATAGTCTAAATAGTTGCATGGGTAAACAAACACTCACATGTTGATAACCGTGATGTATACCAGTGCAAGACAGCAATAATAGTGACTACACCAGAGTGAGCCTAAAGTCAAACAAAGCTCCTGAATGCAACTCATCTCATGGTGAATGAGGAGCTTACTCATCTCTAACAGAGGCTAAGTGTGATTCACCACAGTGCCGTTTAAGGTCAGTCAGTTCATATGAACTGGAGAACAGGAATAATCATAAGACCTTTTGGTTTTTGCTTATTTATTCAGAAAATGTGTCTAAAATACGAAATTATGCCTCAAATGACATATATACTCAGTAGAGTTTGGGATCATCAAGGGATAGATAGATAGATAGACAGACAGACAGACAGACAGACAGACAGACAGATAGACAGACAGATAGATAGATAGATAGATAGATAGATAGATAGATAGATAGATAGATAGATAGATAGATAGATAGATAGATAGATAGATAGATAGATGATAGATAGATGATAGATAGATAGATAGATGATAGATAGATAGATAGATAGATAGATAGATAGATAGATAGATAAATAGATAGATAGATATACAGTACATTTTCTTGAAACATCAAAGAAAAGTTGAGAAATGCTGAGATGTTGAATGAATCCCATGAAACCAGTGTACTACATGTCCAGTTATTAATAAAGGAAGAAATAAGAAATGATAAGTGTATAAAATACAGTTTTTCTTCTTCATTTTGAGCATTTTCTTATGGATTATTAATATGTCAGTGTATATAATCTCCACTGACTGATTTTTAGCAGGCTTAGAGTTCACAATGTATTTGGCTGCTCCTGTGCCACCAATATTGGTCTGACTTGGTGATGCTTGCCCTCAAATATTATTGTAGCCATCTGTAATGAATAAAGTCCTTCCCTGTCAAAAGTGCTGAGAACAAACTGAACATAATGTTCAGACTATTGTTTTATCAAATAAACAACTAGTCTGGGGTTATTGACAAAAATTATAGTCATTGTTTGCTAAAGGCTAAGGTTGTGTGTGGTCTCAAAGTTGACAAAAAGCATTTTCGTTTGTATTTCATTAAATTGTTTGATTGTTACATCTGTTATATAATAACATTTATAACAGCAGTGCTTTGCTTTGCAGTTCTCAATGCAGCAAAATAAAGCCGTAGATCAAATTTCCTCATCTGCACTCTTAAAAGTGATCTCTGTCTGAGAGGTGTGAGGCTGTCCTTGAAATATTTTAGAAGTTAATTCAATCTCTTTGCCATCTTTGTGGTCTAACTAATATGATACAGTTTAGTCATTTTTAAATAGAGAATCCTGATATGAATGTCCTTACTAATATACCTCTCAAGGTGTCTGTCTAAGGTCAGACTTTATTTTAAGGTCCGATTCTCACTATTAACACGATTTTTGCCTCAATAAACTCCTAATTTGCTGCTTATTAATGGTTAGAAGGTAGTTGTTAAATTTAGGTATTGGGTAGGATTAGGGATGTAGAATGTGGTCATGCAGATTTGTATGTGCTTTATAAGTACTAATAAACAGCCAATATTTTAATTTATAGACATGCTAATAAGCAACTAGTTAATAGTGAGAATTGGTCCCTACTTAAGTATTACAGAGTTTTCTTTAAAAAAGTGATACTTCATCCAAAAGTGAAAATTCACCCTCATGCCATTCTGAACCTGACTGACATTCTCTCATTTGTGGAGCACAAAAAGTGCATTTTTAATAATGTGCTGGTTGCTCTTGTCCATGCAAATGAAGCAATTACAATGAAAGTTTTCATAAAGGACACAAAATCACATAAGTGTTCCACATGACTTTTTCAAGTCATCTGAAGTCATTTAATAGCTATGATAGAAACAGGCTGAGAGTTGTCATAATTCATTTGAATTTGTCCCTCTAACGGCAATGGATCATTGAGTCAGTAGTTAAACTTGAGAACTGGATCAGACAGATTCCCAAACAAATCATTCATACCAGGTGTGCGTCCAAAAATTGCATACTTTCTAAAAAGGTGCTTCTTTTGAATAAGTAATTGAATAAGATCCTAAAAAGTAAGTTGGTATCAATGTGTGTATTAATGTGACCTACTGGCATCAGTTGCACTACTAAACTGCCATTCACAAATCCTCTCTCATGGCCTCTCTGAACTGTTAAATCTAAATTCATCTTTCTAAATTGTTAAAATATTGGAATCCGGGATGCTGTTACAGCCTAGCGACTGAAGTGTACATCATTAGGTTTTAAAAGCTTAGCTTAAAGGTATGCTGTACAGTAAATATTCTCAAAAACGGTTGTTGAGATAGTATACTTGGACCAGCCACTCGTTGGACATAAAGACCAGGCTACAATATTGTAACATCTGCTATGGGAGTGGGTTCTTCTGAAGCCCATCTGGGAGAAGGTCCCTGCGGTCTCCAGAGCCTTGCTGGGAGAGATAGATGTCCTGTCTGGGCCAGCCTGTTTAGGGCTCACCCTGTGCCCTGAACTTAATGACCCTGTGGAGGCGAGGGGACACGCTACAGTCGCTTTCCCCCCGTTAAGAAGCCAGAACAAGGCCAGAAGAGAGCAGACACAGAGTCGAAGCTTCCCCTGGGGAGCCCAACCGAAGCCTTTCAAGTTCTCCACAAGACTGCACTATGGACAACATGAACTGAGGATGTATAAAAATCTTTCTTCTTTCTCTTTTTATGAAGGAATGACCTTGCAGAAGCATTTGATCAAAAACTCTGTATGTGGATGGGAAAAAACAAAGAAAGGGAAGATGAAAAAGAGACAAAGGAGCCATATTTAAATACGAAGTTCACTGAACCCTCAATGAGTAAGTTGTTTTCTCTTCCTCGCCCCAAAGTCTTTAGAAATTCACTTCTTCCCACTGCTTGGGTGCTTAATCTATATTTACTCAAGCTACTTTTTATTTTTTTAGGTCCTGCTGCCTTGTAAAAGTTTCGTCACTTCCTTCGATTTTAAAAGAGCGGTAAACAAATAGCAACACTTCTGCCATATGGGTTTACTGAATAACTTATCGATTAGATAAACATTACCCTTAACAGCATAAAAATAAACTTTCTCTCATATTGTACATGCAGTAGTAACATACTTTTCATGGTGAATTTAGCAGTACTTTAGTTAAAAGGTACAATTACAATTGACTTTGTATAGCACTCAAAATAGCTTTACAGAAAATCATGATGTTAATGTTTATAATACCTTAATGTCTTACAGTCGCATTTAGCAGATTTGATATATAGTATATATTGCTTTACATGGATATACAGTATTGTATGCATATATATAATATTTTATTTAGAGCTGTGCTATTATACAGTTTGCATTTTGCGATTATTTAAATCGCCTGATGTGAGCCTGTAGCCTGGGCCGGAGAGCATTAACCTGGCCAGAATTCACACACAGAAGGCTGGAAACAAAGCTGCCGTGCAGCCTTGCATCGATAGTGCTACACACCAACGCACACACTGGTTCCCACAATCAGTTAAAACAGTTGAAGAGGTCACTTTCTCTCATATAACCCGCCCCACTCGCTCCGCTGCACAGCTGTCTTTCGTTTGGATTAAGCCAAGAATAAAGCAGGAAGTGGAAATTAAACAAGGGCAGAGGGGGGACAAACAACAACACTGACCATGTAAGTTATCAAGGATGGAGAAACCTGTATCCAACAACCCATATTGTATTTCATGCGATCTGACAAAAAAAGACAAAATGAAATGTTAGCCTGCTTTCCCATTTTCCCATGCTGCAGCTTGACATACAAATGGGAAAACCTTAAGTAAAGCCGTGATTGTATGTAGATTCCAATAATACAGACAGAATCTCTTCGCTTTCATCCTGCCTCCAGAAGTAATGACGCACAGACCTCTGGAAATTACTCCAAAAAAGAAATCTTAATGTTAAAAGACTTCATAAATCAAAACTGAAGGATGTTTACATCTAAACATGGATCTTTTGCTGAGCTCAGCTGTTGGATTGGCTAGTTTCATTAGATGCAAAAACGAGGCATAATCGGAAACATGAAATCTTTTGACAATTCTACATTCACTAGTTCGACCTAATAATGTACATTCAGTGTGTTCTTCTTATTCTGCTCAATTGCTCTGTTTGCTTTGGCCCAGCTATCGCTGAAGGAAAAGTATCTTTTTTCCCCCCACAAGGCCGAAGGAGGCCTGTATACTTGTGTGCTCTTCGCTCAGGCCAGTGAGATGTTGGCCAACACTGCTTCTCTTGTTCTGCCTGTCTCTGTGTTACCAGAGGTCATGGGATGAGTCACACATGAAGGCAATGCGTAGAAGCAACGCGGCAGACCTTTACAGCCTCTGCAGGTGGATAAATACCACACAAAAGACACGACGGAAAGATGTGTGTGTTTGTGTTGTAGTCTGCTTCAGACCATAAAGCACCATCAGAAACTGGAGGGTTCAACTGTTACAGATGGTAATGGGCCAGAACTTGTGCTGTTTATCTTCAAACTCCTAAATAGCGACGATATTGTAAATAACCTTTTTCTACAACGCTCTTGAGAGGGGCCGATGAGCTTTCAAACACATTGTTTTACAAATAATTTTTAACCATTTGGTAACACACTGGTTTAGCAGAAATTCATACAGACTTAAAAAAAAAATTTGTTTATTCTGAACAGATTGGCATGATCTTCTCAGCAAACTTTTGTGAAAAGCGTGTGCAATCCGTCTATAAATCCCACTTGGTTTGATATTTTGTAAATAAACAAATAAAACTAGATAAACAAATGACAGTTAAACAGGTCATATACATATTTTAGCGCTGCATTTCAATACTATTTATAAAAAATTTATTTGTCAACATAATTTGAATGAATTCATTTGTAATAGCTTAATTTATTTAAAATTAATTTATACATTTTAAAATTATAACATTTATTGAGTTAACATTGATAAAAAAAACTGGCCAAAAAAAGTTTTCTAAACTCTAAAACTTGAATTTGAGGTAATCAACTTTAAAACATGTTCTTTCCACTAGTAAACTTTAGAATAAACTGTCTTTTGTCTAGATGAGCAGTACATCCACTCAGCACTGAAGTAGTTTCAGATTAACAGAGCTGGATTTATGCATGACTCTGTGCCCTTAAAACCAGGACGAACCGAAAGAACTCGGGTCCCGGCTGAACTCCAGCACTCCCCTGACAATTCATACAACCTCCCCGATCCATGTGTGTTTCAAAGTTCACTGCAAGTGCACCAAAAATAGAAAGAAACAGCGTGTAGGTCTCATGTGCATGTTTGGAAAGAGCATCAACCATATGAAAACAAGTCAAACTGGATTTTTTTCAAGGTGTTTTTCATACAAAAGCTGTTCATAATTTAAAGGATGCTAACATGCTAGTACATATACATGTTCCTTTGCCTCACTTTGCATCTCTGGTGTCCACATGTTTAGAACAGAATTAACCAAAACAATAACAGAGTATGGGTTTGAAACAACATGGGAAAATTTAACTATTTCTTCAATACATTTAGAGGATAACAACTGCTAAACATTACAGACTTTTATTCCCAAAGTCTCTAATGCCGTTTTCTTTCTCTTTTTTTGTTGTTGTAAGAAACATGAAAGTGGCTCTGAAAGTCAAGTGGAGGGTGGTGGCAGGGGTTAATGAGGATTTCCGAGGGGGTCTTACGCACATACATGAGCATGTGAAAGGGTTAAAGAGGTTTTAGTCAGGGAGAGCAAACCCAGATTAAATGGCCAGTAGAACAATACCACTGATTTAGTTCAGATAACCCACATTAACAACCAGTGAGATGGAACCTTTTAGCCCCGAAACAAAATAATAAGTATCTTTACAACCAGCCTATTAACTACCATCTGTTGGGCCGCTGACCAGACCCTCTGGCTGCAGAGAGCGTGTTGTTTAGTGTGGGAGCGAGAGGTGGCTGGAGGGGGAGGAAAGAAAAAGATTAAAAGAAAGAAAGAGTCAATCTGTTTCACAAAAGCGATTTATTTATAATGTCATTAATTTTTTTTAAACGTAAAAGCATACCAATAATGGAACCACAAAACAGATGGCAATGGCAGTATGAAAAAAGTGTTCAATAATAGTTGCATCAACTTAAACAATCTTTCCACAAAGTCATTTATCTTATAAGCCTAATATTGTTAATCAGATGCCTAAAGCGACATGTAAATATTTTAATCCTATCTAGTCATGACCATGGCAAGTAGTACAAAAAAATCCCACATGCATATTAAACATCAAATATGTTCTGAATTTTCTTCATTTTTATTGTGGACAGACACGTTACTTGATGCTGTACATGTAGTCTGCTTACAATTGCCAAGCAACATAACAACTATAACCATCTGCATTTTGCAACATGGGTTATCCAATCAGAATCTAGAGTCATACCTGTTTATTTAATAGTGCTGCATTCACCTTACACTATGCAGTAAAAATATATGTTTTTGGGATGAGAAAGTACACTGAAGATCTATCAGTCGCGGTCTTTCATGCAGCAAGCTCTGCTGATGCTTTTGAATAATGATGAATTTAATAATGTGCAGATAATGCAAGCCAAACATCTTTTGCAATTTTTACAATCCGCAACTTTATTAAATGCGTGTTTACAATGTGTTTCAGATTAAATATAACATGGAAAGCAGCAAATAAATCATTTTGATGTAGTTCAAATTTGATTCACATTATCATTTCAAGTAAAAATATTGTATTATGCATTTACAATGACACAACACATGGTGCTTAGTGGTCTTTATTGATTTCTGGTTTGGCAGCATCACATCTGTCAGATCAATACAACGGGCCCCATCTGACCTCTACCACATTTGAGTGATACAATAAATGGCAAAATAATAACTTTATACATACAGTATAATCCACGAGGCTGGCAGTTCTGTTTAAAGATTATTTTCTTGAAAGAAAGTTCTTAGGACATGCACTTACTTTAGCATTACATACACAATATAAAATCAGCAGATGCACATATAATCACCCATTTAAGATGAAAATGATTATTAATCATGTAAATGGTTGCATCCCGAGGCAACTAGGAATTACACAAGCTTCAGTCTGGATCCAACCCTTACAAAGATCTGAGATGACCGAACACCTGAGAAGAGATGACGCCAACCCCCCAGAAGACCTCAGATGATGCTAACCCTGGAACAACATATAAAACTACCACATTTTGTTTAATTGCAATCGCAAAGTTTAATCGCAACATGTAATCATTGCAGTTAATAGTGTTCACCGTCTGTTTGATCACATGTAATTTGTAACTAACTGCTGTAGTGAATCAGCTCATGGGGAAATATGAATAATTAATCATAACTAGTTATAATTAATTATAAATATTTAGATCCGCTGTAGATATTTACTTGACCTCTCAGGGAAGCTTAAGTCAGTAAAGAGGAGTGATAATAAGAATATGAAGTTATGGAACCATTTGCATATTCAGCAGATTTACAGCCTGAAGGGAACATCAAATTCTTAGTTCTGCATTATTTTTACTGTACATTTCTGCCATAGTCACCACTAATAACCTACTCCTAAATATAATGAAGAAACGTGTAACATTTTCTGTAAAGCTGCTTTGCAACGATTTGTATCGTGAAAAGCGCTATACAAATAAACGACTGAATTGAATTAAATCTTTAAGAGCAGCATTTAGGTTCCTGGAGCAACTGATCGTTCAGTTAATAAATCAAGTAAAGCTGACTTTTTTTTTTACAATATTAGCTATTATGCCAAATATATCAACACCATGTCCATTATCAACCAATATTAGATTTTTTTTTTTTACATTTTGTAAATTAATACTACTAATAATAGTATCTTTAAAAATACTAATAATTCAATAATGTTGTTAAATATAATCTTTAGCAAATCTATATATTAAAAAATATTTAAATATATCTAAATATTTAATTCAATAATAGTACATACATTTACTGCCATTAGTACGCCATATTGTGACAATAACTGGACAAAAGAAAAAAAAAATTTGTAGTCCTTTTTTAATTAATGTTCTCAAGCACTCTTTTTTTAATTTACAATATACTATGAATCAGGCCATGCCAATTCCAATATCAAACACATTGCTTAGGATGCAAATTAAGATACCACTTTAGTCACCTTTTAGAACAGCCTAGTTATAAGTAACAAAACAGCACATGTATGTAAGCAAATGTTTATGAGTTTTTGCGTGCATCTGATTATGATGGTCTGTACGGTTGATCCCAGCAGAGGCAGTGGGGCCAGATACGGGTTAACCCACTTTTCCAGATGCCCTGTGGCTGTTCTCCCCCATGTTGCCATCAGTCACAGCTCAGTGGCCAGTCCTATCCTCTGTCTTTTATTCTCACACATGAACACACTTGCTCTCAGGTGCGAGAGCCTGTGAGAGGAGCAGGGGCAGAGGTGGGAAAGCCTCCACTCTTTAGGGATGACAAACATCTGTGTAAGCCATCAAAACAGCCGCTGAGCTTCTCGCTCTCACTCTCCAAACTCAGCAACTCCTCCACCCCCACCGCCGCTTGAACCGCTGTTTGTCTAACAAAGACTTCCATCCAGGCCTCGACGCGGGACAAGAGCAAATGAGAGATTCATCATCGCAGGAAGTCGGGACTGATCAAAGCGTTACACGATTCGTCTAAGTACGACCAATGCCTGTGTCGCAAGGTCCTCCGAACCGGCCCTCTTCACATGAGCTGAGAAAGTCGAGATTGCAGTTTGTCGAAAGGATAATTACTTTGCCAGTCATTAATGCCGCTTCTCGGAGAGGGAGATTGTTTTAATATTAATGTCCGTGGGGGATGTGGAATCAGAAACGTAGCTGGGCTTTGGCACTCTGATCAGAGGGTCTGGTGTGTGGAGTGAGAAGAGTCTCTTTGATTCTCTCCTGAGTTTTACAGTCCAGCGGCCACATTGTTATTCCTGAGTTGTTTGCTAATGAGATTTCCAGTCAAGTTGAAGCCATGTCCCATCTCATGAAACTTAAGACGACTACTTCTTGCCTTTCCCAAAAAAGGCAGCAGGACTCTCCCAGGCCCATCATTACACCAGAGAGGAAGGATTCTACCAAGACCATCTACAAGAGTGGGACGCTTCTGCTAATGATGCTAGTCAAGTCACCTTTATCAAGCACCTTTATCGCGCTTTATACAATATAGATTGTGTCAAAGCATCTTCACAGAGATAAACAGGAAATAGCAGAAGCAATTATGGAAGCAATTTTGTGGATTGCGCCATTTGGTGGCTTTTAATGATGTGGCCCTTAAGGACATTTTTTGAGTGGGTTTAAATGAACCCATTTGTTCTCAGTTGCCTGGGGGAAAGATTTGTTGGTCACTGGAGAAATATATTGACTTTGCCTTGTTGCTGGCGGATTCACCATTCACCGTGGGTGTCATGGAGGAGGAACATGACACTTCCCAAAAGTCTGCTCACGTCAAGCCTGTTCACGTCATGCCTGCTATGCCAACGCCTGCTCACATCATGTCTGCCAAGCCAAAGCCTGCTAACGTCACGCCTGTTACTCCAGAACCTGCTCACAGCATGCCAGCTAAGTCAAAATGTACTCATGTCATGTCCACCATGTTAAAACCTGATCACGTCATGTCTGCGAAGCCAGAGTCTGCTAATGTCATGTCTGCTACCCCAGGGCCTGCTCACGTCACGTCTGTCAAGCCAGAGCTTGCTCATGTCATGCCGGCACCTCAAGAGATTCTTCTCAACATGGCCACCATTGAAGAGCTTCGTTGCAAGATGCCCGCCACACAAGAGTCTCTTCACAAAATGGCCGCCCATCTAGAGTCTCGTCACGTCTCAGCTGATCTTCCAGTCTCGTCATGAGATGGCCGCCACGCCCGAGTCCCCGGCCAAGGTGGCCGCCACGCCCGAGTCCCCGGGCCAAGGTGGCCGCCACGCCTGAGTTGGACGCGGAGCTTGGGCCAAGACTGAAAAGACTGATTGCTAGTGTGATGGACCCACCTCTGATGTTGGTGCGAGCTGCAGGCATCCCAGTGACGTCAGCGCTCTCAAGCCCCGCCATCTTAGAGATCATGCCACACTCTGCTGCCCTTTCTGTAATGGCGGGCGCCATTTTGAGCGTGTGGGCTGCACACTGCGCTCCTGAGTTCACAAACTCACTGCCTGTCCTGCCACGGCCAAGGAGGCCGTTTACAAACTCACTGCCTGTCCTGCCACGGCCAAGGAGTCTGTTCAAGAACTCACTGCCTGTCCTGCCACGGCCAAGGAGGCCATTCATGAACTCACAGTCTGCCCTGTCACAGCCATGGAGACTGTGCATGAACTCACTGTCTGTCCTGTCACAGCCATGGAGGCCGTTCATGAACTCACTGTCTGTCCTTTCACGGCCATGGAGGCCATTCAAGAACTCTCTACTTGTTCTGTCTCAGGCAAGTGGTCTGTCCATGTCTCTGCTCCGCCATGGTCCCCCGCTCTGCCTGCTCCGCCATGGCTCCCTGCTCTGCCTGTTCCGCTTCATGGGCCTGGCCCTCCGTCCCTCCCCCAGTTCTGCCTCCACTCCACCCCCCTCCTGGACTTTTTGGGTTTTGTTTGGGCGTCTGGAGCTGCCCTTAGAGGGGGGGGGATATGTAATGTGGGGTTTGGGTTTTGTTTTTGTGTCATGTTCTCATGTCTTTTATTTTGTAGTTTGATTCATGCTGTCAGTGTCATGCTTCCCTTGCCCTCATGTATCTCAGCCTTGTGCATGTGTCATGTTCTGAGTGGTTGTCTTAGTCATGTGTCTTGTTTCCCATAGGTTTGTTCTTGTCATGTGACCCTCTTGTTTGCTATAAGTAGCCATCATGTTGCCATTGTCTCTTGTCGTGTATTGATGTTGTAACCCACTGTCGGTGAGTCTAGTCTGTTCATGCCTCGTCAAGTCTGTTCATGTCAAGTCATGGATTATTGTTTGGATGTTTGGATCACACTGTAAATAAACTGCACTTGGGTTCTCACTTACGCTCGCCTTCAGTGGATGATTCGTTACAGTTTACTATTGTCCTCTTGCATTATCAACACACTATTTTCCTGTTTAATGCTTTGACACAATCTGTATTGTATAAAGTGCTATATAAATAAAGGTGACTTGACTTGAAATAGGCTTGCAACATGTCAGAAACTGTGATTTCAGTTTGATTCATTTGGACACTTCACTCACATTAATCTTTTGCAGGGGTTTTTCACTGAACTAAATATATTCATTCACAGAAAAAAAGCACTGGATTTTTACCTACAATCTACTGCATGAAATAAAACACACTATTTTCTTTATTTATTTGTATTATTATTTATTTATTCTGAAGCAGCTCTTTATTGCATGTACAGCTTCTACTGCAGGTAAAGCCAATTAATACAAATGTATCCATCACAGTAAAGTTTGTTTGATTCAATAAAAAGAACCGAATCATGAGACTCATTTGTTCGTGAATCAGACTACACTTGGAACTTGCAACTAATTTTGTACTTAATGCACTTTAATTGTGTGGAAGTAGTACTGAAGTCCAACTAAAGATAAACTGAAATATATTTGATTGTGCTAATGTGAAACTATTGCAAGTATACTTCAGATACACTTTAAATATCTTGCATCTTTAAATACAGATATTATTCAAAGATCATAATCATACAATCCTCATCAATCAGTGACATAACACATTTTAGGCTTAATATTAAGAAATATGCATTGTGCAAAAGTAGTACTCCCAATAAAGTTTAATAAAAAAAATAATATCAGTAAGTCTTGAGCGATATGTCAGTAAATATGTTAACAGATTTGAACTATACTTAGTATGAAAGAAATGTATTTTAAATATATATATTTTTTACTAGGGTATGTGTGGACTTAAAAAACAACAACAACAAGAAGCATACTTCTGTGTGAATGTAGCCCCTGAAGTACCATGTTCATGGATTCTGTCCCACTCAACCAAAGGCAAAGGCAGGGAAGGGGTGTACAAACATAGAGCGTATATTCCCCAGACTGCAGTGGAGCCACGCAGTGGGAAGTGGATGAAAGTAAACATGGCATGTGGAGGGAAAAAATATGCTGAAATCGCCTTCTCTAAAAAAAAATGATGTCTGACGAAATTTGGATGACCTCCTGGCCTTTCCCACAGCCATAAAAGCCCCAGAGTCTGTAGGCCACAGCCTGCCACTGCAGCGGGTAAACCATGATACAGTCCCTCGCTCTGTCTCTCTCCCTCCCATACTGTTGCATTCTTTCCTTTTCTAACCCCCACTCTCCTTACATGTCCTAATTACTTTACTTCCATGACGATAATGTGTCTTTCTTAACAGCATGGGGTTCAGAACAAATCCCTAACCAGAATATTTGAGAAGTATCTAAGCTGTGCTGCTTTGCTGAATGTGTAAGTAAACGTGTGAATTCTATAATAGAATGACAAATTATTATGACAACTGTGATAATCTTGGTCGTAATATTGTTGATGTCGTAATAAGTTTTCAGCTCTGTTTAACAAATGTAACCAGGTTTAAGGCCCATTCTGTAGATTTTCCCCTCTATCATTTGTGCAGAAAAAAACAACAACTCCCTCTTGGCCGACCTATAAGCCAAAAAGCAGTAGCTATAGTAGAGGTGTACTGTGAAATCCCCTTGTTAAATGTCCAAAAAGTCAAAGAAACTGAGAGAAAGTCCATTACCAAAAATCCATGATGAGTTGTCCATTAGTTGATTAATCCAAAACATCCGTATCTATGACAACATTACTGTTGAAAAAGGAAAGAAAACAAACAGAGTTTGAGCAAAAGGCTGTTTATTCAACAGTGGCCTAAATGTGCCTGCTTTGGTTTGGTGAATGAAATCTAGTTTAAAACACATGTGCCAAGAAATCTTTGCATTTATATTTGTTTTATGTGATTTTAAAACAGTTTATACTATTTTCAAAGAAGTTTAAGTTAACAGACATTAAAAAATGTTGTGTGGTGTGGTAAAAATATCATGAATTATTTAAAAAAAAAAATCTTCATTACGGTATCAAGACCATAATCATGTATCACCTGCTTAACTTTATGCTATCATTGTATTAAAGAAATAGTTCACCCTGAAATTAAAATTGTCATTTACTCACCCTCCCATTGTTCCAAACATGTATGTATTTCTTCTGTTGAACACAAAAGAAGTTATTTAAAAAAATATGTTGGTAACCAAACAGCTGCTGGCTTCCAAGTATTTTTTCCTAACTATGGATGTCACCGGCTACTAGAAACTGTTTGGTTATCAACATATATCAAAATATCTTGTTTTGTGTTCAACAAAAGAATGAAATTCATATAAGTTTGGAACAACTTAAGGTTAAGTAAATGATGACAGAATTTTAATTTGACATGACAAATCATGTCATGTAATTCACCCACTTAATATCTCCTATTATTGCATCATCTAAATGGAAAAGTGAGATGGATAAACAGAAAGTTCTGGGTTTGTTATGTCACACTTGAATAATCCATTGCATTTGTCACTACTTGTGCTATATCATTCTCCAAGTTTTAAGTAAAGACTTTTAAAGTTTACAGTGCCCACAGATTTTACTAAAACAAAACAATAAACCTCTATAGCCTCATACAGCGAATGTTCGGTATGTACTTGAAGGATGTGATTAATTTTCAGACTAAGGTTTAATATTCTCATCAAAGTCTCAACCAAAACAATCAGGATTCTACTCGGGTTCAGATAAGTTCAGACAGTATCAGAAAACTTTAGAAGACTGAACAGAAGCGATTGAATTCTTCTCCATAGACTCCATCTGACTGTTTAATATACTCAAGGCTTTCTGAAATGCAATATACATGCTCCATTCTATTGAAAGCAATATACCTTTGAACATCTAAATGAATAATACACTGCATATGAGACCAGGCTGAGAATATTGAATGTTTCTGTGGCATTGAGGAGAGGAAAATGATGGGAAATGTATGTGACCAGTCAAAACAAAGCAATAGACGTGTCCTCACATCTGATTGGCTGTGCCTCCTAGGCTCTCGCTCCCGCTCCCTTCCCCCACTCAGCCCCAAAATGAGCAGAAGTGTTCGCGCCAGCTCTCCCAGATTTCTGCCCTCTTTTCTGCAGTCTAAAGTCCAAAGCTGTAACAGATTTACAACTAGGGGAGGGCTATTGTGTATAATACAGAGCGCTGGTCTAATCTAAGCTGAAAAGGCTTTAGCAAAGCGTTAGATTGTCCTGCTCATGGCTCTGGCCAAATAACACACTCTTCCTTCTACACACAGGCCCTTTATAAAGCTGATTAATGAGAGAAAGACTGTAAAATGTCTAGTGCTGAGCAGATAGCATTCAGACCGCATTGGTAGGCCAACTTCTTTTTACTTTCAGGAAGTTAAAGTAGGTCCTGACCAGGGTCAGAAATTCATGTGGGTGATAAAAGGACAACAATACTCCAGTGGTGAACTTCTCAGTTTTTAATCTGTCATTTAACATTTAATATATATTTCTGAATGTCCAATAAAGGTAAAATGCCCCTAAATTCTGTATAAATTCTATATATTTTTAAAAAAGTTTTAATTGAATAACTGAAAATAGTAAATAAATAACATACTTCCTTTACCCCTTGAATACATGCAAGTGTGTGTGTGTGTGTGTGTGTGTGTGTGTGTGTGTGTGTGTGTGTGTGTGTGTGTGTGTGTGTGTGTGTGTGTATACACACTCTTTAAAAATGTTTTATATATATTTTAAGGTATTTTAATTAATAAAGAGTTCTTAATTTATAAATATTATTATATCTTGGGGAGCTGCATCACATGACATTTTATAATCATTTATAGTATTTATCATTCATAATATCAGTACAGTTTTTCACCCTGCCATTTTTACTAGAGGTGTATTCAAAAAATGCTAGTTAATAGCAAAACAAACTTTAACAAATTTAAGTTAAATGGAAAATGAACCTATAATCTTAGATTACCCTAGAAAAAAAGCAAAACAGAACAACTTTAATGAGTAAAACTGTCTGGCTGCAGTCAGTAAGTGAAGCATGTGGCGTTTCAGGCTCACAGACATTCATTTGTGTTTGTGTGTGTGTGTGACTTGACTACACTCCCCTGAGAGAGTGAGTGTGCACACTTCCCCCTAGAAGTTAAGGGTTAGGGTGTGCCACTGCCGCAGTACATGTACAACCAGTCCTCTCAGTACTCTTCTCCTCTCACAAGAGGATAGGCAATTTAACATACACTTAACCTGTCACTGAGTTCATACCAGACACATATGGTCTTGCATAACGTCTGAGTCCAATTCATATGCACGAATACTCATTAAGTGCATACCATGCATGTACCCTCCAACACAGGCTCCAGCACAACCTATTTTAACTGCAAAACCCTTTTCAACGTTTCATACAAACTGCCGATTCAGCATCTGCCCAAAGGTAGCAGTGTATGCTTCTGATCTGCACACTTACAGCAGATCTTTACAAAGGTTCCTGTACAGCTTGAGCTGTACGTCAGCACTGAACAGAGGGCTTTGAGCCATCACTTCCTGTGGGGCAGTGGTCAGTGCCCGTCCATCCCCGACATGCTGGAGCTCCGAGCCCATCTGTTGACCATGCTCTCTGATCTGAGAATGTTTTTATGACGACAACACAACCAAATCTTTGATGCTACAGTAAAATGTTCACCATTTCATGTACTCATTTGTGGACTTGATGCCAAAACAGACAGTATTTGCAGGTGATACAAAGAAGCACTCACAAGGGAAAAAGAAGAACCCAGAGAAAAACTGTATGCTTTCAGATATGATTAAATTACCAACTTTCTCTCAGATGTTTCTCCTAAACTTTCTAGGGTACAAAAATAACTCATCAGGTGCTAAATAACAGTAAAAACTGGCTTTGGCATAAATAAAATGCAGGTTGACCGATAATTTTATTGCAACATAATATAGATTATATAAAAAATTATTTTTTCTCCATGTGGCAATACATATATGAAATGTTCCTTACGTTAAGGCACTAATTTCAAATATGAGGGACAAAAGTGCAACAAACATTTATTTTGGAAAAATATAAAGGTAAACAAAATAAAATAACTGTTGTAAGACTATGGATTAATTGCATCACTCTTCCTGCAAAAACAATTGAGATATTAAAGAGATCTCATTTGTGATTTTTCCATCCTACGGGGACGCACATTTCCCTGACAAGGCCTACTTTGTGGTGTGGCACCATTTCACAAGCTACAGATGGCGCGGATCCTGCTAGTGTTGCGCAAAGCATAAGGGTTGTTAATGACTCTCTGCACTCTCAAAACAATTCCTGAGAAGAGCCCAGGCAGGAGGCTTGCACTAGTTGGACGGGTTGTGCTCAAGTCACCTTGATGTCTAGCTTTCTGAGCCAGTCTTTGGGCAGGACAGTGGACAGAAATGACAGTTTAATGTGCAGCTACTGATACCAGATTGACAGCTGGCATGCTGCTATCAGTACTGAGAAGTTGCAAAGCTACTAACCTAACCGCATTTTTTTAGCAGAGTGACAGCAGCCCAGCTTTTAAAATGAGTACCTAGCTTTTTTTTTTTTTTTTTTGACAAACAGGATCATAAAATGCTATTATAACAATTTTACAAAATATTATATGCTAATATTTATTTAGATGCTGCTGTTCATCACTACATTTTAACATTTAAAATGTACCTCTACCTGTTTCCGATATCACATACTGTTTGAGTTTGTACTTCACTTGAATAGGAACTTTGTGACTGTTACAAAAGTATGTTCCAAATAGCACAAAAGTGTGTAGTATGAATGAAATCCTGACATACTACATTTGTCATGTTGCCTCACTTCACTGCCATTCATAACTCCTCTCCCGTGGCCTCGTGGGATATTAAAGGGATAGGTCACCCAAAAATTTAAATTCTGTTATTAATTACCCACCCTCCAAGGTATGCTGTTCTGTGTCAGCAGCACCGTACGCGGATAGGCTGTTTACGCTTTGATTTGTACGTAAACAACGTATCTGCATACATATGTTGCATACGTTGTTAATGTATGTGAGACTCTCCAAAATGGTGCTACAGGGTGACGTGGAGGAGACGAATTGTTGAATAAAGTCATTATTTTTGTTTTCTTTGTGCACAAAATTATTCTCGAAGCTTCGTAAAATTACAGTTGAACCACTGATGTCACATGGATTATTTTAACGATCTCCTTGCTATGTTTCTGAGCCTTGATCGTGTTAGGATCCTTGCTGTCTATGCAGGGTCAGAGAGCTCTCGGAATGCATCAAAAATATCTTAATTTGTGTTCTGAAGACGAACGAAGGTCTTACAGGTTTGGAACGACATGAGGGTGAGTAATTAATGACATAATTTTCATTTTTGGGTGAACTATCCCTTTAAAGTGTCTAGATGTGCACTTAGAACTAATAGGATTTTTCACAAACTGTTTTATCAATACTACAGTATGAATTTGGACTCTTTTGAAAACTTTTCACATACTGTTTTTCGCTTACTATATAGTGAGAATGTAAGACACAGGTTCTGCTTGCAAGATAAATAAATGAATAAATAAATACATACTATGATAGTAGACGATAGCTTTGCTATTGAAAAAATTGCATCAATCTAGTAATCTACATTTTATTATTAGCTTGTAGTGAATCTAACTACAGTAGCATTGAAAATGTGTTGTTTTAAGTACTGTAATATAATGGGCATAGAGAGTTGCTAGGCTAATTAGAGTCGCCTGTGTCTGTGGATAAAGAGTTAAGCCTTATAGCTAAAGTTGCTTGCAACCTCAACGCACTGTATATACAATACATGCTTCTATCTACATCTTTGCAATATTCCAAAAAAACAAAACTTACCTATACTGTACATTTTAGTTCACTGCAATTTCCAGTTGAAATTTATACAAATCATGGTTACAGGTCTGATTGTCGATTAATAAAGACCTATTTTCGCATGGTTCCTTGTACGATATAATTTTACAAAACAGCACATGATATTATAAACAAATAAATTTTGATGATTTAATCACATAACTAGGTCCATATATATTGCTTTACTGATGTATTAAACTTGCTCGGTAGCTTACATGGTACAGCTTTGGTACGAGACCTGTGAAACATGGTCAAAGAGTTCAAAGACTTGTACAAGCAAGCAAAAAAATGGCATGGTTGCTTCAGCAACTGTGTTTTTATCTCATGTTTGCTTTTGTTAATGCTATCAGTTAGGTTTAGGGTAGGGTATAGTCAGTGTGGGTGGTACTTTACAACAACTAACATAATAAAATGTTACCAGATTCATGTTTTGGAAAAATGAACACACACTATGAAAAGTGTCGCAAAAAGTGCAATAAGCAAGGAAATATAACTTGTATATTTCTTGTATAAATAATGTCGCCACAGGCACGTATTTCCAATGAGCCTGGTTTGGCTGCTTTAAGGCTAGAATACATAACGTGACTATTCTGAGCAGATTCAAAAACACTAGGCATGACACACTTGCAGACTTTGTAAATGGTTACAGAGAAAAACTGGACACCAAACACTAAACGATTGACATTCAAGTCTGTGCCCATCATACACTATGCGATTTCCCTCAAAATCTGTCAATTCTGACTGACCAAAATCTGCAGACTGACTTTGACTTTTGGCTACTAGAGATGAAAATCGAGGCAAAAATCTGTACAAAAGTCATGTAGTGTATTTCAGCCTTTTGCAAATGGTAGTTCGCTGCCATGTGAGTGAAGCCATGCCTCCCAGATCAGTCATGCTGTTGGGCCTGTGAGAAGAAGCGGGAGAGCGAGAAGAGGGGCCGATGACGTCAGTGGCCATTACCCATAGCACCACCCCTCTAATTTAACAAGCCTGAGCTCCCTAGAGATGTGAGAGAGGGAGAGGAGTCTAAACACCCAATCTCCTGTCTGCCTCTTACACACACACGCACACAAACAGGATCCTCATAACCCTAAACCCAGGCACTATCTCCTTTCATTTCCTCCCAGAAAACATCTCTCCCGCTAACCAAATATGAAGGCGGAAAAATCTTATTAGTGATGCCCTTGAATCCAGCTACAAATGTCTTTCTATTCTCAATGTGAGTGAGGGCCTAAGCACTTCTGGTATGATGCCAGGGCTCTTCATCCGGCTCTAGGGGGGTCTACCTAAAGAGTGCACACATGACCGCCATTCATCTGCCTCAGAGTGGGGGATGGGATTGTGTATGATGCCGAGGAGGATTGTATGTGTGTGTCTGTGTCAATTGGGTAGGGATTAGCCTACCGCTATCTCGTCAAGCTCTGGTGCCATCTGCCAGTGACTTAGCAAAAATGCAAATCAGATACCCAGAATGCACAGCAGCCACGCTCCATCGGAATAGCCTATAAAAATAGGTCAGTGGAGCTATGATCCTTGTGTCTGCGACTACGCGCTCTGCGGCTTTACGTCGTGCGTGGTTAAAAAGGGGGGACTGTTGAACAGTCGGGGGGAAGAGAAAGAGTCTGGAGGGACCTTAGTGAGCATGCGAAATGTCACCAGGGATGAACAAAGAGGATAAAAGAAAAAGGGAGCCAGAAGATTTTAGACAGGGATGAAAGTAAGAAGCGAAAGGAGTCAGGGGAACATCTGAAACGAGTCTTGGCAGCAAAACAAAGGCTTTACATGACTGTGTTGCACGAGAGTTGCACGACATTCGCCAGCTCATAATTACCCCGAAACCTGTCCATCAGCCTTTTAGGACAGACATCCTCAACCCAAATCAAATCACTAACAGTTTCAACCCTGCAATGGAGTGTTCAACCATAGCCCATTCTTTTTTATCGACTGCTAAAAAAAGATCAAAGACCCCTAGACGGTAATGTGCGTATTAATGAAAGCGAGGTGGCTGATGCAACATTGTGGCAAGGCTTTTGCAACCCAGGCAGTTGAGCACTATTCCTTGCAGGATGACTTGTATGAATAATGTATCCATTAGAGTAAAGCCTCCCTCTTTCTCTCTGCCGCTCTCTGTTTCTTTCTAGCAGATCAGACCAGCACAGCTAGAGAAAGAGGAAGACATACACAAGGCTTTTATTCATATACAATAAAGCGGAAAGGATAAGCTTTATCTGTGTAACCTTTGCTTTTTAATTCCTTTAAATCAAAGAAAGCTGGAGACTTGCCTTTCCAACATGCTGCTCTTGATAACTTTGTTCCTGAAAGTATTGCCGCACTACCGCATGAAATACTTGCTGAAGCCTGGCCTTGGTATTTGTTTAACGTAGACGACATGGATGGCTACTTTTTATTGAAAAATCACAGTGGCATATGGTCAATCTCTTCAAAGCAAAACATAAATAAAAGACATTCAGAAAATATACTCATACATACAGTAGGTCTGAAAGTATGAGATCATATGAAAAGTCAAAGTGAAAATGGAGCCTATTTTCTAATTTCAATAGTATAGTGATGCATAGAAACAGCTTCATATCTGTCAGTCAATGCAGTGCATTTGTGTTAAAAAAAGACCGTACCTTTAGAAAATAGAGAACGCATTCTAAGCAACTGGATGCATGATAAATGCAAAGTGTAGACAAGTCTAACCCATCCATCTTGAGATGGTTTGTTGATGCTGTATTGATGATATAGTGCGCTGTATGTCAGGAGGGGAGTAATAGAATCCTGGTAAGGTCACAGAGGCTAATATTAGTAGTGAGAAGAGCAGTTTGAAGTGGGGGAGTAACTGATAAAGAAAGAGAGAAAGGGAGAGGTCAAGAAAGAGAATGATTGAGGCCCAGCTGTGCAGTGGGACCCGGGCCCACCCGGCTGTAATTACGGCTGGATTACGAGCGACTCTCTCTCCAAACTGCCTGCCAAACATTTTGTCCCAGATTATGGCCCAGATGCAGCAGCACTAAGCTGCACAAGTCGGTCAATGTCTGCTCTCGCTCATCTAAGCAGAATTACTGCACACAAAGCAGTAGGGGGTGGCAGCCGAGCTGGGTCAACTTTCCCCCCACTCCTGCGCTCAAAAACCAAATGCAAGATGGGTCTGATTTGCACTAATTATCTAGGAGGCCTTCCTAGAGGGGGGCTATGCAATCAAAAAACCAGAGCAAACACACAGTTACACAAGGCTGGATGATGCATGACATATTTTAATAAACATCAAAATTGTGGGTTAAAATTTTCATGAATGTATGTAAACCCATTTCTGCCTTGGTAAAAGTAAATAAATAAAATACGACTTTACATTTCACAACTGCAAATTTGTCCCATAACTATGAATTCATATCTATAAATTTAAACTTTATATTTCATAATTACAACTTTATTTCTAACTTTATTTCTTGACTTTTATAGCTCCCCTAGTAAAAAAAAGTAACATTTACTTCATACTAAGTATAGTTCAAATAAATTAATATATTTTCTTACATATCGCTCAAGACTTACTTGATTAATATTTGGAGTACTACATGTGCACAATGCACATTCCTTAATATTAAGCCTAAAATGTGTTCTAATGTCATTATTTATGAGGATTGTATTATCTTTGAATAATATCAGCATTTAAATGCAAGATATTTAAAGTGTACCTGACGTATACTTGCAATAGTTCCACTTTAGCACAATCAAATATACTTCAGTATATCTTTAGTTGGGCTTCAGCACTACTTCTGCACGATTAAAATGCATTAAGTACAAAATTAGTTGTTCCAATTTAGCAGACTTTAAGTATACCAGTTTAGTATACTAAAAGTACAATTGCAGGGTATTTTTATTAAGTACATAAATAAGTATGTAAATGTATTTTTAGTGTACTTAGCATGAAATAAATGTATTTACTTTTTAGTAGATTTATTTTTCACTAGGGCAGGGATCCTCAAATCTGGCCCACGAGATCCACTTTCCTGCAGAGTTTAGCTCTGACCCTAATCAAACACACCTGAGCATGCTAATCAATGTCTTCAGGATCATTAGAAAATCACAGGTAGCTGAGTTTGATCAGGGTTGGAGCTAAACTCTGCAGCGCATTGGACCTCCAGGGCAAGATTTGAGGAACCCTGCACTAGGGTCATATTTTTTTAAAGTTATTTTTATGGGCTTTTTACGCCTTTTTTATTGAGAGACGACAGTAGAGAGATGACAGGAAAGCGGGGAGTGGGATCGGCAAAGGACCTCGAGATGGGAATCGAACTCGGGTCGCCGTGAGCACAGTTGCACTATGTGTCAACACAATAACCACGAGGATATTGGCGCCAACACTCACAATTATTTAAAACTTACTTTAACTCTCTTACTGAGAAATTGTTTATTTTAGGTGTTATACCTATAAGTTTTCTAATTTTAATAACTTTTTTTGCCTTTGCTAGTTAATTTGACATGATCTTGCAATTTGACAAACAAACTTTTAATTAAAGGGGTCATATGATGCGATTTCAATTTTTCCTTTCTCTTTGGAGTGTTACAAGCTCTTGGTGCATAAAGAAGGTCTGTAAAGTTGCAAAGACTAAAGTCTCAAATTCAAAGAGCTATTCTTTATAAAAGTTCAGAGTCAGCCACGCCTACCTAAAACGCCTCGTTCTAACATGCCTTCACATATCTACCTCACTATGTGGGAAGATTTGCATAACACCGCCCAAATGTTCACGCAAAGAATGAAGGCGTAACTTTTATTCTCACTGTAGTATTGTTGACGCTGCAGCCATGTCGTGAAGACGCTGTGTGCTTCGTTAGGAAAGCGAAACTACTTTGTTTGGTCTTCAAAAAGAGGACGATATCCACTTCGTCATGCCTAGAGCTATCTGTGCTGGTTGCTGAGAAAATACATCAACTTTCACCATGGACAAAGCGGAGTCCAACCCGTGGTCCGTCACATGTGGTTGCCGCTCATTCGTCGCATACGCCGGGCACGCCGTTCTCAACTCCGCCGCCTCAGCTCACTCTATCCCGGCCTCAGCGCACGCTAAGCCGAGGCTTCGGCTCACACTAGCCCGGCCTCAGCGCACGCTAAGCTGGGGCTTCGGCTCACGCTAACACGGCTTCAGCGCATGCTAAGCAGGGGCTTCGGCTCACTCTATCCCGGCCTCAGCGCACGCTAAGCCGTCCGCCGCCTCAGCTCACTCTATCCAGCTCACTCAGCGCACGCTAAGCCGAGGCTTCGGCTCACACTAGCCCGGCCTCAGCGCACGCTAAGCTGGGGCTTCGGCTCACGCTAACACGGCTTCAGCGCATGCTAAGCAGGGGCTTCGGCTCACTCTATCCCGGCCTCAGCGCACGCTAAGCCGGGCTTTGTAAAAATCGACGCGTTTCAAAAAGGTGGGGCATAGAGGAGAAACAATGTACAGTATTTGGAAAATAATGTGTTTTTTGAACTTTAAACCGCATAAACATTTCATTACACCAAATACACAAAATATTGTTCTTTTTAGCAGCATCATATGACCCCTTTAATCTACAATATTAGTCTTATATAGTCTTTCAAATAATACAAGGTATTAATGTTAGTATAAAAGTTTTTTATTATAAAAATATTTTATTGTAATTATTCAAAATAATTAGAATGTAAATATGAAAAATAATTAAAATTCAATGATTAATGATTAAATAATAATAATTAATGACATATTAATTACTATAATTATTATAATTTAGAATTTTAATGATAAAAGCACAATACCATAATAGTTTGGAGTATAGCATGTCACGTCGCAGAATGTCAACTACCCACATGAGAGACGCATTTAAGCAGGTTTTAATTACTTTATTAATCTGAGACTATCACAGGAGAAGGCTGACAGTACTGAACGCATTCATATTATTTGCTACACATCAGAAAACCGTAGTTCAAGACATTGTATCAAAGCCAGTATGAGGCATCTGCCTCAGTCACAACTGAACTTGCACAGTGCTCTGTTGTTCTCTAATCCTCAGCATCCGGCACAGACAGTATAATTGGTTTTTGTAACAAAATGTATGTCTGCAGACACAGGCGAGACAGTTCTACTGTGCTTTGTGAAGTACATCCATCTTCCTGCAGGGAGGGGCTTAAATCTAAATCAATGTGCCATCCTCCATAACAAAAACCCAAAATAAAGGCATACTTTCCAAAACCCCTTTCAGAGAGAAGACTTCAGAACCTCAAAGACCTTCAGGGCAGACTCGATGCAGCCGTCGAAATTGGAGTGTGTGAAGCCGTCCCCCCCACACACCAGCAGAGGCTGGGAGTGCAGTGTCATCTGCCCTGGGCAATCAGCCACCGATCTTGTCACCTAATTAGAGAACAACAAAATTGAGTGACTGGGCGTCCAATAACTGATGCAACCTAATTTTAATTCTGATATTGAATAGAGCTGTTAACCCTTAGTTTACTTAAAAACAAAAGTGAAAAGAGTCTGTTCTCTCTTTGAGCTGGGATGTGTGTGGGTATGCAAATTAATGCACATTGAAAGTATTGTTCATATCACTATGTGGAACATTTCTGTGGGTAATGCATAGCATAAAAGTGGATATGTTTATTGGACTGGTCATTTCATGCCACTTGTATTTTCTTTATATACTGTGTATATATATATATATCATATTTTAAAGCAATGAACTGAGCATCTTACTAAACAATTGTAATTGAAAGTATTGAAACCAATGATATTTGGGTGGTGACTGTGAGATGTGGGGTCAGTTGTGATGTTTTGAAAAATCTCAAGAGATCATAGATAGGAATGTTGGATTGCAAGATGGCGTGGAGTCGGTCGGTGTGCATGACAGTACTAAAATACAGCACACTTCTGAATGCTGCCTAACAGACCTGTTTGACAACTGAATGTGGCCCATGGAAAATGTTAAACTGATTATAGCAAAAAGTCTTTAGATGGACAAAGTCTTCCTTTATTGGTGGTTTATTCAATATCAGGAAAACAAAACTGTGGCTTTAGGACTCCAGGCTCTTTTTCAACAACAATGGAAAATATTGTGGCAATACTATTTTGCCTAAAGTGCAAACAGAGTTTCACTCATCTATAAGGCACAGAAGGAGAGGACGGCTGAAAGACTGTCCATCCATATGTAATTTTTCAGCACAACTCACCAAAGACTTTAAGAATGTAATGAGATTATATTTCCATTTCAGTGTTAGGTTTTTGTGAAAATTACTTTTGCCAATCATCCTAACTTGCAGTGCTTCATGCTGATGGTTTAAACTCATTCATTTTTATAAGCTACAGAATACATGGAAGACTAAAGCGATGCAGGACTTACAGGCCTAATATTCTTACTATTCTGGAATAGAGAGAAAAGCGTTAATAATGCTTCTGTTCATAATTCAAAAGTATTGGGTCTTTATAAATAATAATAGTTATTTGTGTTGAAACACCGTGTTCTCAAAAGTCAGTTCTGCTGTTTTACATACATTAAAATGCAGATCACTGGCAGTCGAGTTCAGATGTAATTTTGCTTGTTTCTTTATAAAGATGTATATTATATCTATGCATACTACAAAATGACAGCACTAGACTATCAGGATTTACAGTTCTAGGTGCATGACGCCCCTGCTTGTTCTGTAGCTTTGTTTCCTCATAAGGGAGATTCTCAAAAGAGATGGGGGAGGGAAAGGGCTGTTAATATATTTGGTTAAATATAGAGCTTTTAATAGCAGTGGAGGCGCCTTCATTCGGTCAACCAGAGTCAAGAATAGACTTGATGGTAAATTGAGCAGAATTTGGATGATATTCACTGTCTGTGGGTTTTAAAGAGCACATGGTATGTGTGACCTGTGCGTAACCCAGCTTAAAACTAGAAAAGCAAAGTTTTCAAAGTTGGTTTTTGAAAGTTAGTTTTTAAAGTTAAGCACTAGAAAGTTAGTTTGTGGCTGCTCCGTATATGTTGAATGTGCTGTAACTCTGTAGTTTTTATATATTAATATTTACAGAGGACAGACATGTTGCACTGTAAACTGTATATCTGGGTTGATCTTCTTTATAAACTGCCTCTGTAGCTCATTAAAATGATGTATGTATTCTACAGTGGGCAGTCAGTGATACAGGTCCTCACTGTAAATCTGACACACGTTTGCAGATAACTCGAAAAGAGCCACAGCTAGAACAGTGTCTCTGTACATTGTTTAAATGTATAAATGCAGCATGTAAATGACTACTGAGAGTAAACACATTCCCTGCACGCCCCATTACAAAGGCTTCGGCCAGCCCCAACCCTCTGCCAGATAAACATCGAGGTGCAACGCACTAGAGCGAAGGAAATAGTGTCCATTTACTGGGCTTTCACTAGGCATCTTACAGACCGAACTCTATCATCATTGTGTCCAAACCCCCCCCCCTCCCCTCTTGTATCTTTAAATGGTAATCTGTGTGTAAATCAATTTATAAACGTTTAGCCTGAAACATGGCCAAGAACAAATTGTTTGGTTTATTTCAGAGGTACGCTGAAGTAAGAAAGCCCGAACTCCTTAACCTCCTTAAATCTGTTTTACTCCGCGTTCCTCTGGTGTACATTCAGACATTAAAGATTCAGTGTGTCAAAACTTTGGTGCATCAAACTGCAGGATAACTCCTAACAGGATAGTTTACCCCTAAATGAAAGGTCTGTCATAAAGGCTTGGAAATCAATTAAGGTGTAAATTATGACAATTTTCTTTTTTGAGCGAACAATCTCTTTTGAGAAATTTCATCTCTTTAAGCAAACAATTATTAACTACTCCTGTAAGAGAATTAAAGGGCTTTTCCCAAGTTAAGGAGTGGTAGAACCAACACTTTTTTACAAATACAGCCATTAAGTTATGAAATAGTCATGCCAACCTTTTTATAGCAGTGACCCAAAAATCGGTCGCACATCTGTTCAAAATGCTAAATGCCAACGTATGGTAAATGTATAGTCATCCATTTACAGAAAAAAGGGAGAAGAAACGGTTTGGCTTTTGATAATTTGTGATGGTGGTGTTAAAGATTACGTGTTCAATAAATTCTAATATTTTGGCACAAATTCCCCCATAACTTGGTAGAAGCCGAGGCCTTCGCCCTCATGAATAAAACTATGAGATGTACAGGAAAATAAAATCCAGACTACATTGAATAAGTGCTACATGTGATATGTAGGGTTGCAACTTGATGATTAAACTAATATGTAGGTGTATTCCTTTTGCTGACACTTTTGTCATGGTGAATTCATATTACTATTTGTTATTTTAATTATTATTCTTTTTTAAACACTACTTATTTTTAACACTATTGTTTCCAAACAATGTCTTTGGATATAATCATTTTTTTATAGTACATTATTGTACGTTTTCTTAATCACACTAAATCAACATTTAATTGACAGCCCTAAATCCTACACATTTTTTAACGATATTAATGTTACACCTAGACCACACCAGATTTTAATGACTGAGGTTGAGTGTGCATTATCCACCATGCCTTTTAATTATGAATTGAAGTTATGTATTATTAAGCATGAGTGATAAAAAAGGAATGCACATGTTCTGTGCTCCAACAATGTAGTGTCTGTTGAAAAAAGCAGTCTACATTTACAGTAGATTGAAAGTCATGACTCATGAAGAGTCTTTCCAGCCATTAGAGTCCAGAGAAGTCAATGACTTTGACATGTGGGGAGTGCGAGTGTGTGTTGCCGGTTTATGCTCAGCAAACGGTGATGTGGCAAATGACTGTAAGACCGACTCCTGCTCCATGCTCTCTGCCCTCTGTGTGTTTGACAGGGAACTGGCACGTGCACAGGTGTGTGTGTGTCTGTGTGTGTGAGTAAGTGCTGTGTTCCCGCCTTTGCAGTCTAAACGGGCCTTGGCCCACTCTCTGGCACTTAGTGAGCTCAGCGCTCCCACACAGATGTTCTGTGACCTCTGACCTCAAACTGACGCCCAGTGATGTGTGACACAGAGGAGCTGAGTGTGGGGGCTTCGAAAGAAAACGTCTGTGTGTGTTTGAGAGAGAATGCAACTGTGCGAGAAAGGGCGCAGTCCCACACAGTGTGTGAATGCATAAAGTACTACTGTAAGATTGTGTGTGTGTGTGTGAGCCAAGTGAGTGGGGGGAGAATCTCTTTTGAAAAAGTTAAACTAGTTTTTTCTTAATCTGTATTTTGCCTGTTTTCTAGTAAAAATATGTTTTATTCCTTATTTATTAGAGAAGCAAAACTAGACAAGATAATAAACAGGTAATGTGTCATTAAGTTTATTACTTGTTTTAAGCAGAATTCTAACAAAATTGAATGAGGCTTATGCTGAACTAAAATATTTGTCAAAGAATAAAACAGGTCTTAATATCTGAAAACAAGTCTTAATATGTTATGCAGCTTTAGTTTAGATGTTTTTTTTGTTGGAAAAAATGACAAAAATACTTAAGAAGATTTTTAAAAAAAGAAGATAGTAGAAGATTTTCTTCATCCAGTAGAGCGATTTGAAGACACTTTCAGCCTGGCTTAATTAAAAATGAATGTCTTCTGCTGTATAGAAGGGAGGCTTCTATTAGTAGCACTTGCCTGAATAAGCCAAAACATCTCTGTTTCACTCTTGTTATATATATTCACACAGATTACAGTGGAGCCTCACAAAGATAATTCAAAATGTAGCAGATCATAAAATAACTAAAAGAACTGAGATGAAATATAAGTCAAATCTAAAAATAATGAACTGTATATGAATTATAAAGTATTGACCCAGGATGGGATGGAATGTGGGATAATAATACCGACTAAGTAATATTTTTTATTATGTGTCCCAGTTTAAGAATCTATAAACCTCTCTTTCAGGCCAAGTAATTCTAAAGTTTGAAAAAGAGCATAGATTGTGTATTCTGACTGACTCCAAACTTTTGAATAGTAGCATACATTTGAGTTTCTTAGTCAAATTCTCACACACAGACTAATGTTGTCTCACCTGGGAGTATCTCCACTTCTGACACTTGATGCTGTCAGGTGGAGGTAGATCTGGCATCACCTTTTTCAGCTCTTCCAGGATGATGGGCTGTACCGCATCCTTCTCCTCCTCCAGGTGCTGGATGCCAAAGGGCACACTAGTGTGCACCACCACAGAAGGTCTGCAGTTCTTCAAAGCTGCCAAAGATACATACAGTTTATCAAGCTCACATGTGGCTGCTTATGAAGTCATTCACAAACATACACAGATCCCACATTGTGTGCTACAGTGAGAGAAAGATTGAGAAAAATTTAAAGAAGAACATTTCAAACGGAGGAAGAAATGAGGGTCAGATAACAGCACAGACAGCAGAAAATGCCATACATACTTTTAATAACTTAAAAAAATACTTTTCTATGATTTAATGTGATGTTTTAAAGAGACAGTGCACCAAAACTGAAAATTCTGTCAACATTTACTTACCATCATGTCATTCCAAACCTTTTTTTTCTTCTGTGGAACATAAAAAGATGATATTTGGAAGGATATTTCAAATCATTTTGCCAATGGGGACTAAACAACATCAGATCCCATGGAAGAAAAACACTGAGAGACTTCTCAAAATATCTTCTTTTGTCCATACAGGTTTGGATTAAGTAACCGATGACAAAATTAACAAATCAAGCTAGTTCTTTCATATTCACTGTGAATGTGACATGACCAGCTTTATTTGTTAGTCGTAACAGGTTACCATGAGTAGTGTTAAGTATTAGTATCCAGCTTTCTCTTCTCCAGACGATGGTTTCTCAGTGATATCATCTGGGCACACCAAACCCCGTGATCTAATGCTTTACGGGCCAAGCCCATTGCCAGAGACACGACCCATGACTGAAACCAGGCCTGATATATTAGCCTTGCACATAGTGTAGTCATTTCTCTAATGACACTGTTTTAAAACACATATTTAATATGATTGGAGGAAATCATGCTTTATTGGGCTCCATAAACATAGGGGTTGTGGTTGAGCAGCTGGAGTGATTTGGCCCAATGACTCCAAGTAGTATGAAGATGCTGAAAGCCATCATTGATCAACACTTGAGGAGCGAGGGTTAGGTCTGAATAAGACCACAGAGACTGGCTATAACTTAATATTAAAGCCTCTGGTAGTTTCACAGGGTAACACATTGACTTTATGGATCACCTGTGGGGAGGGGCCTTATACTTCAGTAAGATCTATTTTGTTTAGCAAAGTTTTATGGACCAACAGAGAACGACAAGCCATTTAAATCATGACCACTGGCATAAATGGCAAAAATGTTGGAATAAATGTGGAAAAAGTCAGGCAAATCACATTCACATGTTATTCTCATGCCTGGTCTCTAAATAATATTGGACTAATAAAGAAATTGAGTATTCCTGAAAGTATAGTTGTGGATAACATGCCTCAAGGAATAATAAATGAAGATTATTTTATGACTAACAGCGTCTACCCTGCACTCAACAGTGGGTTTAAAGGGGTCATATGATGCTGCTAAAAAGAACATTATTTTGTGTATTTGGTGTAATGAAATGTGTTTATGTGGTTTAAGGTAAAAAAAAAAACCACATTATTTTCCACATACTCTACATTATTGTTTCTCCTCTATGCCCCGCCTTTATGAAACGTGTCAATTTTTACAAAGCTCATCGTTCTGAAAAGCGAGGTGTGCTCTGATTGGCCAGCTATCCAGTGCATTGCGATTGGCCGAATACCTCAAGCGTGTGATGGAAAAAAAAATGGAGTAAAAATTTTTTTACCTTTATGGAATAAAAATAACAGGTGATGCCCTGTCCGACGAGACAAAAACATTAAAACCCATTATAAATGAGGCATTTGTTGCATCCAGTGGGGACATAATTATGAACCTGGAGATTTGGTTTGGTCCTCATTCTGCATATACTGTTACCCATTAAATTGAACTATAAAAAATAATTAGTAAGACTGAATAATATTGCACTTTATTTAGTTTAAAAAAAAAATACAATTTATAAACTAAATAATAAAGTGTGATAATACTGTTACATTTTTAAATTAAAGGGAAGTATTAAATACAAATGCAATTACTTTATAGTAAACTTAAAAATAAAATGTTAATATTTACTACTTTTTTAAATTTTCATCATTTTCAAACTCAAAATCAGCAGGCTTTTATTTTGGCTGGTTGCCGGTGAAGAACGTTAGTGAATGAAATGTCACAGTTTTGCATTGTGCTTTGAAAAAACGGCAGCGGATAGCCTAGATTTATGCTCTCAGTTTCAATAGAAATCTTATACAGTACAGTTTGTCGATCTAAAATGGTGATTGTGCATTAATAGCTGTCAATCATGTCGGTACGCAAACGCGCTGTCAGAACTTATTTACACAGCGCATTTTTTGTTTTGGTCCCGCATGCGGACCTGCATACCACTTATGTGCACACCTGCTTATACTGTCTTTTTATGCGTTGCATTGCGCCGCGTAAACATAAAACCATGTCTGCATTTGTGATCGGAGAAATGACAAACAACAAGCCCTACTCTACACTGCTCAAAAATCGCGTTTGAATCGTCAGTGGCAAATTCTTTAAATATGAAAACGTACTTGCAGTCTGTGAGTCAGATTGTAGTCTACTCTACCAGGATCAGGAAACAGTCCTCCATAAAATGTGCTGCACACATCTGAATATTTGGGTTGAACTGTTCTGGAACAGTGTTGTAAATACAACTCAACCACTGATTTTTAGTCGTGTCCTCTTTTGGAAGGCCAAACAAAGTAGTTTTGCTTTCACAACGAAACACACAGCATCACATACGGCGGGCTTGAGTGAGGAAAGGTCAGCGGGCTTGAGAACGGCAGGCTTGCGGCAACCACATGTGACGACCCCGGGTTGGACTCCGCTTCGTCCGCGGTGAAAGCCGATCCGGCGATCCACAGCGCGAAGTTGATGTATTTCCTCAGCGACCAAGCACGGATCAGCTCTAGGGCATGACGAAGCGGATATCATCCTCTTTTGGAAGGCCAAACAAAGTAGTTTCGCTTTCACAACGAAACACACAGCATCTTCAAAAAAACGAAACCGAGAGCACGAAACTTCACGACATGGTGGCAGCAACAATACTACAGTGAGAATAAAAGTTATGCCTTCTTTCTTTGCGTGACCATTTGGGCGGCATTATGCAAATCTTCCCACATCGTGACGTAGATATGTGGGGGCGTGTTAGAACGAGCCATTTTAGGTTGGCGTGGTTGACTCAACTTTTATAAAGAATAGCTCTTTGGATTTGAGACTTTAGTCTTTGCAACTTTACAGAACTTCTTTATACACCAAGAGCTTGTAACACTCCAAAGAGAAAGAAAAAATTTAAATCGCATCATATGACCCCTTTAAGTTTTTGTTTTTGTTTCAGAAGACCAGATAACCGGAGCAAAATGGCAACATTTCCAACAGATGGACAAGCAGTTATTAAAACAAAGTGGTTGCATGCTGTATTTGCAAAATGATTAACCTTATAAATATGCAATAAATAACCCAGTTTACAAATGTAGAGTGTGAAATCAAAACCTGATTACCCAGGATGTACAGTACAAGAAAATTTGAGCTAAAGTTAAGAATGACCCTGGGTTCACATTTTCAAGTGTGAAAAGCCTGTACAAAAAGCTATCAATGTTTAAAACAGTTGTGCTGCGTAATATTTTTGTGGAAAAGTTCAAAAGAACAGCTTTTATTTGAAATATAATTTATTTGTTAATGTAAAAGTCTTTCACTTTAAATCTATTTATTGCATCCTTGTTCAATAAAAATACTAATTTATTTTGTTTGATTACATCTAAATGGCTTAACAGACAATTTTGTTATATTAAACACAAATATGAAATCATGCACAATAAGAACACGCTGTTTGAGGATGCAGGAAAAGGTTTCAGATACTAGCTGCAAAGTTGGCATGGTCTAAGCGAAGGAAAGAGGAAGTCATTTTTTCCCAGTGTGTTCACTTGCTTATGAAAGGGTTTACAAGCATTTCAGATAAACCTAAAAGAGAGCTCCACATAACTTTCACATTTCACTTTAAATCAGCCAAATTTATCAATGGAAGCCTTAACTTCACAATCATGGAGTGTTGTTTCTGTAAAAAGAGCTTATTATCTGAAGTGATAAGAGCTGAAATTGTTCTAACCAATCAAGGTTGACTTTGGCTGACCAGTATGAATATCAGTACTGGGCTGAAACACAGTCATTTTCCGTTTGCAGAGCAGTCAGACTATATACGTGTTTGGCACAACGCCTGGCAGTGAGGAGGGGAAAAGGAGAAGCAGAGGGTGAGAGAGAGACCTTTCTTTACAAAAAAGAGTTTGAGTATTTATTTGTAAGTGTGCATGTGCCAGAATGTGACTGTGCACAAAAGAGAGAGGGGTCATGGAGCGTGGGTAGAGGGCTGGCATTGTGCCCAATGGTTGAGTGACTTATTTCTTGGTGGGGGAAGAGCTTGGCACAAAGTTCACAGGGTAAATGGGAAACTGCTTTTTTTGCCTGACAGAAAATAATTTAAAAAATGCATTACATGTGAATTAAAAGTGGAGTCAGTAATTTGTTTTCTCGTTAAAACCTTTTATCCATACAGAATGAATGGTACTTTTGATAAATATGTTAAAACAGTTCATGAGATGAACACTCCACAATCAGTAGACCAATAAAAACTAACTTGGTAATCCCTTCACTTGTGGAATTCATTTATCATGTCTGACTAAACAAATCACATCTATAAATTACTGAAGTGTAATTTTTTATGTTAAATGGTTCTTCAACACAACCACAAAATTCACTCACACTTATATACTGTAATTTCAAACCTGTATGCCATTTTATCAATGAAGACATGTTGTAGGATAAAAGCTCTTTTCCTTCAATCATATTGAATATGCTTCAAATTATGTTTAAAAAGATCAAAAGCACTATAAATGTAGACCATACATTTAGGCCTAGTTGTCCTTGAGAAGTCCAATCTTTTCACTGAATATAGCTCACAAATCCAACTTGAATAATTCTTTTACAAATTTGACTGATTTGGTTCTCGAGTTCAATTCAATGACTTGCAGTAGCTCACTAGAGGGAAGGATTATCAGTGAGTATAGTCAGTCTGTTCTTCACAAATAGCTATCATATGCTTTCAGAAGATATGTGATTATAGCATGCAAATTGTATGGACCACCTTAAATTTTACCTTTATGGAGTAAAAATAACAGGATTTCTATTACTGAGTGAACTATTCCTCCAATTTCCTCTTTTAATTACATACATAATGTTTTAATTAGACAATTAATCACGTCCATAGAACATTAACGTCTGTAACTCCCACATCCAGACACATTAGTATTAACTACAGCGATCCCAATTTGGCCCAGTACATGGATTGAGTACATGAAATGACAGACGTTCTATGTTCATAATTATAACTTAAACATCCTTTCAAATATGAATCTTCTCTGAATAGTCCTTCTTTGACATTTTGGTAAGAAAGTTTCAGACTTCATATGTAATCAAATTCATATCAATTATGAACCAGTTCTGTTTTAGGGAAACCATCATCCAGCCCAGATCTAGCTCATTCCACATTTACTGAACGGCACAAATGGGTTTCTCGCCAGACGTTCAGGAACACAGTAATAGCTTATCATTAGCGGCCTGCCAAAAAGTTTTCAAAGAGAGCTTGGGGTGCTCTGTGAGATCAGACTCAGACCTACTTTACTGGAACTACAAGCAAAACACATTACAGAAATGAAAATTAAGATTAAAGCATGGCCGCGTGAAGGCTGAGGAGGCTGGAAGGAGCATGTCGGCCTAAAAGAACAGCGCAGCAGAATGCAAAATTTAACAGCTCCCCTAATTATGATGTTGCCCTCGGAAACACTGGAGTGGATGAAAGGTGACAGGTGCAGAGGCTGTTTTCACAAGACTATTTCCACCGGGCTCCTGCAGTGACAGGCTTGGTGAGGAAAAAACTCACAAACACAATCACATGCAAATTCTTCAAAAGCAAATGCTTTCTTTAGTTGCACACACACTAAAATCATATATGCACATAAGACACACATCTAGAATACATATAAGCTATGTTACCAGAATCTAGTGAATTGCCTCACAGTCTGCTGTTCACACAGACTACCTTCTAAAAGGGTTTGCACACCGGACGAGAAGGTCTAGCCACAACACGACGTGGCACAGCCTAACTCACAGATATTGCACACCAGACATGGTCCAAGGTGGCAGTCCAAAACGGTGAATCTAATCACCAAAAAGGCAAAAGTTGGCACAAAAGAATTTGAAGTTTGGTGTTTGCAAAAACAAAGCAAACATAAAGAGAAAGGGCAAGATAAACCTTTGGTGAAAAATGCACAAAACACAATCTTACAGGCTAGGGTGAAGTCATCATGCACATCAACAGTGTTTTGGGACAAATATAATGTAATTTAATGGAAAACTATGTACGTGGCCGCTCTGTGGTGTGGCAGGATTTTGAAAAGCTTTCTTAGTCATAGCTGGGCGCCATGGACAGTCTCCAAGTGGTGCTGCCACTGTGTGTGTGTGTGTGTGTACTGTACGCTTATAGAAAACATTGTATTCGAAAACAAAACAAAACCACAATAAATAAGGCACAAACAGTGATACGCTTTTAAGTCATTTCCCGACACACTGTACAGAAATTCAGGTAAATTACATACATTTTCCTCTACCTGTAGCACTCACAAATATTTAGACGGAACTATTTTCAATAGTTATGTCCTTGTTTTATTCAATAGTTCAATATTTAGCACTGGAAAGTATTGACAATAACTATTGTCAATACTTTCCAGTGCTAAATAAATACAACCAGCAATTCCTTGGACTACATCTATCATCCAGAAGAAAAAACAATCATCACAGTGCAGTCTGAGATCATCTCTTTTGTAAACGATAAATGTGATACTGCTTTAATACCTTAATAGGCATATTTGAGCCATCTAATGTTAGGAACAGCCTTTGGAACCGAATAATTGACACTTTTGAATAAGTAAGGTTGATTTCATCTAGCTAACAAGTAATCAGAGTGGAAAATTCACACAAAAGTGTTTCAGAAAGAACCCTTAAAATACTAGATAGGATAAGATAAGATGAGTGTACATGTGGTTTTCAAGTAATATGTCATGTATTATTTCTTACATAACATGCATGTCCAGACATTGGTGTAAATACACATATGAGCATTTAGCATAATTTTAAGACACAACCCTTTTCTTGACACCTCAAGGCAGACAAACTCAATTAGACACAGTAATGTAATTCAAAGAAAGGACATGACAGGAACAGGGTGGAAAGGAAGGGAAGGATATTAGAAATGTCTTTAAAAAAAAATAGAAACAGTGACACCATCTAAACTGTGTCATTTCTGTCAGTGTCTGAAACCGATTATGACCATGACCATGTGTAAAAGTAAATCGGCACCAGTTTGGATTTGAAAAACATCGCAATTAAAACCAAATCAGATTTGTGTGCAGTGTGAAAAAAGATCCTGATACATGAAACACTGAGAAAAAAACAGAAAAGGCAGAGAAACAGAACAAAATATGTCAGAGCGGGAGTTGGAGATGAGAGGAGGAAAATATGAAGGCACTGACCTAAATTGCGCTTTTTATCATCTATGGCGATGAAGCGAATGCAGGGATTATTGGAGACGTACTTGGCTGCCCAAGGGACGTCGATTCGTGTGACGGCTTTGTAGAAGAGTCCAAGTGCATAGCGGGAAGAGTAGCTGACAGCCTCCAGCATCCTCCTCTGATTCTCCCCCATCCCTGCATGGAGACACACAAACACAGAAGCACAGGATGAAGCCTCTGGGCCTTGGTTAGTTCATCTCTCTATTCACTTCAGACAGCCGCCAGCACTGCTGCCTGTGAATAACAGGCCTGTAGCATTCACATCGAAACACTGTGCCATCAAATCAAAGAGCTTCTACAGCACCAGGTCTGATAACACACCTGGGTTAGTGTGACAAGAGCACGGACATAGATGTGTGGTTGATACGTAGGGCTATAAAACACAACCAACAAGTCCCTTCTGCAGATGAGGCTAGCCGTGTGGAGGTTAAAATGGACAGTGAGTGACACTTAATGAGAACGCGCTTCAGCATGTGGGACTCTTTTTTAGAGAAATGCTGTACTTGTTTCCTGTCTGGAACATCTGTTATTTATTGGAAACAAGCAGTCACACTAAGGCCTGCTTTAGTTATTTAGGGCCCACAGGTACTGAGTGTAGTGCAGGTCAAAGGTCAGCCCTTGTGGAATCAAATGCATATTTCTACTCAAAGACACCCCTGTTTCCAGTAAGGAAGAAAGCATTTTCACGGACAACCGACACAGACCTGATCAACATTAGTCCATCTGAGCAGTATCTTCCCCCCCTGAAGCAACAAACAGATGTTTGGTGAAAAGTGATGAACAGAATGCTAACTCATCATTTTCTCTTCGCACATGTGTGATCCAAAGGGCAGTGTCAGTGTCAACAAGCTCGGCCCCCCTCCGTGGCCCCAGTAAATCTGTGTACTGTTTAAAGACCCTATGAAATCAGTTGGCGAGGGCAGTTTCCTTTCCTGTTTTAATGCAATTCCTAATGAAACGGGAAGTTTAGGTGGGACATATTGAATGGCTTGTCCTTTGGTAAAAAAAAAAAAAAAGAAGCCGTTAGCAGAGATTGGAATCATACAATAAATAAATTAACGATTCTGGATTTGATCAGTTTATCAATTCCAGTTCCCTTAGCAGTCCCATTAGCAATTTAGTGCTTTAAAGAAATACATTTTTGGAGAAAAAAACGAATTACTATTCAGCTTTTTAAAAATGACTTAATTGTCTTGCTTTTGGCATAAATGTAGTCCTATAATTTGCCATAAATATACATTAAACAGCAAAAATAACAAAAAAGTCAAGAAACTGATTTTATTAATAGTTATTAAAATTTATATTAAGCAAACAACATATTCTTTTTTATATATTGATTTATATGGGGAAAAACTAAAAAAAGTTGAACTTATTTTAACTATAGCTCCACTTTTTGAGAAGCTTTAGCATGTCATGTGTGAGATGCTGTAAATAACATGAGGCACAAGCGCAATGGTCCAACATGTCGTCTAGCACGTATTTACATAAAAAAAAAACAATCGTATGAAAATGCTTGCTTGCTTTCTGGTTGTGTGGCTCGGTGAATGACAGTGATGCCACACAAACTCCCATAACATCGTCAACCGCGGCTGTAACTTTGTTGTCACAAGAAACGCTCTACCAACTGTTAGTTCGATTAGAAAGCAACCAACTGACACTGATAGAATACGACAATAGAGGTGAAATGGTCACATGACTGTCCCTGGACATGTCCCTTTTATCACTGTCCGTGTCATTGTAGAACATCTGGGGGAGATTAGGAGCATGTAAATGTGCGCCTTGGTATAGAGACAATCTGCTGCGGCATCTGAGTGTGGAAAGCCCAGGGATAATGCAAACCCTGTCAGCTGAATCCATAAAGAGGGTGTCTTTTTTTCCTCGTGGTAATGGAATCTGGTTACAGAACATACCATTGTTAATCGGCATAAAAGATCTCGACGCGGGAAGGGTTATCTAATACAGATATGAGAACGCTTTTTACCACATTAACCCATTTAAGTTGTCAGAAATCACTTTCACTAGAGCTGGACAATGAGTGCAGATGCACATTAATGAATCATCCTTTTCCAAAAAGCTACGACTTCCATTTCAAGTAAAACGAGACCACATATTTAGGGGTATCAATGACTTCAGCTTAGCCACAACTATTGAGATGTTTTTAGAGCTGTGCTTTCAAAAAAGAAAAGTACAGGCTATACATTTTCTGGCTGCTACACGGTAGGCAAAGCTCTGAGTCATGGTGTAAAGTGGATACTGCCCTACATTACCCCCACCCTCTTCCTGCCCACTCAGGTTGGCAGCGCAATTACCTCTGACAGGTTTGTACTGTGGGTCTTCTAGATTTCAGCTCAATCACATGTTCAGATCTCACAAACCAGCTGAACTGAGAGAAAGATCAAAGAAAGAATCAACAAACTGCTTTGTTCTCTGGTTAAAATCATACTATTTTATAGACTATTTTTAGTATTTAATTTTTTTCATTACAAATGATATCAACGTAACTATTACAATACAGAGTAAAAAAACAAACAAAAAAAAACTATGCCATAATGCATTTAAAATACATTTATTTCATACTAAGCATACTTCAAATTCATTAACATATTTAATGGTGTATCACTTAAGGCAGTGTTTCTCAACCCTGGTCCTGAGCGCCCCCCATCACTGCACATTTTATGTGTCTCCCTAATCAAACACACCTGATTCAACTCATTAGCTCATTAAAAGAAACTCCAGGAACTTAAATAGGTGTGTCAGATAAGGGAGACATACAAAATGTGCAGTGTTGGGGGGCGCCCAGGACCAGGGTTGAGAAACACTGACTTAAGGCTTACTGATATAAAATTATAATTAAACATTATTTTGAGTATTTCTTTATTGCACATTTCTTAGTATTATTTCTTAAATGTATTTTAATATCACTATTGTATGACAATGTAGGATTGTATGATCTCTGTATAATATCAGTCTTTAAATGCAAGGTATTTAAAGTGTAACTGAAGTATACTTGAAGTACTTCCACTTTAGCACAATCAAATATACAGTGGGTACGGAAAGTATTCAGACCCCCTTAAATTTTTCACGCTTTGTTATATTGCAGCCATTTGCTAAAATCATTTAAGTTAATTTTTTTTCCTCATTAATGTACACACAGCACCCCATATTGACAGAAAAACATTCCTCCACACAATTAAAGTACATCAAGCACAAAATTATTTGTTCCAGTTTAGCAGACTTTAAGAATATCAGTACAGTATACCAAAAGTATAATTGCAGGGTATTTTTATAAAGCACATAAATATGTAAATGTATTTGTAGTATACTTTAACAAAATATATGTATTTCAGATGCATTTTAGTATATTTTTTCACTAGGGTGTACATTTCAGTATTTCTTTATATCTTGTATGATCCCTTTTTGCTTTAATGACTGACAGTCATTCACACGGTCAGTGCCAAAAAACTTGCTTAAATTTGATTACTGTCCAAGAAATACAAACTATATCCATACTATTTCAGCCAATGTTGCCTATTTAATTTAATTGATATTTAATTCAATGTAGATTACCTTTGCTGTAATCTAACACTCAGAGATATTCTTGAAAAACTGAAAATAGGAAAATTTTACATACTGTACATCAGGGGTGCCCAACCCTGCTCCTGGCGATCGACTGTCCTGCAAAGTTTAGCTCCAACTCTAATCAAAGACACCTGCAATGAATTTTTAAGTGATCCTGAAGACCCTAATCAGTTGCTTCAGGTGTGTTTGTTTAGGGTTGGAGCTGAACTTTGTGGGACAGTCGATCGCCAGGAGCAGGGTTGGGCACCCCTGCTGTACATTATAATGCTGTAATGCAAAATTCACTTGTAGCATTTAAAACAACATTTAAAACTACTTTTTTGTTTAGAGTTTCAGTTTTAGTCAAACATTTTTTTTTATTTTATATTTAAAAGACGTTCGGGACAACAACAAATTTTTACTCCCATTATGAGAAAAAAATAGGGGGAAAGAACTACATTTGAAATGGTTCTGAGCAGTGCACTTAAAGCAAAGTCATTTAAGCAATAGTACAAAATAATTCCTACAGTTCTATTAGTGTGTGGCTTTCCTTTAATCAAGCCTCATTCTTTGAAATTGTTCCTACAAAGTAGGCAAGAGTTTGCTTTAGCAAGACTTGAAATGACATGCTGAATTATACATCCACCTGTACAAATTATGTTCACCTGGTGGAATATTTACCCCCTTTCCCCCTCCCAGTTGTCCCCAGCCCATTGAGAGACAATGTATGCTTTTTTTACTTAAGTAATAAATGATTCACTGAAATGTGCAGTTTTACATTTTACATTTCTTTATACAAGATGGATATCCTTTGTCCGCTCACTCTGATGGTTTGCTTGCTTAATGATAAGTAATGGCACTAATGTGCAATGAGAGCACTAGTGAGTACTTCAGTAAAAATGTCCTCTTAGTTTAGACCAGAGGGATTTGATTTCATTACACACATCTGTGATCTTTAGCCTCCTCCCGACACATCATCTGGTCGAATGACTAACAAATCCACATGAACAGAAATCTACCCAAACAGTCAAGCTCTTTCAATATCCTGAAGAAAAAAAAAAACTCTTTACAGTGCTCTGTAAGTGAGCCCTGCATAGCCTCAACGTGAGACATACCTTACACGAAAGAACATTCACTTGCAGGGCCATATACACACACAGGCACCTGATGTCCTCTTCCTCTTTAGACACTTGTCACCACTTTAGAGTCTGCTTTACATCTGTCTGGAGGTTATAATTCCCCAATCTATGTAAGCAGAGCAAAGCGGAGTGGATTCTGACAACTATGCTGTATGTGCAGGATCAACCTCACACAGGCTACATTCACAAAGTCAGTGTTTGGCAACTGTATTTACTGACAATACAGACAATTTTCTGAAACTGCCCTTTTCATACAACAGCTATCAGGAGCAAGTCAAATACTACAGATATGAAAAAATTAACCAAAGTTAAGCTGCATTTACAGTACATTTCTGTGTAACTATTTTGACAGACAGAAACTTTAATGTACTTTGATGTTTACTTTAAAGGAGACATATTATGCACCTTTTTACAATATGTAATATAAGTCTCTGGTGTCCCCAGAATGTGTCTGTGAAGTTTCAGCTCAAAATACACCACAGATCATTTATTATATAATTTTGAAAATGCCTATGTTGAGTGGAAGCAGAAACACAATGTTTTTCGGGCCTGTCTCTTTAAATGCAAATTAGCTGCTGCTCCCCGCCCCCTTTTCCAGAATAGAGCTGCGCCATTACAGCTAGGACCTGCAAAAAACATCTGTTTTGGTTCTGATCATCATGTTTATCGCACTGAAAACATGCATTTTAAACCATATTAGTTTAAACATCTGATATACGGTTTCCTGAGTGCACACAACCGAAGCACACGGACAGAAAGCGGCCACCAGACAGCATGTGAGTACTGAACTAAGTTCTCATTCACACACAAGTTTACGTTAAAAACACACGAGTTACAAAAACAGTCAGTTATGTGAAGATAAACAGCTGGGAAATAAATCGCATGTTTATTTTAGATCTGTGTGGCAGCAGCAATACACATTAAATATATCAATAAATCCACTGCTCTCTTGTCTCCTCTGAGGCTGGGACTCTAAATAGTGTTCTGTGCTCGTCTGTGCAGCCAAAGACAGAACAGTTAGCAAGTTTTGCTCAAACTTTCGCCATGGCATTAGAACTGGTACACCGTTGTCGCTTGCGAAATCAAAATGACGTGGGTGGAAACGTGCAGATTAAGGGGCGGTAATGAGAACCCAAGTTACTGGGTTAATCTTTTTCACGTTTCCTTGGTTGGTAGATGCACCAGGGACCTGATTATAGCACTTAAAACCTGGAAAAATCCGATTTTCATGATATGTCACTTTTAATGTTATTTTACATTTGAGTGTTTTTGAAGATTAGCATTTAGGGGGCATTAGATGGCAAATGCAATCTAAATGTAAAAATACACTGATTTAACTTGAACAATGAACTATCCAATATCAGACCTTACAAGTAAAAAAGTGATAGTGCTGAGAACCGACATGATACTGATGTATGGTGCACATTAAAGTAAATATAAAATATGGTGACTTCTTCCATAATACTAAAAAGTTTTATCAAAACATTATTTCAATAGAGTCAATAGAGTTAGACTTTATTTGTCAAATCTGAAGTAACCAAAAGCATCTTCCAATGGTAATCTAATTATTAAATGAGTGTAGTTTGTAGTATTTGTGTAGTATCCTAACCAGGATCTGTTCACACAAAGTTCTGAAAATTTAAAGAGAAAGTTCACCAAAAATGTGACTCAAAGCCATACAAATAAGCAAATGATTATGATCAATTTGAGAATGATCAATTTTCAGAACTCGCAACCAAATTTTGAGAGTGAGTTTGGTTAGTCTGTACTTTTAGGTTAACTACCACTTTAAGAAAGTGAACATACCACATTTTTCTGCTATGTGAACACATAGTGGTAGGATTTAAAAAAAAAAAGTTATACTAATCAATGCTATATTTATTTACAGCTAATTCAGTAAAAAAAAACTGTAATATTGTGAAATATTATAACAATTTAAAGTAACTATTTTGTATTTTAATACAGTATATTTCAAAATGAAATCTATTCCTGTGACGGCAAAGCTGAATTTTCAGCAGCAATTACTCCAGTCGTCAGTGTCACATGATTCTTCAGAAATTAAATGTTGAAAAAAGTTATAGTGTTTAAAATTTTGTGATATTTTTCAGGATATTTTTTTGATAAATAGAAAGTTCAAAAGAGCAGCATTTATTTAAAAGAAATCTAACAATGCAAAAGCCTTTACTGAATAAATTATTTATTCAGTCTTTGCTGAATAAAAGCAATAATTTCTTTTAAAAAAATCTTACTGACCCCAAACTCTTCAACAGTAGTTTAGAAAAAAGGAAAAAGGAAAATAAGGCAATGCTAACCACCACCTGCTTTACAATTTCTGTCACACATATGCAGCACATTTGAAAGCACACTAAGAGACAAAAGACTGGATTACCAGTTACTCCCAGTAAATACCAAAGCATCATAAGTTGCCTGCAAATTAGCTTTCACCTGACTGTGAACGTTTTGCTCGTCTAACCTGAAAAAGCAAACTGTTTGCTGCTCTACGGCAGGAACCCGAGGCTATAGTCATTGGCACGTGTTTGGCTGTGAGAGTGACTTTATTAGTATCTGTGAGTGTGTGTGCATGCAGCTCTGGGATAACAAGAAGGTTAACATTTTCCAGTTGGCCGCTCGGGGGCATGTGTTGAACCCTGCACTTGCAGCCCCTGGTTCTTTGATGTGGGAGTGGGTGAAACGTTCACGAAACTCAGCTTGTTGACAGAGCGATTCTTAATCAATACAGTGAGTCTTACAATGTGTGTCTGCAAATTGACTGAATTGACATACTTTGTCTAAGTCACTGATCAACTTTTAATTAAAAAATGGCAACATATCATGTCAGGAACATGTTAAGACATCTAACATCTCAGTTAATTACACATGAATAAGAGGACAGCAAAAAGGTGGTAGTTTTGATCTCTTATCCAACAGAAAATCCACAAAAAAACTTGCAAATATAATGCAGAAGTTGTGTGCACAGTACCAAAGGTCTGGTGGTCTCATGCTAAAGCATGAGATATGGGGCTTCCTTTATTAAGCTTCCTCTCATAAGCACGTGCATGTGTGTGTAAGTGTGTGTGTGTGTGTGTGTGTTCGCATAAAGGGGTGGAGAATTACTGAGCTACGGGCTGATTAGAAAAGTAAGGACCCAAGGGAACCTGTGGGAGTGAATCTGGCTCAAGCCCAGGTAGTTATACACATCTGCATTACATCTACACACAAACATATACAAACACAAACACACATGCACACACAAAATGGATCTCAAATTACTCATGCACAGTAATGATGTGGTTTCCAGAGACGAGTATCTGAACTTGAATAGGTGTTCAACCTTATCCACATCCAAACGCTTATGTTCAGTGTATACATGACAATCCTTGTCTTTCAGAATGAATGCAGAATGTTTACAGCGATGAGAATATTCAGAAACATATTATAAATATATACACAAGTGCATTTCTATTGGCACATCTATTGGCTCTGTTTCAAAACCTAGTGAGCTTTCTATGAAGGAAGAATTATAAAGCGTTTAAGGCATGCTACCAATTCAAGGACTGTGCCAAAATGTAGGCAGCATGATAATCCTGCCTTCTAAGATACCTTGTTTTTGTCAAATTCTAAAGTAGCGCCCAAGGTAATATCAAAATGCTCAGTAAAGAAAAATCAATCCAAGATGGTGGACAGTGCAAGATGATCATATCCGCAAAATCAAAATATAAAATTAAATGTGTTTATTATTAATACACAATTAACATTGAAATTTAATTAAATATAAATACTACATAATTATACAAAGTTTCAAATCAGTCACTCATGAGATTCTGTTTCAAAATGCTCCCCTAGTTGGCTGCCTATGTAGGCAGTAGACAGCGAGATGAGCTTTTGAAGAGACATTTTTTTTATTCTTCTATCAGGAAGCCTCTATTTTGGAACAAGTAAATCTGCCATTTTCAAATGAGTTTGTGTGGATATAATTAGCAATAGTTAACATAACAATGAGGCTGATGAAAAGTGCTATTTGCATGTAAACATTCTGGGTTGTGATTTCATGCAGAGCTGCATGTCATTTGCTGGGCTGGTTACACATCATAAATGCTGCTTGGCTTGAAAATATAAATCCAGAGTTATTTTGCAACAACCTCTCTGGTTCACAGGCAATCAATGAGGGGTAAAAGGGAGAAGGTGATGAATTACGATACAAGGGCATTTTCTCACAAAACAAAGTGCATATATTGGCTACTAATGCGTCATTTCTAAGCACACAAATTCAGTCGGGACTGTTCCAGCAGTGGTTGTGGAATACGTGTGAATATTCCCTTAAGAAATGGGTCTTGGGGATCAAGTTTTTCTTCCATTGTCAATGATTGGCCTAATTGGAGACATCAGTGTTAAGGTGTCAGGGGATGTGATTTAAACCCTTTTAGGAGGTATGACTGTCCCATGGTCAAGTAAAGTTAGGTCTCTTTGGTGTTCAGCACTGGAGAAGCAATTACAAAAGGGACCATTGTGAAAAATGAGGGTCTACTCTGAAGCGGTGTCAGCCATTCATCACAAAATAAAAAATCTATCATTATTAAAGGAGCACTCCACCCAAAATGAAAATCTTCTCATCACTTACTTTCCCTCATGCCATCCCAGATGTATCTTTGATTCTTCTGTGGAACATAAACTGACATTTAGGGTAAGCGTACCTATTAAGTTCACGTACCCATTATGCACACTACCATTTTTGAGCTCAGTTTATGAAAAAAAAAAGTATTATCCTAATTGATGTCTTAACCAATTGATGTGTTTGTTACTATATACCTCCTGTAATTTCAAGTCAATCAGATCATCGCACACTGATGCTGCGTTCAAGTCCTCCTGGGACGTTCGTACTTACGAGTTGACAAGTCGTAATTACGACGTCAGGTGTGTTCAAGTCAGTTTAGTCGGCACAAGATGGCGGTGTACCTTCTTTTAATAAATTACAAGAAAATACAACAGGGTCTGTTAACTCTGCTTATAGAAAATGAAGAAAGAATTCGCATCAGGTGTGTTTTGCGTTTTTAATATTTTTAAAAAGTAATTTATAAAGCCACTTTAATCTGTATCGCATAAAAACTTGTTATTAATTGTTATATTACAAAACTATCAATTTAAACAAAAATGCACCGCTAACTACAGACGTTGCATCTATCGCTTCCGCTATGTTTCTCATTGACACGCCCCCAACTCGGAAACACGGGGCTTAAAGAAAATTTTGAGTTTCCCACTCGTAATAACGACTTTGTGGTGGCGTTCATGTGCGTTGAACTCGTAAATACGATCTATCCGACATGACTTGAACACACCATGAGATATGGATATTCATGTGTTCACACTGTTTGGTGGCCATTTTGAAAGCTGTCTGAAAACTTTCACCAAAAGAGTAACTTCTTAAATGTGCTTTTTTTTTAAAAAATGTTTAAGCCTTTACTGCAAAATTAAGAGATTAAGGTTTAGACTTTTGCATATTATAACCTGGAACTTGATGTGGGAAGTAATTACAGCTAGATCCAAAACAGTTTTAGCAACATAGCACAGTATAAGATTGTGTGCTACATTAATATATTACTTCACAGGCATTACTGGCTTGTACTTTTAAAGCAGCACTATGTAACTTTTTCTGTGTTCAAAATTTGCAAAATGTATATAATGAGCGAGTACATCATGAATTAATCTTCCAAACCGCATTTTTGTCTTATTCCGAATCACTACGGTACACTTATAATAAGTACTTATATTTGGACTATTGTAGCCTGGTCGAGTCGTCACCGCTGCGGAGTAACACATACCTGCGTGAATCGCAGACATAAACTTAGAGAAGTAGCTCTGGTTGGAATGTTCTACATAGTGCTGCTTTAAATCCATAATATTATAAATTTACAGTTTATTGCTGGTCTGTGGTTTTTACACTGCTGTAATTTTTTAAGATTTCATATTATTGTAAGGTGAGCTTAAAGGGTACACTACTATGAAAATCACACAGCTTCAGTGTGACATCAATAAGAAAAAGTATAATAGCATAGATATTGTCAATAATACTTGCTCATAATTAATTATTTATAAATGTAACACATGACCTAGATTATTTATTTTGCAAAATCTTGTCCTTTAAATTTCATGTAATATTTCTTAATTAAAAATTGTTGCTGCTCCAATTAAGCTCAGTGTGCTCCCTTTAAGCTCTTCCACAATGAACGTCTATGTAAATAATTAATAAACAGTCTTTAAATATGAACTGATTGTCTGGATGGAATCATAGTCTGATGCTAAAAATAATCGGAGTCTGTGACCATCATACACTACGTGATTTTCTATTAAATCAGTCAACTCAAATCTGCAGACTGGCTCTGACCTTTGGCAACTAATGTCAGCTTCTCCAGACTGTAAATCTGTGGAAAATCAGGGCAAAAACCATGTAGTGTAATTCAGGCTTAAGAGAACATAAATAAATTGACATCCATTTAGTTGACATAAGAGGAAATCCACTGGGGTTGTTTGGACTACCGTCATGTTCACTTTTTGAAGCATCAACTTTGGATGTCTCATACACTGACATTATATGGACTCGCAGAGCAAGATTATTTTTCACAAAAATCTTAATTTGTGTTCATTTAAAGATAGAAAGTCATACAGTATACATTTGGGACAGCATGAGGATGAGTAAATGATTTTTGAGTGGAATATCCTTTTAACTTACCCTCGTGCTGTTCCAAACCTGTATGACTTTTTTGTGTGTGTCATTATATTACCTTCATTTAGGATGATTCAGTAGAAACAGCATTCACAAAATGGCAATGTTCATTTTTTTCTTTGAGAATAGGCAGCAACATGGATTGTATACAGATTTGGCCATATGATAAATGCCATACTGGGTTGATTCGAGCTTAAATACTGAATGAAATGCCACATCCAGCATGCACAGAAATTCAAAACAAGTTTATTTTTGAATTTGGGTGGTCATTTTTTTCACATTGGCATTGTTTGATTGTTTGAGGCAACATTGTTGCAAGCGCACCAACTCCCAAGCATTCATCATTGTTCCCTGGAAGGGCTGGCCTTTGCTGCTACCCTCTGGGACGCCACACAGCAGCACAGCATACTGGAAGGCTACACAGAGTGCACAAGAGAACTGAACCATTTCCCAATTTATGATCTCTCAGCCCTTTAAAGGTTGATTTAATATTTGCCTGAGAGGTTCTGGAAAGCTTCCCGAAAATAAAAAGGAAGAGAGAAAAAAAATAAAACAAAACCAAACAAAAAAGGAGTCAAATGTTGTTTAGCTAACCTTTAATGCACTTGTTGGTGAACTGTGTCCAACAATAAGAAGTATTTATTAGTCTGGGTGAAGTGGAGGGGGACTGACACCATTCAGATTCAAAAGGGCTTTACACAGGAGCAAGAGTTCTATCATTAACCGTAGCTCCTAATGAACCACGTTTCAACACACATTTGCTCCAATGACATCACATGTCATTGGGATGATGTACAGCACATTGGATGGGAAGAGGCCTGAATTGCTTTTCCAAATGCTCACGAGAGCCAGGTTATATTCGAGTCACTTGAAAAAATAAAGCTGATGAGATGTGTACACTCGGTGCCAAGGCAAGCTAAAGCTAGCGCTGCCAAACCACCTGGATGCGAAAGCACTTTATCTCATGTATGCAATTAAAGAAGTGAAAGCCAGCAGCATTACAGATGCCTCCAAGTTGTCTGAAAACATTTAGTATCCAAACACTGATAAATCACCACTCTTATTTGCCATGTGATTTCATTAAAGGTGACTCATAAAAAGGCCTCCATGTAGGCTGGATTTACTTAAATGCTGATCCTGTGGATGAGGTTTTGCCCTTCAAGTCTTAGCCTAAAAAGAAAACCAACTTCAAATGATGGCAGTTTTGGTTTTGAACGCGCCAAAGTCTTTAACACATGCTCAGTCTTTTCATATGTCTGCCAAATGTGATTAAATGTGTAAAAAAACAAAATGTGTGCTGTAATTCATCTGCAACAAGATGTTCCTGAGAATGTTCTCCATGTATTAAAGAAGCTTATAGACACATTAGAGATAATGGTCCTCACTATAGCACATATCCAGGTTTTCTCCTACAGCACTGGCCCAGAACACTGAGGATTCTGTTGGCCAACTACAGATCATCCATAAACCGCAGGCTTTGGCCGATGCTATAAATGAAAACTTCTCAGCTCTTTATATCCGGACTTTGAGCCCTGGCCGCTAGAGAGACGGATGTGCCTCCACAGCTGCAGGCCACTTTAAAGCAGCACAGGTTTTCAGGGATATTTATGAATGTTTTTTGCTGGAGTGACTTTTTTCGGTTTCCCTGCAAACATGGCAATAATGGACACTTTTGTGTAGCCAGGTAAACGAAGACGAAACCGCTCTGATGTCAGCTGAAATATCTGCTAGATAAACAAGGCGATTGCCAGCATGCCCAAACGGTTTGTTTCATAGATAGCTCAAGTGTAATTTGGGACCAAACAGAGACATTTAGGGCAGCTACCTGAGGGCTTCGGCGTTGACGTCAAACCACAGGTTATTTTAAGCAGTAGGCCAAAGGTGGCCTGTTTCTTTTACAGAATATTTTGCCCCAACATGGCGAGCTGAAATCCATGTTACAGTGTAAAAGTCTGTTTTTAACTAATGGACGATGCTAAAAGCCTTCATCATAAATGTGTATAGTGTGTCTGGTGCTGCAGTGGACCTTCAGTGATGTGGTATAGGAAATCAATACGTCCCATTTCTAACTCCAGACTCATTCAGAGAGCAAATAGAAGCTGCTTTAGTGTGGCAACGCAATCAATTTGGTTATCTAAATTAAAGCCCGACCGATATATCGGTTTGCCGATATTATCGGCCGATATGAGCCTGTCGCAGATATATCGGTATCGGCGAATATGCCGCCGATATTAACTTTTTTTTTTTTTTTTACAGAACATATAATGCAGGTTAAATGCTTCTGAATGGTGTACTTACTTAGTTTGTCCAGCAGAGTGCGCTCCATTGTTTGCTACTGGCGACCCAGTTCAGTGTAGTGTAGAGATGCGCGGATGAGCTCAAACTTCATCTGAGTCTGCTGCTTCAAATTATCCGCCCGCCACCCACCCACACCTATATTTGATCGTCACATATACGATCCTCCGCAGACTGCGCGCGCACCTTCCCAAATGGACGAGGCCTTTATACTTGTCGCGTTCGCTGTTGTACTATTCTTTGAAACGACAGAGGGCGACGAGGAGTAATTGTTCTCTAAAACCATCGGGAATCACCGGTGAGAAAAAGGCATTTGCTGGTACAAGACTTCTCGCGTGATGAATAAGTTGATGAATTAATAATTTCTTTATGTACAAACTGATTAAAACAATCTTAAACTATTGGCTTTATTTTGCATCAAACACAAGACAACTTTAAGCAAATAGTGTATAAATAGTATCTAAATGAATTCTAATTCTATTTTTATACAATAAAAATAAAACGTACTTCAAATAAGAAGCCTTGGACAAACTATGCAAAAAATCTATGCATTGTTTTCCGTCAAAAACGGAAACTTCCGTTTGAACTTCACATCAAACTGCTTCTGTTTCACACAAATGCTGGCACAGACGTGCATGTTCGGCTAGAATCGCCCTGAACTCGTGCATCTTCAGATGTGGAACTGCGTGAAAAGTTACAAAAAATGCAGTGCACACCGCCACGCGAAATGAGTTCGCGCGCACTCAAAGTGAACTTCCGCCAACACCGCAATGACGTCATATTTGCAGCGCGCACCCAAGCGAACTTGCGGACGCGTCGAGTATAAATCAGCCTTCAGTCAATGCTGGTTAGGGATGGGAAATACCACTTATTTTGTTTTCGATACGATACCGATATTTTTCAAGGCAGTATCGTCGATATCGATACCGATTCGATACTTCTGAACTAAACTTTTAAATTATGAAATGTATTAAATTACTAAGAGTAAAATGGGTAATGATAAGCACTTAACTTTATGTTTAAAACGCATTTTAACATTCAATATGCCTTAATTGTAACTTACTAGGTTATATTTTTGTGTACACATGATTCAAATCTATAAATACTACAGCTGAACTATGGTCACTTTAGTAAACCCATGGTTCATTTTCATAAGGGAACGCAGCCCTGTTTGAATGCACTGTTAGAAGTGAGTGAACGCTCTCTGTGATTGATTAGGTCTGTCTTGCAACATTTGCGTGTCCAGATGAGCAGGAAAATAGTTCTATCCTACACAATTACTCGCTAACAAAGGTTATTCGTCCAGTTCAATGCATATTGTAAAAAAATTTTTGTTTGTTAAATTAACAAAATCAATGGTAAATAAAACACACCTTAGTATTGATATTTTTTGTTTGAGCGTCGATACTTTCGATACTCGCGGCAGTATTGATATATCGATACTTTGGATCGATACGCCCATCCCTAATGCTGGTGTATATACCGGCTGCGCCGCTGCCCAGAACTCATACTTATCACATCGGTCACATCGCGCGGAGCACGTCCGGTGTAGAACAGAACCCATTATAATCAGTTCTGTTGTCTACACTGGATGCAGTAAACTGATGCCTCGATTCTATTTATGACGTGCTGACACAAAGTTCAAATGATTTTCAACGGTCGCTTTGTCGCGTCCTGTTGCGGCGCAGACACAGTGTCAGCATAGTTTGTCAGTACAGTCAGTAACGTAGCAGATTGAAAAGTTACTATCTTTCTGCAGTCCTATAGACGGCAGTGCATTGGTGGCTTGAGTCTGTTGAATGGTTATTTAACGCTATGTTGTCACCTAGTTGGAGAGACTCAATGCTAAGTAAATAAACAACTATGTCCCCGTGTTTTACTCTCACAATGAGCTTATATTCGTTTGCTACATTAGTAGGGCCCTATGATTGAAAACATGGACAGAATCGTGGAATCCAGTCATAAAAACGGAATTTACTGTATAATACGGAATTTCATGGAATTTGTCTTATTTTTGATAAATTAAATGAAAAACAGGTCAGTACATATACGTATATAGACTGTGTCTGTGAATATTAAACTGCAAAAGACGATTTAAATACGAATGTTCTGCATGTTCATTTGCTTACCAGAAAATACACAACACAGAGTTTGTGAAAAAAAATATTATGAATTATTATTATTTATTGATTTTAGATGTTTAAATTTGGAAAAGCTGTGCTTCCTGCACAAACCTGCCCCTGTTGGTCTGGCAGTAGCTTGCTTGTGTTTGTGTTTAAATAAGTGTTTGATCACCATTATCACCATTATCATTGCAAAAAAAATGTATTTATGCATATATATTCTGGTTATGTAGGCTATACTGTATTCTATATACAGTACCAGTCAAAAGTTTGGACACACGAATGGGAAGTGTGTCCAAACTTTTGACTATACTGTAATATAATTGTCACAGATCGGCCAGACTATATAAAATATTATATAGTTTTATAGGAGTAGGTTTCATAGAGTTGGCAAATTAATTTTTCATAAGTTTGTAGGTACAGACATCTGTTGTGGCCGTTCTTGCCCGTTTTTTATGAGGCTTTTTTAATAGTGTTCATATCGATATCGGAATTATATCGTATCGACCGAAATTAAGAAATATATTGTGATATAAATTTTGGCCATATCGTCCAGCCCTAATCATGACTCACATTTCACAAGACTCATACCATAGCTATCCAAATTGCAAGTGCAATGCTGTACCAGGTGAGCTACAGAGCAAGTTTACTATATCAAAAGCCCAATTACATTTGGAGCTGGTTATGTGATGCAAAAATCTAAATAATAATAATTTATTATAATTTACAAATAATGTACTATGGTAGTGTGTTGAGGTCATATTAAATCAATAAGCTGCCCCGTAATCATAATTTGTGTAAAAAGGAATAAAAGTTGTTGCAGTTTTACTGCGATAGATTAAATGTATAGATTTTTGGAGTTTTTTAAAAACTGTAGTGAGTGGCATGTTTTTCCAATGAGCCTGGGTTTCTGAAATCAAGGTAACGTCTATAACAGATCCGAGCCTTCTTTAAAAATAACAAAAGGCTGTTTGACAAATTAGCAGTTGACAACAGTTGCTAAGGCAGGATTGGTCAGCAAGTAACATTTTAAGGTGGGTCTTAGAGAAGAGTGCACAAACAGTTTTTACAAAATCATTATAAGAATGTGGTACTATGAGCTTCCTCAAATGTATGACTAATCAGTGTAAAACACACATTCTTCCTGTATTTAAACGGAAAAAATAACATTTTAGTATCTCACAGGACAGGCTCTATTTTATAAGGGCAGATGGTTCTTTTTTTGAGCAGTATAGCTGAAGTTAAATCGGGAGTGCATGATGAAACAGACGAAGCAGAGAACTGACATGCAAATGTGCAAGAGCCGCCATTACTCATAAAAGATCATTTCAGTTTTAAGATGGCTTGGCAAGGGAACTGCTATTAGGAGCACGACTTAGCCAGAGCCTTTCCCGGCCTTGTCAAAAGAAGCTCTTTCTCTGCATCACAAATTCCTCTTAATTTAGAGAGCAATTCACTGCTCATTCATCTTCTATTCTAATCCACATACAGATCATGGCACTACCCAAAAATGGCATTCGCTCTTGGCACATCGGGGTGAGATTATCTCAAGCCTCTGAAGTCAGTGAGCCTCTTCAGGCAGCGGAGGATTTTACACTCGCAACTCTGAGGTTTGGGCTCAATTTCTCACATGCTTGACTATGGTATCTTCTTTTCTGGGTGTGACTCTAATTTTAGCTTTGTGCACCTTACATCTTCCTCTTTTTATGCAGAGTTTCCTGAATGAGGTTTGTATAAAGACACTGAAACGCATGCAAAAAAGCATGTTTCTGCAAGAGATGTGTATGAAGTATGTTATTGTTGACATCCTTAAACAAGTTCTGTTCTCTACAGTTGGGAGTTTCACTTGAAAAAAAAATCAGTTTATTAATTAAAAAAGATGATTAAATCAATAATTCATCTTTGACAAAATATATATATTTAAAGTAACCATGAAATCAAAATTCACAATTCTTATTTTCTTATGGATTACTGCAGTGCTTATTATGCATGATCTGTGCACATTATTAATGTTTTATCATGTGCCCTCGTAATCTTTAATCAAAATAACTTCCTCTCCCTCTTGCAATGACGTCTCTTCTCTTCTCTGATGATGTGTGTCTCGGACAACCTGTCACTCACTTAAGACAGCAAACAGCAATAGCAAAAGGAAATGATCTAAAGATTCAATCAATTTCTGATGGACCAAATTAAATCCCGTCCTAGATTTTTTTTTGTTTGAGAAGCAGTTTCACTCGAATATACGTCAAAATAAGGAAATAAAAGACAATAACAACTTCTGTTTCATGTCGTCTTTAAAATGATTTATTTAATTAAAGGGACAGTTTACTCAAAAATGCTTACTCTGAATGCAAATGCCATTCTAAACCTGTATGACCTACTTTATTCCGTGGAATATTAAAGAATGTATTTTAAAGAACGTTGGTAACCAAACAGTTTTGGTTAAAACTGACATCCACTTTATGTAAAACACACACACACACACACAGACATTCCTCAAAATATAATCTTTTGTTGTCCATAGTAGAAAGTCATACAGATCTAGAATGACATAAAAGTTTGTAAATTATGACAGAATTTGCACTTTTGGTATACTAAGCCTTTAATGTTTAAAGTGTAGTAAAATGTAAAAAAAAAAACAACTATAAATCACCTTTCAAATTGACAAATATAAGGACGTAGAAGCATTCATATAAATTCATGTTTACAATGTTAATTAATTAATAACAGTAAAAAGAAAAGTTTGCATTGGCCAGCTGCTTTTCTTATTCATTTGCTGTTTTTTTAAACATTATAACAAAAAAAAAGAACCAATGAATTTATGACTGAATTTTAAGACATGCACTTTTGATGCACGATGTCCACCACATTAACATAAAAGTAAACACATAAAGAAAAATAAATTTAAATATATATTTTACATTTACAGATACAGTATTTCTTGCATTTATTGCACACGAGTAACTATTTAACAATTACTTTTAAATATGAATGAAATCAACTGTTTTAAATATGTCAATTGATGTCATTTATTTAAAAATTGTCTAATTATTTTTGAATACACTGATAAATTATTTCTTTGTTTTATTTTTAAGTGGTACTCCTATTCTGACATATTAATCTAAATTAACTGCTCATTCACCAATGGTAAATACATTTTGTCTTAGCACTACCCACCATTATTTTCATTCAAAATGGACATGATCTGTCAAATCAGTCTAATGTGTCAAAAGGTGACTCACAGAACAAAGGTACCACACCAACTGTCAACAACAAACCAAGCACTACTTTGATGGGGTTAAGCGACCCAATTATAACGAGAGAGAGTGATGAGAAAAGAAAAAAAACCTATCCCTCCATTGTTTGGTCTCTTGAGTGCCTTTGAGAGAGCTGTGGAGAGAGGAGGAATAAGTATCCATTTAGTGCACAACACCCAGACAGTGCAGGGGAAATAAGCGTGCCTTTCTGTTAGGAGTCAGAACAAGGGATTACATCACTCCAGAATTGAAAGCAGCAGACCCAGACAGCCACTCGATGAGAGACAAAAAAGAGAATCTCTAACCAAGACTAGGATGATGTAACTTGACACATTTATTGTATTCTGAGCACGGGAGGAGCTCAAGGTAATTGCTAGCCAAACGAAAAGCTTGGATATTTATGTTTGGTGGCGGGGAACAAAAGAAGCGCCGTTTTAAGTTTAACGACGCATCCTGTCATGCCTTTTATCATATCTGCTGATTAACAACTGTTCTTTAAAGGCAACTGGAAAAAAGGAAAATAATCAGCATGCTACCTATCTCGCACAGCCAGACCCCAAATCAAATAATGCAGCCAGGGAGACTGATTACCACATGAGAGAGAGAGAGAGAGAGAGAGACTGCCAAAAATAGAGCTTTAATTTTATTAGAAATGAAGAATCATGTTTTTCAACATCAGCAGAGTTTCAAGGCCATCAGGGGAACTGGGCTGTGGAAAAGATCCACACGAGTGTAACTGTCGACCACACGGTTAGCTGCAAAAATGCCATATTTCAGCACAATGACGTAATCACTTATAGGCACAAAGGCTTGCTAAGTTCGGTGCACCCTGACAGACCTGCACATGGGCCAGACAGGAAGTAAAAGCACACAATAGGAAAGGGTGTGGGTACACCATCACTCATTGAGAGTAACAGAACGGGCAATTGAGTCAATTACTCCTATATCCAGACATCAATATTGTCTTTGTCATCCTTAAATATCAAGATGCAGTTTGCATAAATGCATTTAGAAGTCATTGTCACGTTCGCTACTGTGAGGAGCACAGAGACGAAGGAGCGAGGAGATGAGGAGTGGAATTCAAACATATAGATTTTAATCACATTCAGGGAACCAGGAAAACACACGTAGCAAAGGAGGTAGACATATACACAAAACAAGGAACAGAGTCTGACATTACTCCCCCCTCCTGGAAGGTGCGTCCTCGGGGATCACAACATCCAACGGGGAGGGGGGGTGGGCACTCTGGAGGCCCCTCAGGACAGACACTGGACAGCAGGCCTCCAGAGTGGTACCCGTTCAGGGGGCCATGGCAGATCAGACAGTTCGGGGTGCCATGGCGGAGTAGGGAACTCAGGAGGCCATGGCGGATCAGACAGTTCAGGAGGCCATGGCGGAGCAGACCGTTCAGAAGGCCATGGCGGAGTAGGGCTAAACTCGGGGACTGGAGCCCACACTGGGCTAAACTCGGGAACAGGAGATCTGGGGCTGGAGCCGACCGCCTTCTCCTCCTTAGATTCCCCTTTAGGTTCGGGGTGAAAGGCGTGGTCGGCGGGGTTGAGAATGCCGCAGCCGGCAAGCCTGACTAAGGAACGGCCGGCGGAGGGGCTCCGGATCAGGATCGGAGGCTTTCCAGACAGCTCTCCGGATGACCGCCTCCTTCCAGTCGAGGTTGGTGGTGTCTGGGAGTTCCGCGGGGCGATGGTATGTGATCCCGAGCCGGAACAGCATCACCAGGGTCTCCCCATCCAGGGAGCTGGCGAGGGTGAGCAGCACGAATGCCCTCGCGTAGGTGAGCCACGGCGATGAACATCGCTCGTTCCTCCATGTTGGCAGGGAGAAACGAAATGGAAAACAAAAGACTTATAAAACAAAAACACAGGAGAAGGGGCGCCGCTTACTTTTCTGTTTTGGTCCAGAATTCTGTCACGTTCGCTACTGTGAGGAGCACGGAGACGAAGGAGCGAGGAGACGAGGAGTGGAAATTAAACATATAGATTTTAATCACATTCAGGGAACCAGGAAAACACACGTAGCAAAGGAGGTAGACATATACACAAAAAAAGGAACAGAGTCTGACGGTCATTGAGTGAATCAGGAGTTATGATTCACAGCTTTAATCTCATATAAAGAAGTTAAATGTGGTCATTCAGCACTTGGAAGGGGAATATAAACTTTGGAGGGAGTGTGACTGTAAAACTAAAGAGCTGCTTGGAATCGTGAAGACAATATATAACAATCAATTGATCAATCAATCAATAAAATAAAAATGTCTAAAAATATGCCCCACTTTCACAGCAGAGAATGAGCACAAGGAAGTACATTACTATAGTTCAAAAGTTAAGTGTCTGTAAGATTTGATAATGTTTTTGAAAGAAGTCTCCATCTATTTGATGAAAAATACAGTAAAAACAGCAATATATATAATAGCCTATTATTACAATTTAAAATGACTATTTTCTACTTTAATGTTTTAAAATTAAATTTTTTTACTTTGATGGTACATTTTCAGCAGCCATTACTCAGTTTTCAGTGTCACATGATCCTTCAGAAGCATTCCAATACGCTGATTTGGTGCTCAAGAAACGTTTCTTATTATTTTAAATTCTGAAAACAGAAAAGAAGTGAAAACAGTGCTGCTTAATATTTTTGTGGAAACGCTGACACATTTTTTTTCAGGATTCTTTAATGAATAGAAAGTTATAAAGAACACAATTTATTTGAAATAGAAATCTTTCGTAACCTTAAATGTCTCCAATCTCACTCTGAATAAAATGATTATTTCTTTCAAAAACAAATCCTACTGACCCAAAACTTTTGAATAGTAGTGTATATAATGAACAATAATATAGTTTGGGACGCATTTACTCAGTGTTTAACACTAGAGAAAGAGCAGAAAATCCAAACCGTTTTTGTAGGCATTGGGTCAACTTCTTTTAACTTCCTTTTTTGTCTTTAACCACAAAAGCAGAAATGGTTCTGCATAGACTTAAGCAAGCCTGCCAAAGTGGAAGTGAATACTGATCAGATTCTAATTTTGAAATGTACTTATTCAGCCTCTTACTGTGTCGCTGGAGAACAGGCCCAACCACCTGTCATAGATTACATCCTCTGATGTGCAGGAAGAGCCAGACCCAGTGTTTTATGTTCAAAAATGCACACTCCTTAGTTTGTATAAGTACAGGGTTAGGGTGTGTGTGTATGCGTGTGGCATGTTTCCTAAGCTAGAAAATGTCCCTGAAGTGATTGTGGAGTTACTATGGAGGAAATCAGAGGTCTGAGAGAGCACTCAAACATGTTATGTCACTCCAATTCAAAGGGACTGTGTCAGCGCTCGCAAAAGCTGCATTCCACTCTCATGTTAATTTCTGGCAGCTGGTGGAGCATGTCAGTGACAGCAGACAGCTAGAATGAAAGAATTAAGGAAGAAAGTGGTGCAGAATATGATAAAAAAACCATCCAAACATTAAGGAGGGGAATTTCTGGCCAAGAAGCGAGCAGAATCTGTCAGGAAGTCGGCTGCAACTGAACGCATCAGAGTTGGCAAAGCACCTCTGGCCCAAACGTATGTTCCATAACCCCAGTCAAACCACTAACCTGAAATGTTCAGTAATATATTAGAGGAAACAAATCAGAGTCAAGTCCAGGGAGGGCTCCGATCCACATCAGGCACGCCACAGCCCAGCAGCACATATAGAGTTCATTCATCTTTTGCAAATGATACATGCTCATATTTCCTCCTCATTTCCCCTGCACATGGAAAGCCACTGGGAAAACCAAAGTCCATTGAATGGAAGGGCAGGGCTGTAAGGACGTGATTCGTGATCACTGCATTCAGGTTAAAAGAAATATGGCTGCTCTGGATTTCATCGGTTTCTATGGCTATTCTGCTAATACTGTATAACCACATACAAACTATGAGCAGATGGAACAGACATATAAAGAACTGTTCAAGATCAACCCCCGAAAATCCTGTCAAAATGTATGTAAAATAAATAAAGTGTCATATTTGCATTTTACCGCAAAACATATAAACAAACCTTGCTAAAAGCAAAGAATACACAAAATTAATGTGGAATATGAATCATTATCATGCAAATCACTATGCCGCTACATTGAAGAATGATCTACTTCATCAAAAATACAATAATAACTGGCAATAAATATCTTTGCAAGTCTATGATATAAAATATAGTCATTTTTTTATTACATTTTTTTTTTTTTTAATTATCTGCGGATTCTTTTCTTATTCTTATCTGACAAATGGGGCAAAGATATACAAATGTTGGAGTGAACAATGAAAGTAAACTAAAAGCAAAACATATTCTCTTAATTTAGTGTTAAGAGTTTCTTATAGCATTCTTTTAACCTCTAAAAACAGCATTAAAACAATTCCAATCAATTTGCTTTTGCATTCATAATTATTTTCACACAAATTAGACCTAAAGACCTAAAAATTGAGGTCAATAGACACTTCTGTGAAATCATGCTGTGATAAAGCACAAAGTGTGAGGCATCCATTTTTTGAGCATACAGCTCCAATCTGTGAAAATTATTTCCAGATTGCATCTCATCAAGTGCCAGTGGTTCATACCTGCCTGCTGCCCCCAACTGTCCAGCAGCCGCCACTACAAATAGGACCACTAACACGGTGACATCATTGCAAACAGGACAATGAAGACAAAATGAACATGTTTTATCTACGTGTTGGTTGGTACCATCATTTCTGAGAATATAAAGCTTTTTTCTAAATCGTTTTAGTCACATTACTATGGCTTAAAAGTTTGGGGTTGGTAAGATGTTTTAAATGTTTTTGAAAGATGTCTGTTATGCTCACCAAAGCTGCATTTATTTGATGAAAAATACAGTAAAAAAGTAATATTGTGAAATATTATTACAATTTTAAAAAACATTTTAAATGTTAATATATTCCTGTGATGGCAAAGTGATATTTTCAGCAGCCATTACCCCAGTCTTCATTAACAATGTTGAAAACAATTGTGCTATTAATATTTTTGTAAAAACCATGATAAAATAAAAATAGACTACTAACTTCTTTAAATCAATCAATCACTCACTCAATAAATCAATCAATCTTACTTGCCCCAAAATTTGGAATGATAGTATATTTGATCTGGCCTTTGCTGTAGTTTAAAAATTACACAAATTTAAAAATTTGCCCTGGACAATCAGCTCTGTCATAAAGTCTCAAAGGCACTATAACTAAATCTTAAATTATGAAGAAGCCAAAAATATAAAGTACACCTCTGCTAGATGATTCATTTACTTAAAATGATGAAAGAATATAGATTCAGCTAGGTCACAAAAGGTTACAAAATCTCCAATCGAATATGATAATATGTTCTAGGAAAACAAAGATGTATTCAGAAGAGAGAAAAAAAGTCACAAATGAAAAACACAGCCCACTAAAAATGAAAGATCAGAAGGGTTTAAGGAATTTCAAGAAATGGCTGTAATATGTCTCCCAGGAGCAGTGTTTTTCTGAACACATGGGTTTTCTCACAGTAAAACCAGTCGTGACACAAAATGGAATAACACTTAAAAGAGTCCAAAAAGCCATGTCTTGTTGAAGTGGCTTTAAAATAACTATGATTTGACAGAGAAGCAGTTAAATGAGAGCCTACATTTACTTTAGCCTGCCAAACAATAAATCAACATAATCTCTATGGAAAAAATTCTCACCTCCAACTCTGAATAGGAATTTAAGAAGAAAACTGGCTAACAATTTGTGCATGAATTTTTTTATTTTAATTTTTTTTCACATCCTATGGCCCTCTTACAGTTTCGACCCTCTTCTTGCATTCAGTTATGAGGAGCCCTGTGCAACTGCACTGTGACATTAATCACATGGCCTCCATCTCCATCCAGAACACTTCAGATTAATTTTTCAGCTGCTCCAGCGCAGCCGTTTCATAGCGTATCAATGGCGTAGAGACCCATCCGCCTCTGCCCTACTTCTGCTGCTCTGTGCGTGACACCAGCGCTGTTTTTTTGCTAGCGACGACTCCACCATTTTCAGCTGTCTCATTCCATTTTTCATTCATCCCTTAATTTGCGATGCAGCTCTTTTTCTGAGCCTGTGACTTTCTCCTCACACCCTGCATTAGTCACAGTTTCTCAGAAGCTCCAAAACCCAGAAGGCCCAGATCTGACTCTTCCATTTCCATATTTCTACTTAAGGACTTACTTTACCATTTCAAACACATCATACTGAGAATACCAGTTTGGACCCTGATGCTAACCTGCAGCCGTGAGGCAGCTGGAAACAGTTTAAGATGACTATATGGGGTCTCTGAAGCCCACTGGCCCAGGGAAAGTCTGAATGGATGTAAAGGAGAGGTGGATGTGTGCATTTGAAAGCAGATCTGAGATTACTGAACACGCAATCTGGGTATTGTTCAACCCACCTGTTATGTTCAACAACTGTGTACAACTTTGGTGTTGGATTTGACCCTACTGGTTTCCATGCAATTTGCTAAAAATCAACACTATGCAAAACAATAAAGATTTGTGTGAAAGCAGAAAGAACTAAACCCTTTTGAAGGTAAAATGTTCGGTGCTGCAACAGTCTAGTAATTGAGATCCAAATTATCAAGCAAAAATATCTATAAATCAGCTATGAAGAAACAGTGAATTTTGCTTCAATAATTCAGACGTGTCTTCAATATTGAGTAAAATTTGAGTCATAAAATGAATAACTTCCCATGTATCTCACATTTTAGTGCTTTACAAACTACAATAAAGATTTTCTATTTTCTGACACTTTTTCAAAGAGTTGATTTTTGGCAAATAGCATGAAAACCAAAGGTGGGGTCAACATGACAGATGGCTTAAACATTTTTAAGCATTTAGGATATGAAGACACATCCAAACCACAATAGGAGATGACCTTTGACCCTAGCAAAGTTGATTGTGTGTCTGTGTGTGTGTGTTTGAATTAAAGACAAAGCCAATTCAAATGGCTGACAAAAATGGTTAAGCATCAAAGGTATGTTCTGATCCAGGCAGGTAAAAAAATACTAAGGGTCCGATTTACTATTAGCTTCAGCCAGTGCAAAACCTCATTTGGCGTTTAAAAACTACTGTCAGGATTACTAAGGACACGCAGTGGGAAATTTGCACCGAAAATGCATGCAGACAGACCCACCACCCCCCACCCCGGAACGAGATCGTGATCGGACTGAGACCGATCAGTTATTTTTGCGACTTAGCTTACTGAATATGCATTTGTAGGAGTTTCCCTTTCGATCGGTAAATTTATGGGAGGAGAGCATTTAAATGAATCATGCAATGTGATTTACTAAGATTTGTGCTCGTCAATTCAATGGTATTTGCGGCATTATTTAACATGCAAAAAAAGCATGTCTTAAAGGGTTATTTCACCCAAAAATGAAAATTAGCTTGTTTTACTCACCCTCGAGGCATCCTAGGTGTATATGCCTTTCTTCTTTGTGTTTTTGTAAGAAAATGGATATTTTTCTTACAAAAACACATGCATTCACTACAGGAGGCCTTTATTCACCCCCCGGAGCCGCGTGAGGCACGTTTTATTATGGATGCATGCACTTTATTTGACGACTTGTGGACTGTTCAACTGCACCACCCGCTGACTGCAATGATAGAGCTTGGAATAGCCAGGACAATTTTTAATATAACTCCGACTAGATTCGTCTGAAAGAAGAAAGTTATATACACCTAGGATGCTTCGAGGGTAAGTAAAACAGTCTAATTTTCATTTTTGCGTGAACTAATCCTTTATAGCAGGTGGTAATTTGCGCTGCTCTTGGTAGATTGCGCTGGTCATTATGGAAATGAGATGCTGCGTCTGTGTTCCCCAATGTGCGAATTGTCAGTAAATCACCCACATAATTTTCCCCTCCCATCCACGCTTTTATGGAATTGCGCTCTAACGCTAATTTGCCCTATTTAGTAAACCTGACCCTTAAACTCAGAAACAGATTTATTATGAATTTGCATCAATGGGAATATTTCTTTATTAGAAATGTCAATTCAGCTCTATTATATTTTATTATATAAAATAACAAAATGTGACTTCATGGGGATACTTTTAACAGAAAAAATGGCAGACTGCAAAACCAAAAGTCATACAGTATTTCAATTTTAAGGCCAACATGTGTTTGTACAGTATACTGTATGTGTTTGTGGCTGTGTGGTAATATACTCACAAGATTCCACATCTCCTTGCAGCTGAAGTATCTGGGGTACTGGCATGGTTAAAACCACTATGTCAAACCGCTCTGGCGTTCCCCCTTTGCGACGCACTTCCCAGCCAGTGTCTTTCCGGTGAATGTGAGTGACGTGTCGGTCGTAGAGCACCTCTGCTCCTGCTTGAGTGCGGAGGAGCACATTTGGCAATGTTGCACATAGCAAAACAAGTAAAAGGAGACGAAAAGGAAAAACAGGGAAAGAAAGAATTCGAAAGAAAGTCAGACAGAAAGAAAGGTCAGATTATGTATCATTGAGAAATCAAGATTTGGTTTATAGCACATGCAAATAGTTCTACATGATCTCTCATCTGATACAAGAGCAATGGTGAAAAGAAACCCAATCCCAGAGTTACAATAGGCCTACATCTTATGTGAATTAACACATCGTTAATCACAAAAGGCATAAGGTGACAGAACAATGTTGACAGCAGTATATGATATCAATATCAGGGCAATGGTGATAAATAGAGTGCAAATACACATAATTCACTTTTCATGTAAATCCCTTACTGTTTTGCTGATCTTTAAATAACTGTGTTGTTTCTCAATGTTGCTGCACACATTAAAGCAGTTCCATCTGACTGCTGCTTTTTGCTCTTTGCACAATATCAAAACATCCTGAACTGTTTTTAAAGACATTCATAAATCAGCTTGCATGGTCTGGCCAAATTCTACTGCGCTCTCTCTATGAAATCAGACATTTCTAAAAAGATTTCTAAAAAGGTAACATTTAGAAGGAACAACAGCTAGATGACTCAAAAATCAAAAACTTGCTGACCCAAAAATAATTTTCTGGCAGCACATTTCTGTCATTAAACAGCTGATGAAAAACAGCTGCTTTATGAACTGTTATAAAATCGGTTATTAAATCCGTCTTGCTTCTCTGATTGTGTAAATCCTGAATTCCTAAATTCCTGAAATTGCCCTGATGGAAAACGCTGCAGCAAATGTTATTTTTGCTATTTTAATACATGTTTTAAATAAAATGTAGACATTTTATTATAACAAATTGCCTGGCATTTTTGATGGAAAACAGTTTGCATGGTTTAAAAGACTATTATGCTCACCAAAGATGCATTTATTTGATTAAATATACAGTAAATCCAGTAATATTGTGAAATACTGTTACAATTTAAATAAACTCTATTTCTCTATTTTAATATACTGTCATTTAATGCATCCTTGCTGAATAAGTATTAATTTCATTAAAAAAAAAACTTGGTGACCCCAAACTTTTGAATAGTAGTGTATATCAGTATGACTTGAAGCAAACCCTGAAGAAAAAAAATCAGCAGAGGTAGTTAAACACAAATGATCTACCTGACTCTTTGAGATAGTGTTTGACGATGGAGGAGACTCCATGGGGTGTCACATAGTTCAGAATTTCTTCTTCCTTTAACATCATGCCTTCAACAGGAGCAACAAGAGGTTTTAAAATGTCTTGTGCTAAGAGTTCTTCGTAAAAACTAAAAATATAAAAACCAAAAAGCATTAGTCACTACAAGACCCAAATATTTATTTTCACGTAATTAAGGTGAAAAAAAAAACTTTAAAACTCATAAAATGAGACTGACACTATAACAGATCAGATATAGTTCAGAGAAGAAGCCTACCTGCTGTGAATACGAGCGTAGTACGGTGTGGCACTTATATATTGAGCACCAAGATCAACTGTGCATGAAGGATCATTTGGACTTCTGCTTGTGGACATTCTCCCCCCTATAACATAAATGCAAAATATCTTCACCATCTATTCAAAATATCACCAGGTCAAATCAATATGACACATAAAATTATGCTTTTTAATTATTATAGATAAACGAAACATCTGAATGAAAACATACATTGATTTAGCATCAATGTAAATACATAAAACATCAGTAATTACACTACTATTGCACAAACTTGCAAAAATGACTGTACAGTAAATATTGTAAAATACAATATACATATTGTAAATAAGTGGCTATATCAGATATGATATAATCAAAGCATCATAACATTATGTTTTTTTTTTTCTACTTTAAAAAATTTTTTTGGAAGCTGCGAATGACAAAAATCTAAAATAATTTTTTTGCATATTTGTAGTTGAGTTTTGGAACATTTTAATCATTGATATTTTTAATATGATTAAAAAAAATTAATATGATTAAGTATACAAGAACATTTTCACTTGCCTTTGCAAAAAAACTGAAAGGCTAAAAGTCGGAGACATTTCATTAGCCCTTGTAAAACACTTATAAAGGCATGCAGTACATAGAGGCCCACAGTGCAGTTCAGCAACCCCCCTCCCCCACCATTCAACCTGCGCTTAATAGGGCCTTTCGCACCACTTTAGTTCCAGAACTAAATGTACAGTACTAAAGTACTGGGACGATTTTGCGCGAACTATTTCCCAGTACCATTTAAAGGGTTGCATTCGCACCGACAGTGTTTACTAAGAAGTGACATAAGCCGGTTGACAGCGTCGTCATTTGTGCAAGGGCGTTCAACAACAGAAACAAAGAAGAAGAACATTAACAACAGGAGGATGAAGGACGCTGTGATCGGAGTGTGCCTACAGGCGCCTGCACTTCAGCGTCCGTCCATCTATCGCTGTTCTCCATACTTGGGAAATAAGTTGACACAATGTTTACAGTATGTTTACACGGCATTTTAAATCATGGCGGGTGAGAGCGTTTTTATACGCATTTGGCCAATCAATGTCTACTTACGTCACGATTAGTACCAGTTGTGCTGGTTAGACCCTGCTCTGGAGTAGGAGCTAATTTGGTTCTCGAAAAAGGCAGTCCGGTACTAAAATCGCACCCAGTTCCGGCTGTGCAAAAATGGCAAAAAGTGTGTAGTTCCACAATTAGTTCTGGTACTATGAAAAGGTTCCCGCGGTGCGAAAGGCCCTAATGTCTGTGTAGAGGACGTGAACCGGGTCTTCAGGAAGCAGAAATCTAAGAAAGCTTCAGGCCCAGATGGTGTTTCACCTGTCTGTTTAAAAGTCTGCGCTGACCAACTGGCCCCCATCTTCACACAGATCTTCAACAGATCACTGGAGCTGTGTGAAGTTCCCTGCTGCTTCAAATGCTCCACCATCATTCCGGTCTCCAAAAAGCCCAAAATCACTGGAATTAATGATTACAGACCTGTCGCTCTCACGTCTGTGGTCATGAAGTCATTTGAGCGACTAGTCCTGGCCTACCTGAAGGACATCACTGGACCCTTGCTGGATCCTCTTCAGTTTGCCAACAGAGCAAACAGGTCTGTGGATGATGCAGTCAACATGGGACTGCATTACATCCTGCAACACCTCGACAGACCTGGAAATTACGCAAGAATCCAATTTGTGGACTTCAGTTTGGCCTTCAATACCATCATGCCTGACCTTCTCTCAGACAAACTGACACAGCTCTCTGTGCCCACCTCCATTTGTCAGTGTTTTGATCACCAGTTTTCTGACAGACAGGCAGCAGCTAGTGAGGCTGGGCAAACTCACATCCAGGACTATCACCATCAGCACTGGCGCCCCTCAGAATTGTGTTCTCTCCCCAATGCTCTTCTCTGGTCACTGGGGTTCCTCGGGGATCAGTTCTTGGACCCCTCCTCTTCTCCATATACACTACATCACTGGGACCCATCATACAGGCACATGGTTTCTCCTACCATTGCTATGCTGATGACACACAGCTCTATTTCTCATTTCAACCAGATGATCAAACAGTAGCTGCACGGATCTCAGGCTGATCTCTGCATGGATGAAAGAACATCACCTACAGCTCAACCTGGAAAAGACTGACCTTCTTGTCTTCCCGGCCACTCCAAATCTACAGCATGACTTCACCATCCAGTTAGGTTCATCAACAATTACCCCATCAATTTCGGTCAGAAATCTTGGTGTAATCATTGATGACCAGCTGACTTTCAAAGACCACATTGCAAAAACTGCTAGATCTTGCACAACATCAGAAAGATCAGACCCTTCCTAACGGAGCATGCTGCACAACTTCTTGTCCAGGCCCTTGTCATTACTAGGCTGGACTACTGCAACGCTCTTCTGGCTGGACTTCCATCATACACAGTCAAACCTTTACAAATGATTCAGAATGCAGCGGCACGACTGGTCTTTAACAAGCCCAAAATGGCCCACGTCACAGCTCTCTTTATCTCCCTGCACTGGCTGCCGGTTACGGCTCGCATCAAGTTCAAGACACTGATGCTTGCATATAGAACAGCCTCAGGCTCAGCACCTGCCTACCTCCACTCACTCTTACGAATCTACATCCCCTCCAGAAGTCTGAGATCCTCTAGTGAGTGACACCTTGTGGTACCATCACAAAGAGGCACAAAATCACTTTCCAGAACATTTTCGTTTACCGTTCCTGGCTGGTGGAATGATCTTCCAACCCCTATGCGGAATGCTGATTCCCTGACATTTTTCAAGCTGAAAACTTGCGTCTTTCTTCACTATCTAACTTCATCCTAAAAAAATATATATGTTTCTCTTTTCTTTCATCTTTCTCTGTCTAGCTTGTACTTATTTGAACAATGCTTGAAACTTGGTATGACAAGCACTTGCTGTATTCTATTTGCCTCTTTAAGATGAATTGCTTGATGTATTCCCCAATTGTAAGTCGCTTTGGATAAAAGCGTCTGCTAAATGAATAAATGTAAATGTATCCCCACTTCTGTAAGCATCCTCTTTGGCGTGACAAAGCTGTTTGAGTTTCCCAGTAAACCACGGTTTATCATTATTGAATGATAAGGATGTCCTGGTGGGGATGTACATATCCTCACAGAAACTGATATATGAAGTTACAATTTCTGTGAGCTCGTCCAGATTGGTGGCAGTAGCTTCAAAAACATTCCAATCAGTGAGGTCGAAACAGGCTTGTAAATCCCGCTCTGCTTCATTAGTCAATCTTTTAACAGTCCTTAAAACAGGTTTAGCTAATTTCAGTTTCTGCCTGTAGGTCGGTATAAGATGAACCAAACAGTGATCAGAGAGCCCCAAAGCTGCTTGTGGGACAGAGTGATATGCATCCTTTATTGTGGTGTAACAGTGATCCAGTATATTACTGTCTCCAGTGGGACATGTAATATGCTGCTTGTTTTTTGGCAGATCACGGGAGAGATTCGATTGATTAAAATCTCCAAGAATTATTAAAATAGAGTCTGGGTAACCTTTGCTCCATTTCAGTTATTTGTTCAGCCAGCTGTTGCATCGCGGCGCTCACGCACGTGTCCGGAGGCACGTACACATTCACGAGAATGAAAGAGGAAAACTCCCGCGGCGAGTAGAAAGGTTTACAGTTTATGAAGAATGCTTCTAAGTTAGGACATCATACCTTTTTCAGCATTGTTACATCTGAACACCAACTTTCGTTGATGTAGAAACACAATCCACCACCTCTCGTTTTCCCCATTAACTCTGAACCAGTGTTGGGCAAGTTACTTTGAAAATGTAATTAAATTACTGATTACTCCTTTTAAACGTAATCACGTTACTGTTCTGATTACTTTATTTCAAAAGTAATTAGTTACATTACTAGTTACATTACTTTTTTCGGTGGCTACATCCATGAAATTTACATGAAATCCCAGCACAAATGCTCCCGATAAATATTTGTTATTAAAGCATCAACATTCACAAAACACTGTTATTTTTAACTTAAGCAAGCATAGGCTGCTGCGTACATGGTTTGGCATGGCAGAATGCCAGCAAATAGCACTGCTTTTATAATCTCTAAAGAGATGTCATCTCAGTTCATTGCATGATGAATCTTTCATAATGTCTACAATTCGTGTGTTATAATTAGAGGATTCGTGAGCATGCAAATTTCAGCACTGCACTCCTGACAGACCATTGCATTCCAAAAATCTGCATTGCTCAACGCAGCAAACACGTGTTATAGCCTAAATAGAAACTCTGCCTACGCTTGCGCCTGTTATATTAGTTCTTGTTGCTTTTGTGCAATAGATGAATTACAATTGATTTGTTTTAGATATTTTATGTTTAGATATTTATATTTTGCGGGAGTCCCGCGAATCATTTTATTCTCCCGCACCCCGCACACACATGAGTGTCTACCTGCCCGCACCCGCACCCGCACCTCCCGAGAATCATTTTATTCTCCCGCACCCCGCACACACATGAGTGTCTACCTGCCCGCACCCGCACCCGCACCCGCACTCGCCCATCTTGTCCCGCACCGCATACGGTTGGTCTATTTTGAAAATTATAACGCATGAAACTACTTTTAATTTGATTACGTTACTAAAAACGTAATCAAATTACAGTAACGCGTTACTGCCCAACACTGCTCTGAACAGCTGGTAGCCCGGCAGATGATATCCAGAATGGCTTCACTCAGCCAGGTTTCAGTGAAGCACAGTGCAGCAGATCCAGTGCAGTGCTGATCAAATTTCATAGTGCAGATCACAGTGCAGCAGATCAAATTTTAAGTCAATCAGATAATTGCACACTGAGATATGGGTATTCATGTGTTCACACTGTCTGGAGGTCATTTTGAAAGCTGTCTGAAAACTTTCACCAAAAGAGTAGCTCTTTAAATGTGTATTTTTTAGATGTTTAAGACTTTATTTTGGGGAAGTTTCACTACTTACTGTAAAATTAAGAGATTAATGTTCAGACTTTTGGATATTATAACCTGGAACTGGGATGTGGTAAATAATTACAGTTAGATCCAAAAGATAGTTTTAGCAACATAGTGCAGATGCTAAAGAACACAGTTAGCTGACTTGCTGTATAAAACTGTTATTACTTCACAGGCATTACTGGCTTGTACTTTTAAATCCATAATATTATAAATTTACAGTTTATTGCTGGTCTGTAGTTTTACATTGCTGTTATTTTTAAATGTTTCATATTATTGTAAGGTGAGCATAAAGGGTGCACTACTACGAAAATCACACAGCTTCAGTGACATCGATAAGATTAATGAAGATAATTTTATAGATATTGTTAATAATAGTTGTTCATATTAAAATATGTATGAACTTAATACATGACCTAGACTATTTATTTAGCAAAATCTTGTCATTTTAATAAATATGAAATATATTAAAAATTGTTGCTGCTCCAATTAAGCTCAGTGTGCTCCCTTTAAGCTCTTCCACATTGAACGTCTATGTAAATACTTCATAATCAGACTTTAAATATTAACTGATGGCTGTCACTTAAATTAATCTTTATAAAATGGTTAACAACTTTTTCACATCTTTAAGATGACAAATCTAGACATAACTATAGTCTATGCCCAAAGATGAAAGAGGCATGTTGTCCATTCAAAGAAGGAGTCATCAGAAACCTGTCATATCTGTCCAGGAAAAAAGCGACTAAAGGCTGGAATACAATACACGACTTTTAAAATGTGAACAGATTTTTAAAACACCAGGCATCATACACTTACCGATTTTGTAAACAGTCACAAAGGAAAACTGGGCATCATACACTAAACGACTGAGGATCTGTAATGCCAAGCCAGCAGAGGGAGCCCTCACCCGAGTACTGACTGTGTTCCACTCCCTCTGCTTCCTCTACAGTCATTTCCTGTTTGGTTCCTTTAAAGCCAGAGACTGTGCTCATGCTCATCGCGAAGTATTGCCAGTTAAACCTGCCTTACCAAGCGGTCTCTATTGTGATTCTGATTGCCTGTTCAGTGTATGATTCTGCCTGTTTACCGACCTAACGTTTACCTGGATTATTCCCCTTGCTTAGTTTGCCTGATCGGACGGATGTGTGTGTTTGGACCTTTTTGCCTGCCTGTTCATTCTAGCCTTCTGGATTGCCCCTGTAAGTGTTGTTACATTGGATTGCCATTCTGGTTTCGACCTTTTGCCTGCCTTGACGTTCCTGTTCAATGAAACTGTCCTCAATAAACTCCCACAAATGGATTTAGACTCAGCCACAGCATTCTCATTACAGAATACTTCGCCACCAATGAATCCAGCGGAAGTTTCTAACCTGCAAACAGCGTTTGCCTACCAAAGTGAGATATTAAAAGTCTACCGGGAACAACTCATAAACCTTCAAGCAGTTAATGAACATCTAACTCATTACATCCAATCGCTCCCCGCACCAACGCTGAAAACGATAAGCTTTGCTCTACCTGATAAATTTGATGGCACGGCCGAACAGTGTAGAGGCTTTGTTCGCCAAGCAAGGATCTATTTTGATCATCAAGGGGATAAATTTGAGTCTGATGGGAAGAAATGTGCATTTCTGATGACTTTGTTAATGGCGCCTGCTGTTTACTGGGCGGCTGCTGTTTGGGACACAGATCCAAGATTCAAAACCTCTGTAGATTATTTCATTCAACAGCTTCGTGAGGTGTTTGAATATCCCGCAGGGGCAAGAGCATTTCTACTCAGATATTAAATATCTCACAAGGTAATCGCACCGCTGCTGAGTATGGGGTAGAATTCAGAACAATCGCCGCTCAAAGTGGATTTAATGATACTTCTCTTAAGGTGATCTTTCAGCAAAGCCTGAACCTCAAACTGCAATCTGAACTTGTTTGTAAAGGAGAGGGTCTATCTTTTTCTGACTTTGTAACGCTAACCATTAAGATTGATAACCTGATGAGACAAGTCCCGAAAAGAAGAAGAGTTAGAGGATTCCATCATGAGCCACTAAGTCCCTCTCAGCTGTTAACTCCAACCGACGGCAACGAACCCATGCAACTCGGTACCTTCAGATTATCTGAGGAGGAAAGAACAAGGCGTCGGCAGCTTAATTTATGCTATTACTGTGGTGAGGCAGGCCACCGCAGCCCTGGATGTCCACACAAGCCCCAAGCAGCTTCAAGGGTGAATATTGAGACTTTCTCACTGTTAAGTAATAAGTCATTCATACTCCCCGTCACAATTAAGACTGAAAATGTCTCTCTTGAATTCACAGCGATGATCGACTCGGGAGCTGCCCTGAACTTAATAAACAAGAGCATTGTTGACAAATATAATTTCCTCACTCAACCTTGCACCCCCCCAATCAAGATTAAAGCAATTGACGACACACTCCTTGGAGAGGGAATTATTCAACAAACAAGAACTCTCTCCCTCCATGTTGGTTTATTCCATCAAAAGTCCACTACCCTGTTCATTGTCGACTCCCCTAAACATGAAATCATCCTCGGATACCCCTGGCTATCGGTTCATGACCCTGACATCTCCTGGCATCATGGTGAGCTAACCCAGTGGTCCAAGTTTTGTATTAATCACTGTTTTGCTACACAGCCCCAACCATGTCTCGCAACCAGCATCGAAATCCCAGCGACCCACAAGATTCTGAACATCCCCTCTTGTTACAATGACCTGTCAGAAGCGTTCAGCAAGACCAAGGCCACACGTTTGCCACCCCACCGACTGTGGGATTGCGCAATAGACTTACTTCCTAACGCCATGCCACCCAAGAGTAAGGTTTACCCGCTATCCAGAATTGAAAGCCAGGCCATGGAGGAATACGTCAAGGAAGTCCTGAGCTCAGGTTTCATCCGTCCTTCCACATCACCAGCCGCCGCAGGGTTTTTCTTCGTCGAAAAGAATGATGGAGGATTAAGACCCTGCATTGATTACAGCGGACTCAACAACATAACAGTTAAATTTCGCTATCCACTACCATTAGTTCCATCCGCCCTCGAACAACTCCGTGAAGCCACCATCTACACCAAGCTTGACCTAAGAAGTGCGTACAATCTGATTAGGATCAAAGAGGGAGACGAATGGAAAACTGCCTTCCTCACCACTATGGGGCACTATGAATATCAGGTCATGCCTTATGGACTTGCTAATGCACCCGCTGTCTTCCAATCCTTCATTAATGAAATCTTCCGAGACCTGCTCAACCAGTACGTAGTAGCCTACATTGATGATATCTTGATTTACTCTAGATCTGAAGAGGAACACATCAACCACGTCAGAACTGTTCTCACTAGATTATTGGAGAACCAACTCTATGTCAAGGCTGAAAAATGTGAATTCCATGTAAGACAGACGACATTCCTGGGCTACCATATTAGTCACGAGGGAGTAAGGATGAACGAGATGAAAGTAAAGGCAGTCACTGAATGGCCACAACCAACCACGGTAAAGGAACTTCAGCGATTCTTGGGCTTCGCTAATTTCTATAGACGTTTCATTCAAAATTACAGCATGGTCTCCTCCCCTTTGACATCTCTCCTGAGGGGCAAGCCCTCAAAACTAAGATGGACGGAAGAGGCTGACAATGCTTTTCACACCCTGAAGGAAAGATTCACCACAGCGCCCATCTTGAAACATCCTGTCCCCAATCTCCCATTCATGGTCGAGGTAGACGCCTCAGATTGTGGAATCGGAGCCGTACTCTCCCAACGTCATGGCCAACCAGGCAGGCTGTTTCCATGTGCATTTTTCTCACGAAAGCTAACAGCAGCTGAACGTAACTATGATGTAGGAAACAAGGAACTTCTCTCAATGAAAGCAGCCATTGAGGAATGGAGACACTGGCTAGAAGGAGCAGTTCATCCTTTTCAAGTCATCACGGATCATAGAAATCTTGAATATATAAAAAGTGCCAAACGTCTCAACCCACGCCAAGCTCGATGGTCTTTATTTTTCACCCGTCTGGTCTGTGCCCAGTCAAAAACCCCTAAGGAACTACCATCTGGCCTACTCAAATCACTGCCAATCCCACAACGTCCTTGGTCCCATCTCTCCATTGACTTTGTAACTGATCTGCTTCCTTTTAATGGTTACACTGCCATTCTCGTCATTATCGACCGGTTCTCTAAGTCTTGTCGCCTAGTACTATTAAAGGGACTACCCACTGCTATGGAGACCGCTCAAGCTATGTTCCACCATGTTTTCCGTATCTATGGCCTCCCAGAGGATATAGTCAGTGATCGGGGCTCCCAATTCACTTCCCAAGTCTGGAAAGCTTTCTGCAAGCATCTGGATATCAACATTAGCCTGACTTCAGGTTATCACCCTCAATCGAACGGCCAAGTTGAACGTTTAAACCAGGAGATCGGCCGATACTTACGGACTTACTGCAGTCAAGAGCAACATCGTTGGTCGGAGTTCCTACCCTGGGCAGAATATGCCCAAAACTCAGTCACTCACACATCCACAGGCCTAACCCCCTTCCAGTGCATCCTTGGGTTTCAACCTCCCTTGATCCCGTGGTCCGGGGAACCCTCCTCAGTCCCGGCGGTTGACGAATGGATTCGTCGTAGTGAGAGGGTGTGGGTCGGTGCACATGTCTGCCTCCAGCGAGCCGTGAGAAGACAAGAATTGCAGGCCAACAGGTGACGTCGCCCACATCCTCCCTACCAACCTCCCTTGTTCCCGTGGTCTGGGGAACCTTCCTCAGTCCAGGCGGTTGACGAATGGATTCGTCGTAGTGAGAGGGTGTGGGACGGTGCACATGTCTGCCTCCAGCGAGCCGTGAGAAGACAAGAATTGCAGGCCAACAGGCGACGTCGCCCACATCCTCCCTACCAACCAGGACATCGGGTGTGGCTCTCAACGAGGGACCTCAAGCTGCGGCTGCCCAGCAGGAAGCTCAGTCCACGGTATGTTGGCCCTTTTAAGATTCTCAGAAGAATAAATGAAGTTACTTACCAAGTTAATTATCGTATTTCTCCCTCCTTTCATGTTTCTCTCCTCAAACCGGTCCACCTGCCTCAAACCGGTCCACCTGGATGCTGACCCCGGAGCCGAGGTCCGAGAGCCACCACCAACTTTGGACATTGACGGGACTCCCGCTTATAAGGTGAATGTGTTGCTGGACTCGCGTAGGAGAGGGGGTCAGCTCCAGTATCTGGTGGACTGGTAGGGCTATGGGCCTGAGGAGAGGTCATGGGTAGCCGCCCATGACATTCTGGATTCATCTCTCATTGAGGAATTTCATAGAGCCAGACCCGATCGTTCAGCACCACGACCACGGGGACGTCCACGTCGAGCTCCAGGAGGCGCTCCTAGGGGGGGGGGGGGGTTTCT
>NW_015505236.1:2441900-2456956 GCF_001515645.1 Sinocyclocheilus grahami
TGTAATGCCAAGCCAGCAGAGGGAGCCCTCACCCGAGTACTGACTGTGTTCCACTCCCTCTGCTTCCTCTACAATCATTTCCTGTTTGGTTCCTTTATAGCCAGAGACTGTGCTCATGCTCATCGCGAAGTATTGCCAGTTAAACCTGCCTTACCAAGTGTTCTCTATTGTGATTCTGATTGCCTGTTCAGTGTATGATTCTGCCTGTTTACCAACCTAACGCTTAGTTTGCCTGATCGGATGGATGTGTGTGTTTGGACCTTTTTGCCTGCCTGTTCACTCTAGCCTTCTGGATTGCCCCTGTAAGTGTTGTTACTTTGGATTGTCATTCTGGTTTCGACCTTCTGCCTGCCTTGACGTTCCTGTTCACTGAAACTGTCCTCAATAAACTCCCGCAAATGGATTCAGACTCAGCCTCATTACAGGATCACACACTACTAAACATTAAATTCCTTCCGATCACAACAAACTCAACCAGAAATGTGCATTGTTGCTAGGAGACACTTGACAAATAAAAACAATGCGTTTTAAAATCTGCTGAAAATATCAAACATGTTTGATCTTCTCCGACTGGATGGAATCAAAGTCTGCAGCTAAATAATCGGAGTCTGTGACCATCATACACCACGTGATTTTCTATTAAATATGTCAACTCAAATCTACAAGACTGGCTCTGACCTTTGGCAACTTGTGTCAACTTCTCCAGACTGTAAATCGGTGGAAAATCGGGGCAAAAATTTTGTAATGTTTACACACAAGAGACTACAGATAAGATGACATCCATTTAATAAGAGGCTTCATAATGAGGCTAGTTTCTGTGTTAATCCCCATTAATTAAATGTTTTACTATTTGTTTTATTTCATTTTTGAATATGTGTTCTTTAGCGGAATGTGGACTAGTCTAGATGTTGCAATGTGCTTAAATGACACTTCACTATGAATATATAACTGATCAAATTGAATGCCTTGTTGCTTGATTTTAGTGTTGTTTTTTTGTGATTGACTTTGTACCTTCAAATAAAACATTTTTCAATTATTCTTTAAAAAGGTTGTTTAAAATAAACAAGAATTTTTAATAAAACATGATGTGAGCTTAATGGGAAAAGGGGTGTGCTTAAAGGGTACAAAATTGTACCCATTAAGCACAGCCAGACTTTTTGCATTTAATGATGTACATCTTAATTGAAATGCTTTTGTCATTTAAAATAAAATTCAATATTTTTGAGCGAGAGATTAATCTTTTATTTTAACATAACTTCTTGTTCTGAAACCAATATCTTGTGTACTAAAAATGTCTCAATGTAGATTTTGGTGAGCTTAATGGGTACGTTTACAGCTAATTTTTACCAATATTGAGTAAAAAAAATGGCATTATTTAATTACTTAAAAACAAGGGTCAGCGTTAACTATTTTGTTTTATTAACATCTAATCATCCACATTCTAATCATCTGCTTGTCTTGAAGGACAAAGTTCAAGACTTATCTCCAGGTTGTTTATCGTGCGTAGAAATACAATGAGGACCTGCTCAGTCTGTTCTTTCAGGCGAAGAGTCGATAAGGAATTTGACGTCGAAAACTTTCTAATAATAAAGTTGAAGTTACCTCATATCATATCTGCTTATTGTCTGCTCACCTTCCTCTATTGATCAGAAGGTCACCAGTTTAGAACAGCGTTTTGACTTGTGTTTAACCTTAAATGAATGACAGTTTGCTGCACATACCACTAATTCAATGATTTAAATGCACGAGACACCCGCCACTCAATAACGTGTTTCACATCAGTACATAAAATAAACATTCTGTGAGTGAAAACAGATAAGGTGCTAACCTGCACCCCGAGATTTGTCCCACACGACTATATTTACTTTGTTGGGCAGCTCCCTCCGCAGCAGACAGGCACATAAACTGCCTGTAAGTCCAGCACCAACTATTAGAACTCGAGACATTTCTAGAAAAGGTACATAAAAACTGCTTATGTAAAATAGCAAAGCGATCTTGCTCGTTTGAAGATCACACTCGATTTAGCACCCTGTCCCTTTAAGAAGTATGAAAAGCTGAAATGTTTGAGTTGGCCAAGCAAAACATTCCCTTCGTTTTTCAATATTTTACTGGCGTGTATGCAAAACACGTCCAAACATAAAGTTATATGCAGGTTTTACAGGTACATTTATTATTGTAGCCTACAATTGAATCAGTGACCACTGCAATGCACAATTAAGTTATAATTTTTCAGTCTCATCTAAAAAACAAACAAGCAAAATGAAAAGTAACCTAATGACGACGCCAGTTTGACAAACATTAGAATAATAATAGTGCTTAAATCAGGAAGAAAGCAGCTATTACATAAATGAATCCCACTTCTTCAGGAGGGGGACTGATTGATTAAAGGCGTTCAAGAACAGTGATCAATCAGGTCCTGATGTCATTGTCAGCTGATGTTAAAGCATTAAATCGCTATCAGTGTGGTCAACTCAATTGAGGCTCCACACTTTTGCTTTCAGTACGCTGCTATGGAGGTCTCAACCGAAGTTGGGTGAGTTTCACTAAATGAGCTTGTTTTTTTCCTTATTCACTGCTTATGACCATTTAATAAACACACTCCAGCAGATCAGTCTCGATCCGCTTAAAACGATCCTGCTGTTTAATGTGCTGCAAGGAATCACGTTGTGGCAACTCAATGAATTTGCAATAAACGAATTTACTGTACGATGAAGTGTTTTACGATGAAGGTGTGAAGCTACTATGAAAATTAATTACAGTGATTTATACGTTTTGTTTGCACCGACTGACTTTCGTGCGTTTGTTGTTATGTCAAATGCATTGGCGTCTGGCTTGACTAATTTACCTGTCATTCAAAACCATTCAGATGTGCTAACGTTACGTGAACTGGGTTGTAAAATTAAACATTTAAACCTTGCTTTAACTCATAGATACAATGGAGACAAATAATATTGTCTATGTAATAGCCTACCTTATACAATATTTTTTGGTGACATAAATGTTTACATTTTTAAAAAAGTATACATTTTCCAAACATATTTTTGGATTTGGTTTCTGCTCTCATATAATAAAGTACAGTAGTGATGTTCAGCAGTGTTTGTTTTGGCAGCTTGTTTTCTGAACAAACAAAGATTTAGCTACATTGACCTTGTAATTTCATGTTATGTATCCTTACTTTACAGTCACAGTGTCACATGCTGAGCAACACTAAACAATCTATTGAGGGCTGCTGAAGATTAGCATAGCTTTTTAACACTGGTTTAGATTAGTGTGTCTTCTTGGGAGACCTGTATGTTAATTCACTGTTTGTAAATGTTTGACAGAAAGATGTCATGGCTGGTGTTGTCTCTGGTACTGCTTACATTTGGGCTCATTCAGTGCAGGCCGCCTGTTGAGGACAAGATAGGACTGGACCCTGAAGTAAATATGAACATCGTAAGTAGCCAGTAGTTATAAATAACATGTAATAAACTGCAATGAGTGTTCTTCATTATTGTCCAGCAAATTGTCAATAAGTGCTAAAACACCAGAGAATGAATTCAGGTAAATTGGGTTACTTTTGCCATTAATCGCATCGCAAGGACATCTCATGAAGTCATTCAGCAACATTCATGGGGACAATACTGTTCATCAGCTATGGATACAATACTGTTTACTTTGTGAAAATGCAGAGTCACTGAATTTTAATATAGTGTGAATATGGAGCTTGTGCTCAAAGTAGAAAAAAACATAAATTTTATTCAAAACCCCAAGCTAAGACAAAATTATGCAAATTTTTTTGGTGCAGATGTTGTTATTTTTATGGCCAAAACTAAGATGAAATTCTGATAGCTTGTAATGTAAATCAATGTGGTTCTTATAACAGCATAACAGACATACATAAAATGCACCATGTAGACAAAAATGTCAATTTTTCTAGCTTTAACTGCTTTAGCTGACCTTATGAATGTCATGTCTTATTAAGTGAACTTTGCACAATATTTGTAATATTATTTCCAGTTCTCTGTTTTGTCACATGCTCTAAAGAGAAGTGGATTCATTAGTTGACCATCTCTACTGTATAAGAAAATACATTTTGCACTTTGTCCTCCCATGATTCAATGTCGCTCTTGGAAGCTGAAAGCAGAACACATCATCACGTTATCTCTTGTAAAAGTGAATATTCCCCTAGTGGAAAAAATATACTAAAATATATTTGAAATACATTGACATATTTACCTGTATATGTGCTTAATAAAAATACCCTGTAGTTGTACTTTTGGTATACTTAAAGTCTGCTAAATTGGAAAAACAAATGTTGTGCTTAATGCACTTTAATTGTGCAGAAGTAGTGCTGAAGACCAAATAAAAATATACTTAAGTATTTGATTGTGCTAAAGTGGAACTAATGAAAGTATACTTCAGGATACCTTGCATTTAAAGACTGATATCTGAAATCATACAATCCTTATTAATAGTGATATTAAAACACATTTTAGGCTTAATATTAAGAAATGTTAAGAAAAATTAAGTGTAATGTGCAATAAAGAAATAATTTTATATAAGTCTTAAGTGATATGTCAATAAAGATGTTAATGGATTTGAAGTACAGTACACTTAGTATGGAATAAATATGTTTTAAGTGAATGATGGCATTTTATTATTATTATTTAATTTTTACTAGGGTTAGATCTTGGTTCATAAGTGTTTCAAATTATATTTCTTTTCTGTATGTGAAACAGGGAAGAGAAACATAATTGACCAGTTCAGCTATTTTTATTTTTCATAATTGACATTAGACAGCTATATGTAACATATTTTCCCACGGACTCTGAAAGGAAATTGTACTCTAAGTGACATTCGTGCGCTTTCATGTGTGGTTAGATATGAAACAAGATTTCTTGGTTTAAATAATGATATCTCATAGTCATTGTTTGACCATTTGCACATGTCAAGTAACCATTTGCAGAAATGCTGATAAGACAGTGATTTGTTGGTTTTAATACAATAACTGGTTTTTATACTCTGCATTTCACTTACTTGCTTTCACAAGCAGATTATTGAGCCTTCAAAATTTGTCACTTAGGCTTAAAAGAATAGTTTACCCAAAAATTAAAATTCAGTTGTTATTTTTTCTCTTGATCGGATAATTTAAATACGCTGTACACAGTTATGTTCCATACAACAACAGTTTGTAGTGGCAACGTCTGTCTAGATCCATAGGCAAAAAAAAGACAATCCATATGACTCCATATTTTCTGAAGCCATACAATAATCATTTTGTTTTACAAAGAAAACATAAAAATGTACAGGATGATTAAAAAAAATTTTTACAGAAATTTTATTTTTGGGTGAACTTTCCTTTCAAAGTCATGATGTAACAGAAGTAGCAACAGATAATTGGGGTTATGATGTATATCTCAGCGAAAAAAAAGAATATTAGAAAAGGACAAATGTTGGGCAGGGGCTTGGTTCTTGTAACGGGGCTGACGAGACGTGAGACGTGTGGATCCATCTGCAGGCTTTAATAAAGAGACGTAGTGCACAGGCAGGGTCAAAACAATGGCAAACAGGTATATGGCGGGCAAAACACAAGAATAGTCCTAGGGCTAGCGTAGGTCACCGATCAGCAGACAGAATCAAAGGGGCAAGACGAGAGGGAGAAATCCAAGGAAACATGCAAAGATCAAAAACCGCAAAAACAGGCAAGGCAAAACAAGGGAGACTCGGAAAGGGGTGCAGGCTAAACAATACTCAGCAGAGAAATGTGGTTAGAGTGGGTGTTATATAGTGAATGAGGTAATTAGAAACAGCTGTGTGCAATGAGTGCAATCAGGGCAGTGTGCAAATTGTGCAAAGAATGATGGGAAATGTAGTCCGGGGTGCTATGCAACAGTTTGTGTAGTGCGAGAGTCAATGAAATGGAAAGGGTGACCTCTGGTGGTGAATAAACAGAAGTCCATGGACTGAATTCGTGACAGTTCTATCCATCGGGTGTTGATTGGATGGAGACGGATCTAAATATGAGCTTGCTGGCCATTGAAAGTAATTGGAAGGGTTTAAGTGGACTGAATGGCTGGAGATGTTCATTATACATAATCAGAGAGAAGATTTACTGGGGGGAAAAACTAAATCTAAAAAAAAATTGAAGTGTGTAATTTTTAAAGTGTGTAAATACCTATTAGTTAAGTGTTGCTATGTTGGACTGCTAAAAAGTGAATGAATGAATAATGTAGAAAGGAGCTCAGATCCATAACAAATTGTTTACTTATAGTTCTTTCTGCTCATTAATTTAGATGGGCAAAAGTATTATTAAAAAAATGACACTAATATAATAAAAATATACTTCAAATGATTTGGAGCTCATATATATTTGCTCTTGATTCCATGGAAAACTATATTCTTTATAAAATGTGGCTGTGAAGTTCATATTTTCAGTAGGCCTAGGCAAGTTGTCACATTCTGCATTTCATCAGACTTTCCTCTTGCATTTTCATTCCGCAGAAGTGCAAGAAATATTTCTTGTTTCCAACACACACTATTTGTGCACGAAAAGAGGACGAATACGAGAGAGAGAGAGAGAGAGAGAGAGAGAGAGAGGCACATCCCCCAGTGCTTACTCTCCCCATAATGTGTGTTGAGCCAGCAGTGGGTTTATCCTTAAGTGGCCTAAAGTAGAATGAGCAGACAGAAGACCCAGGGGGAGTGGGAAATTGCAGAGCCTTTAATTATGCATGGGGAGATTGCATGGCAGGCCTGGAACCAACAAGCTCACACAGTTTCTTTGAAGTCTCTGATTATAATTTATCTCATATCTGGAGGAGGAGGAGGAGCAGTGTGATACCATACAGCTGAAATAATTGTGCTCTTGAAAAGACAAATGACTGAACTAAGAATTTAAGCTGAACTGGTGTTTTCTATTTTCATTACATTTAAAAAATACTGCCACGTTGATGACATTTATTGTAGACCTTAGCAAAGAAGAAATGTAGCTATTCTTAAAAAATCCTTAGGCCTTATATTTCTTCTTCAAATGGATGACATTCTACTGCTTTCATCAGAATAGAACAATGCTTGTGCTATTTTGAAGTGTTGTATTTTCTAAAGAGAGAAGGAATGTGTTTGCTGTCCTATTTAATTTCATTTATCTTACATTGAGGTGTGTTTCTATTGATTTCTCCATGTTGTCATGGACTTTGCCCATGCTCACTGTTGTGTTTGTCTCTTGTAGAGTGAGATCATTAGACACTGGGGCTACCCAGCTGAAGAATTTGAAGTGGTCACTGAGGATGAGTACATCCTGAGCATCAACCGAATCCCACATGGGGTCAAAAACAAGGATGGACAAGGTAAAGGTTTGAGTTGGTGTGCCAAAAGATTTGAATGAGCCCATTCATGCTTCTGTTTGGCTTAGGTTAGCATGAATTATTAAAGATGGGATCTTTTTGTCCTCACTAAAGTGGCCGTCTGAAAGAGGAATGTCTGTAAGATGAACTCTGAATTCTCACATTCACTGGTTCACTGTGAAGCCATCACGAAACATGCACTGTCACATGAACGCACTGGGTGAGATGTTCACATCTGAAACTTAACATCTTAACATCCCGTGGTTTTTAATAGGCACGTAGCAATTTAAAGAGGGGAGAGAAGTGGTTTTAGATGAGTCAGTCTCGAATGGAGGAGGACCTCCACGACACACTCGTGTAACACACTCGTATAACGCAACCCACACATGATGTCTTCTTAGGGTTTTCTTCTCATAAATATCAAGATCTCATGACCTCTCTTGATGGTGTGAGGTTATTAGAAGATCCTGTTTCATAAATTAGTTAAGTTAGTGTTACACTCCCAAGTGTTATACTTGGAAGAGATATGATTTTAAAATAATTAATCTGATGGGATATAAATTCTAGTGTATAGAGCAGAAGTCTCAAACTGGCCTAAGTTTCATATGGCCCCACAAGTGTTTTGGAGTATGTATATATGTGTATATATATATGTGTATATATTTGTGTGTGTGTGCGTGTATTCACCAAAAAATACAGAAAATAAAAAAATTATAAACATGCATACAATATATAATATATATATATATATATATATATATATATATATATATATATATATATATATATATATATATATATATATATATATATATATATATATATATATATATATATATATATATATATATATATATATATATATATATATATATATACTGTATATATATATATATATATATATATATAGTTTAATGCTTACTTTGTTTAATATTTAAAAACACTATTATTGAAATATCACAAGTAAATGTTATCTTCAGCAAAAATGAAAATTTAAAATGAATATCCATTTTTCATATTTTATTTTAAAATGTTGTGATGCTTAATTTATGTGTGGAATGTAATACATTTGATTAGTTAAGTGTTTTATTTTTAATTAACTTAGAAAAATAGTATAAAATGAAATATCTGCCTTTTATCAATTTTTTGTATGTATTGGCAAGTATTATAGTAGGTGTCTGTACAATACATCAATACCAGCTATAACATCATCAGCTGAAAAACAAAGGAAATCTCTGTGATGAATAAATCAGGCTAAAATCGGTTCAGTTCAGATGAGTGTTATTGTGGTGTTAATGTTCTCGGTCCTGTACAATAGTGCTTCTGGAATCAGTATTCAGTTTGATATTTAGCGCTCCCCATATTTCATTAATGAGCAGAGAGATCTCTAAAGCTCATGCTTCTCACACTAATATCACCAGGGACGCCACTGGAGTGGAAAACCAATTCAACAGCCATACATCAGCTTCCACTCTCCCTCGCTGTGCTAACACAATATCTCATGTTTTTCTAAATTAGAATACATTTCACCAAACACAAATCCCTCTGCTGGAGGATTTTTAGGGCCTTTGAGAAACTTTAGCCTTGTGCATCTTTGATTTTCACTCATTGTATTAGATTAAGAGCAGCTGTTGGCTGCGTTCTTGTGTTTGACCTTCAGAATAAAATTGGCTTATGCAAATGAACGTGTGGAAATCTGTTCGGTACATTTATAACCATACTTAATCAGGAAGACTGGGAATTTTGAAGAGCACGTTAACAAGACAAACCCTGTGAGCCGTTTTTGTTTTATGGTTATATGATAAATAAGTAAAGAGCCATCAAGCTGTTTGTTTTTAGTGGATGGCTGGTGCTGAGTGGTGTGACGTTGGGTGTGATAAGCACTGAAGCTCTGAGGTGGCACACGGGATATGCAACTCATTTCCTGCTGTCCCAGTTCTCCAAGTCACACGAGACACTGTGCTGCTTGGTGCGAAAGAACACCAAGGAATGACAATACCAAGTGAGCACCAAGTGAGGTTTCACAAAGACAGTCTCACCTGAGAGAATACACACTCAATCTTTTCTCCAGATCTAGTAATTCATTCAAAAATACTTTAAAAATGCAATCCGTACACACAATGACTTTAATACAACTCTTCTGTAACAATTTTGGAGTTAAAATAAAAAATGCCAGGGTGATCTTTTAAAAATGAAAATAATTCAGTTTATTTATTATTTTATTTGTGTTGATTTTAGTATTAGATGAAATTGTGATTTTTAACAAAATTGCTTCCTTCATAATTAATATTAGAAAAACCTTGTCTGCCAAATCAAATCATGTGGTGCAACAAACATTTAGAAACAGTAAAAAAGGACAAAATAAAGAAAACAAAAAGAGACACACATCTACAGACCCCCATGACAGCGTATTAGTCTCTTAAAATATCAGATAACTTGAGTTTTATGAGAAGGCAGGATTAACATTAATAACTGATGATATTTGTAAAAACTAGTTTTTACATTTAAAAATATATTTCAAAGGAAAATAATATCTAAGATGTGTACACGCACATGCATTCAAGGTGTAAGAAAAAAAATATTATTTTTTACTTGATTACTTGAGTCATTTAAATTGAACTTTTCCTGAGAATTGTATTACATTTCTCAAAATCATATGCAACCAACAGGAACAGATTAATATATGAGTTTGAAGCAGTGATTTCCTTTGAACTCCATTTCCCATAAAACCAATCTGACTCATTGTGCAACTGCTCTCCTGGGATTATTCTGCAGTTATGTCAAATTTAAAGTCTCCAGCTTCCAAAGTCTTGCTGTGCAGTTGCAGGGTTTAAGGGGGGGTAGAAGGAATGGCTGGTATGAAGTCAAACAATGCTATCAGCTCAAGGTCTGTTTGTGCTACTAAGAGGACCAGCTCACATCCTGTTTCTGACAGATTTTCACTGATAAAGGTCCCAAAAAAGAAAGGATGGCATTATCAGCATAACGCTAATGCACATACTCCCTCTGCTGGCCAAACATTTAATCTCTAAAAATATATATTAGTATATTTGATTAAATTTACAATTTCCATTGAAAGGTTTTGCGACATTTTTTGGTCTCTTAATTCATATTTCAGAAGCCAAGCCTGTAGTGTTCCTCCAACATGGTCTTCTTGCTGCTGGAAGTAATTGGGTGACAAACCTACCCAACACCAGCCTAGGTTTCCTGTTAGCCGATGCTGGATTTGATGTGTGGATAGGCAACAGCCGTGGGAACACCTGGTCCAGAAAACACGTCAGCCTTGACCCTAAACACAAAGAATACTGGCAGTTCAGGTACAAGAACAACATTTTTATGAAAGCGTTTAGCATCTGGTTTACACTTTCTCATCAAACATCAACCTTTCTAAGAAATTTAAGATAAAAGTTTGAAAATCATTTTTGTATACACACTACAATCCACAAGTCTGTTATGCTCACCAAAGCCTAAGTACAGTACAACAGTAATATTGTTAAAATAAATTACAATTTCAAATAACTTTTCTTTTTAAATATATTTATAAATGTAATGATCAAAACAACATTTTCAGCATCATTACTCTAGTCTTCAGTGTCACATGATCCTTCAGAAATCATTCTAATATACTGATTTGGTACTCTAAAATAATGTCTAAGTTTGTGCTGCTTAATATTTTTGTGTAAACTGTGAGACATTTTTTTCAGGGTTCTTTAAGTTCAAAAGAGCAGTTTATTTAAAATGGAAATATTTTTCTTGTAAATCTTCCTTGTATTTATTCAATAATTTATTTCCTCTTTTCAGCTGATACTTGTGTGCTGAGCTTGAAACCTAGTCGTACTTAAAATTTTGACATTAGTCTTTTACTTGCCTTGCAAGCTTTGGTATTTGCTTCAGGAAATGCAGATCTAGTTCTTATTTGTGGAATTCTCTGTTGGGTTAATAATATATCAGCCAGAGAAAAAAAAAAATCAGTTTTTCTTTCTGTGTTGTTTGTGTGTGTGTGTGTGTGTGTGTGTGTGTGTGTGTGTGTGTGTGTGTGTGAGCCAGTCATGATGAACTGGCTAAAAAGGATCTTCCTGCAGTGATAAACTTCATTACAAAGACCACTGGCCAGGAGCAAATCTTTTATGTGGGCCATTCCCAGGGAACCACTATAGGTATCACCTATTCTCTAAGCCTTTTAGAGTGATTCATTATTTTGATCTGCTATTCATCAAATCACTGGTCTACAAAATATGCTCAGAGATGTGTTGTGCATTATGCATCTTCTCACACTGACAGTAGGCAAATGCATTATCATACATGTTATTGTGGGAACATCTCACAGCTCACATCAGCTACAGCACTTCACACTTTATGCTATGCATGATGTGATTCCAAGCTTTATATATTTTTATATTTATATTACATTTTATATGTATATATTATTTTATATTATATATTTATTTCTTCTTGAAATGTTGATGCATAACTTCCTATTCTTACTTCTTAGCGTTCATCGCTTTCTCCACAATGCCGGAGCTGGCCAGCAAAATCAAGATGTTCTTTGCTCTGGCTCCTGTCGCCACAGTGGGGTTGACCAAAAGCTCCATGACCAAATTGTCTCTTATTCCAGAGTGTCTCATTTGGGTGAGCATTTTGTTTGTAACACTATTCTATAGCTCTGTTCCACAAACTAGAAAACTACCCTATTGCCTACCTAGGCAGCTTCCATCTAAGGATCTGTCCTTTGAAAGAAAGGATTTGGAATGCTCTGCATAAGTAGTAATACTCTCAGTTGATTTTTATAGTTTGACACTACAATTTTGCTAAGGTAGCAGCATGAAGAAATAAATTAAAAATGCAAATATTGGATAAAATAGTGTATTCTAAATTACACATTTTTAATTATTTTAATTACACTACCAGTCAAAAGTTTTTGATGATTTTTAATGTTTTGTTTTAAAGAATTATCTTCTGCTAACCAAGCCTGCATTTATTTGATCCAAAATACAGCAAAAGCTGTAATATTGTTTTATATAATAATGTAATATATATATAATTATGTAATATCAATATTTTTACTATTGCTTTCTATTTGAATATATTTTAAAATGTAATTTATTCCTGTGATTTCCAGTCACATGATCCTTCAGAAATCATTCTAATGTTGTGATTTGCTGCTTTAAAAACAATTATTATTATTATTATTATCATGCTGAAAAGAATTATGCTGAGTATTTTTTTTAGGTTTCTTTGATGAATAGAAAGTTCAGAAGAACAACATTAATCTGAAATATAAATCTTTTGTAACATTATAAATGTCTTTATCATCACTTTTGATCAATTTAATGCATCCTTGCTAAATAAAAGTAATAATTTCTATAATTTCTTTTCAAAAAAAAAAAAAAGATATTGTCTCTAAGCACTGGAGTAATGATGCTGAACATTTAACTTTGATCACAGAAATAAATTACATTTTCAAATGTATTCAGACAGAAAGCAGTTATTTTAAATAGTACAAATATTTCACATTACTGCTTTTGCTGTATTTTGGATCATATAAATGCAGGCTTGGTGAGCAGAAGAGACTTATTTAAAAACATTAAAAAATCTTATTGTTCAAAAATGTTTGACTGGTAGTGTATATACTGTATGTACTACATACATTCTTTTGCTCTTGTGATGCCTTAAAATCTAGCCTCTGTTGGCAGTTCACTAGGTTTTGGAACAGAACATATAACTCATATTTATAGTGTTTTTACACATTCAAAAATGTCGTGTTTCCTGGTACTGGTACTGATAACATTACAGAAATCAGTAGTCAATAAAAAAAGTGTTTTCCTTACAATTGAAGGTCATGAAAGTGGGTTTATGTTTTTTAAGGTTATATACAGCCATGATGATCATTTATCAGAATAATATATTATGCTTATTGTTTATTTTTTACATTTGTAGGATCTCTTCGGACGAAAGGACTTCTTTCCTCAGAATGAGTTGATTAAGTTTTTTGCCACCGAGTTCTGCAGCAGAAAGCCTTTGAGTGTGCTGTGCGGGAATGTTTTCTTTCTTCTCTGTGGTTTTGATGAGAAGAACCTGAACATGGTATAGCACCCGCTTTGTTAGATCATGCTTTTTAATGTCAGTGAATTTGAGAATGTTCCTTCATGTGTTCCTTCATCTCTCTCTCTTTCAGAGCAGAACACCTGTGTACACAACACACTGCCCAGCAGGAACCTCAGTCCAGAACATGGTTCATTGGGCTCAGGTAACAAAAAACAAAAAACAAACTCACAGTTTCTATGTGACATGTCTATGTGCCTTACTAAATGTCCTTCTCCACCTGCAATATATTTTAAAACATCCCCACATTATTTCCTCAAAATGAGTGAAAGCACAACCACCAGAAGTTGCAACAGTTCCTTAATCTGTCTCAGAGTAAAATATCAGTGTGAACTGACAGAGCAGAGAAGCACTGAGGTGTTTCAATAGGGGCTTTTTGGTAAGGCACACAGGTCAGATGTCTTTGACATTTTTCTGGACCTGCTTTACCACATTGCCTTGCATGTGTTCTCAAATGCACTTTGGTTTTAGGTTTTATGACAACTTAGGACAAAGGTTTTGATCCACTTCAAATGTTGACTAGTGTATATATATATATACAGTGGGTACGGAAAGTTTAAATTAAATTTTTCACTCTTTGTTATATTGCAGCCATTTGCTAAAATCATTTAAGTTCATTTTTTTCCTCATTAATGTACACACAGCACCCCATATTGACAGAAAAACACAGAATTGTTGACATTTTTGCAGATTTATTAAAAAAGAAACTTTAAAGTGAATGGACAGGACTACATTGTGAACACAACCTTTGTATATATGGCAAAACGCTGAGTAATTCAGTAAGACTGTAGTTATACATTGCAGCAATTACTTGTAAAGATAATTAAATGCAGACCACACCTTACTCTGTATGTCTTAGGGCTGGTTCACACTGCCCCACCAAATACCAACAAACGGCAACAACTCAAACAATGTAAAGATGTCTGTTGGATTTATGTTAAGAAACAACTGTCATGTTCACACTGATCCTACAAACACCAACACGGTCCAATTAAAGCCATACAAAAGACTGCTCTTTGATACAAAAAGCACTATCAAACATATGAACATTCTACTTTATAATTTTACCTGTTCTTAAATACATTTCTTGTATTCTTAATACAGGCTGTGAAATCCAGTAAGCTTATGGCATATGATTATGGAAAAGCTGGAAATATGGCACATTATAATCAGGTAACATTGAGGACTTGACTATTTCTGCCTGTAAAGGGACCCAAAAATGAAAACTCTTGTTATCATTTACACACCCTCATGTATATATATATACTGGTGTGAAAAGGTTTTTGCCCCCTTCCTGTTTTTTTTTTTTTTTTGCATATTTGTCACATTTAAAAGATTCAGATCATCAAACAAATTTTAATATTACACAAAGATGATGCAAGTAAATGCAAAATGCAGTTTTTAAATAATGATTTCTTTTATTAAGGGAAAAAAGCTGTCCAAACCTGCCTGGCCCTACGTGAAAAAGTAATTGCCCCCTAAATCTAATAACTGGCTGTGCCACGCTTTGCAGCAACAACTGCAATCAAGTGTTTGCGATAACTGGCAATGAGTCTTTCACATCGCTTTGGAGGAATTTTGGCCCACTCTTCTTTGCAGAATTGTTTTAATTCAGCCACATTGGAGGGT
>NW_015505236.1:2457812-2533592 GCF_001515645.1 Sinocyclocheilus grahami
TAATTGCAGTTCTTTCATGATTTAACAGGAGGGGGCAATTAATTTTTCACGTAGGGCCACGTAGGTTTGGACAGCTTTTTTCCCTTAATAAATGAAATCATCATTTAAAAACTGCATTTTGTATTTACTTGCATTATCTTTGTGTAATATTAAAATTTGTTTGATGATCTGAATCTTTTTAAGTGTGACAAATATGCAAAAAATAAAAAAAACAGGAAGGGGGCAAAAACCTTTTCACACCACTGTATATATATATACACACACACACATTTCTTCTGCTGAACACAAAACAGCCCTAATCCTAACGAAACAGCTTCCTGTTAACTTCCAAAACCGAAACTGTTTAGTTACCAACATTCTTCAAAATACTGTATCCTCTTTTGTGTTCCACAGAAGAGACAAAGTCATACAGGTTTGGAAATGACATGAGGATGACTAATTGATGACAATTTCCCTTCAAGCTGTTTTCACCACTAACTATACTAACTTGCTTATCCAGGGCATTTATGAAATACTGTAGACTCTCGTGAGGATGAATGTGTCATGTTTGCGGTCACTCTGAGAGTCAGTAGTGGAACTGAGCAGTGCTCTAAGTGTTAAAGTCTCTTCCTGCTTCTCCCCAAACAGTCGACCCCTCCCCTGTACAACGTGCAGGACATGACGGTACCCACAGCCTTGTGGTCTGGTGGACAGGACACTCTGGCAGATCCTCAGGACGTGGCTCTACTGCTAACACAGATACCCAAATTGGTGTACCACCGTGACATTAAGCACTGGGAGCACCTGGACTTCATCTGGGGTTTGGATGCCCCACAAGAGATGTACAACAAAATGATCGAAATGATGAGGGAGAATGTGTGAAGAGACATTTTGTTTGAGCAGGTTTTATTACCATTCCTTGAGCTTGAGCTAATACTTTTGTACCTCTTTGTTTGTTCTTTCTGTAAGCAGATGAACCCATTTGTTCGAGGTGCTGGTAACCGAATCCGCAATTTACGAATGTAAATTTGATATTACAAACTGAATTAAGCCTTCGAGCCATTACCCAAAGACTGAGTTTTACACTCATGATCAGGGGTTGCTTTTTAATGTCTTTTAAAAGGACATGCACTTGGTTAAAGGTTTTTTTTTTGTTTTTTTACTTCAGCTTCTACTAACCACTACATCCTCAATCTCACTATTACAATTGTCTTATGGCCTTGTCATGTAATCGACTGATTTTGTAAAACATGACTGGAAATAAACATACATTGATGCCGAAAATGTGTATACAAAAAGTAATTTCGCTTAGTGAGAGGTTTTACTTTTAAACCAACAATTTAACACAATCCAAATCCATTTGAAATCTTAGTGATAAAAAACAAACTTTAACACTTTAAAACAAACTGAATATACATATACAGTACATTAAATTATCAATATACAATACAAGAACAACAAAACAAATATGAGTAATCAAATGAAAAACTAAATCAAATATGCGTAAATACATCTTTCATCTGAGAAATGCATTTCTTATGACATTAAGTGTGTTCAAACATCATGTGTGGTTCAAAGTGTAAAAAATTGTGACAATTGGTGAAAACCCAATCTTAAACTCAGCTGGTGAATTGTAAAGGACCCCACTGCTGCTGCACATGAAACACGTCTCTTCTCTCATGTCCTCTATTATTACTCACATTGATTTTGTTAACATTGTAACAATTTTGTGGAATTGTAGTCTCTTTGCAATATCTAGTGGGGTTTCATGATTCTGTAACACAGACAGAAACAACATGTCAAACTATTAAAAGAGTCACACAATGCGTTTAACAGAGAAAAGATCAGCACATCACAGATCAACACCAGTTTGAAATCCTGTCAGTCTCAGCAAATGCAATTTCTCTAAAACACTTTAATACTTTGTTACATTTAACATTCACTTACCAAGTTCTTAGTTGACATTAAGAGAATGGTTTGCTGCTAAATACAGTGCAACACCTCTGTCACCAGTCACTACTTTGTTCATTTTCACCTTATCTACCGTGTAGAGTTTAACATTTTTAAAGTTACTTTAATAAAGACAGTAAGATTACAGATCCCTATATAGAAGTTCATGTTCAAATACTTGCTATAATTAATTAACTTACTTTGTTCTGTACTGAAACATCTGCATTTTTCTCCAATAACAGTGGAATGATCCTTTGACTTTTTCTTTGGCACGCATAGTGAAGTCCAGTGTTCCCCTTCTGAAAAAAAGCAAAGCTGCACAAATTATAACCATGAACATCCTTTTTAGCATGAAAATTATCTCTTAATTAATTTCCAAAACATGATGAGTGTTCTACTTACATAGTCTACAGCATTTACTTCCACCTTAGTAGCCAATAGAAGCTCCATCAATTTCACATTTTTTCTTTGCTTCTCTTCCTTTTGAGATAAAATGTGCAATGCTTTAATTTTGTCTAATTAATCACATTTAGATCAGTCAGAAATTAAAGTCCGATTACATAAGTGATGGACAAGAACACATATAAAACACCACAAATCGCTTTCTATTCCTGGACACTAATCTCAGGGAAATTCCTGATCTCAAAATTTCTATTTTTTTTTTCAGACAGTAAATAGTCTCTTCCAGAAATGCCATGACTGAGGGATAACCTACCATTATAAGATAACCAATTAACAAGATAGGCATTAATATGGCAATCATCAAGTAGTCCAGGAAGGAAAATGTTCTTCTCGTGGCATAGTGCAAACAAGTCCTTTCTTTCTAAAGGAAGAACATACACATAGATATGTTTAAACAAGCACAAAATAAACAATCATTAATAAAATGTACCACAGGGCGAGTCAGAAAAACACCATGCATTCAAATGAATCATTGCGCATTAGACTCACTCATAACAATACAACTGCAGCAGCATTACGATAACCAAGATTTAAACAGGACTATTTTCAGTATCCTCACTTGTGCAATACCTTATTTCTAATAGACACATTTGCATTGTAATCTAGAAGGTATTTGACAGTCCTGAGGTGTCCCCGTCTACAGGCAGCTATGATCGGTGTGTCTCCTGTTCCTTCATCTTGAACGCTTACATTTTTGGGATCGGCTGAGATCAGTTTTTGCAACTTGTGGATGTCATCGTCATAAGCTGCCTGACACATAGGCTATGGAAAGAAAGTAGCACAAAATATGATTAGAAATAAGCACATGAAACAATTAATTATCCTAAATCTAATACATTTAATAAGACTAAGACAACTAAAGGTAAAATTAAGGAGGGATGTGATTTTGGCCTGAAACGTGGTTTGATATCAGATAGGGTGATGAGCAAAACAGGTCTGGTGACATCCCAAGCATGATGGATAACTTAACACATAAACACACCCTTTTCAAATACATTACAGCAAAAAAAAAAAAACACTGTAAAAAGGTCTTAGAACAGTGAAGTATTTTTCATTTTCACGCATAAGTAGACTATATTATGTCTTTTAAGGACTGAAGATCTAGAAGGTATCACCGTCATGAAAATAACAACAGCAATGCCATGAAAAAAAAAAAAAGAGAGAAAATATGATTCTCTGGTACAATGTGAAACTGTCCTGTATTGTCTGTGAACGTGTGTTAAACTGTCTGAGAAGAGGACAGTTAACTTATTTGGCATTGCCATGTCACAAAAGTTAAAATAAGCATAATTATTTTTTTAGTCAGTAGAAAAACATTATGTTGACACAAAATTGAGGTATGAAGAACAAAACTCATTAAGTTGTTAGAGATTAAATTTAGCATAACACGATCAGTCGATTATCATAATCATCATCAGTTATGAGCCAAGTCGGTTGTTTCCTAAAGAAAGGAAGATCAAGACACGTTTCAAAGGAGTCAACGTTACTCACCTCTGAGTACAAGATTCCCATTTGGCTTCCTCTGTCCCTACAGGGAAACGAAATTAAACTTATCCTTAATGCGGACTCTGAGGTTATAAAACTAACAGCCCTTTGCTAACTTGTTTGCTTTCTACCTTGCGAAATGCGAACTGTGTGAAACAGCGCTTCAGATAAGGGTGTGGTCATGTAACACTGACGCATACGTCATGACGCAATCAGTGCCGTTCAGGTGTGCAGCGGTGGATTCCGGGCCATTACATACACTCATTTCCTCTCAACAGAAGATGGAATAGACGTACTAACATGGCGGTTTAATACCGTAAAAAGGTTTTCATTTATAAAGCTCTAAAAACCTTACTGACTGATGTGATGTTTTAGTGCACTTCCTGCAAATATGAAAAAAAATAAAGGGTCTCAATTAAATATGTGCAGTTTCACATGGTTAGTGCAAATTGTCACATGACCAGAGCAGTTTTATTTCCTGTTTGCGCCTTGAGAAGATGATAACTGCATCAAAGCTCCAAAACAAAAGGCTAGTAAAGTACGTTAACATAAAGATGTGACAAAGATTTTTGGTACACATTATCTTTAAGGTGTCTAGTATTAATATATGAATTCACATATATTCAGTTTTGTTGAGTGTGGTCATAGAATGAGTAAACATGTTGATGGTCACAATAGTGGGATAGCAGTGAACTTAGGTATACAATATAAATCCAATTGCAGTTGTTAGTGAAAATTACACTAAAATGTTGCAATGACAAAATATTGCACTCAATTAAAATTTCAAATGTTACAAAAATTGTACAATATCGATGTTGTAATACTGATAGCACTAATATAAAAATGTGATGTTATATTTTACAAAAAAAGTAACAATTTTGAAATGTGTTGATGGTTGAATTTTTTTGTGTTTTATCTCAGTATTCCTATCAATTTTTGTATGCATAATAGTAACCCTAAAATGTGATCAAACTGTTTAAAATAGCTGGGCTAAGATATATAACAATTTTTATGACTGCAGAAATATATTAATTCAGTACACACATTATCCCACAATTGTGACCGACCATAAAACACAATTTTTCACACACTTTTGTTATTGATTATTTCAAACAAAGCGTTACTAATGACACATTTGGATATTTTGATGTCTGGGGAAAATTTGGTATTAAACGGGTTAAACAGGTATAATGAAAACGGTTTCTTAAGAAGAACCAAGACAAACGAATAAATAAATGACAACTGGCCTTGTCATTTCAATCAATCAATCAATCAATCAATCAATGGAAATATACAAATTACAGTTGGCCTTGTCATTTCAATAAATAAATAAATGGAAATATACAAATGACAATTGACCTTGTAATTTCAATCAATCAATCAATCAATCAATAAATAAATAAATGCAGTTGACAAATATACTTTTAATAATTGTTCTGTTACTACAAACCAAGATAATAACATCCATATACAGGTGCATCTCAATAAATTAGAATGTCATGGAAAAGTTCATTTATTTCAGTAATTCAACTCAAATTGTGAAACGCGTGTATTAAATAAATTGTATGCACACAGACTGAAGTAGTTTAAGTCTTTGGTTCTTTTAATTTGGGATGATTTTGGCTCACATTTCACAAAAACCCACCAATTCACTATCTCAACAAATTAGAATACTTCATAAGACCAATAAAAAAAAACATTTTTAGTGAATTGTTGGTCTTCTGGAAAGTATGTTCATTTACTGTACATGTACTCAATACTTGGTTTCTTTGAGGACCACAATTAACCAGTCAAAGAGATCAGATTTTTATAGCGAGATCTGGCACTGCCTGTAAATAATTTTGTAAGTTGAGTAAGTATTTAAGTGTTTGTTTGTTTTTTCAGTTAGAAGTTGTGACTAGCCTACTTTCTGTGAATACTGAGGGATGTATAAGAAACCAACAAATTCTTATCTGGTATAATGACTGTACATCTGCCTGTCTTTAGCGCTCCACACTTTATTAGAAAACAATGTCTCTGGCTCATAATACTAAAATTAGAATTTTTAAATTGTGATAGTATTATTTATTTATTTAATTTATTTTTTACTGAAAAACGTTGTCATTAATTTACCGGTAAAATATGTGACCCTGGACTACAAAACCAGTCATAAGTAGCACAGGTATATTTGTAGTAATAGCCAACAATACATTGTATGGGTCAAAATTATAAATTTTTCTTGTATACCAAAAATCATTAGGATATTAAGTAAAGATCATGTTCCATGCAGATATTTTGTAAATTTCCTACTGTAAATATATCCAAACTTATTTTTTGATTAGTGATATGCATCATTTGGACAACTTTAAAGGTAATTTTCTCAATATTTCAATTTTTTTGCACCCTCAGATTCCAGATTTTCAAATAGTTGTATCTCAGCCAAATATTGTCCTATCCTAACAAACCACACACCAATGGAAGGCTTATTCAGCTTTCAGATGATGTAAAAATCTCTGTCAAAAAATGACCCTTATGACCAGTTTTGTGGAGCATAGGTCTATCGAGTTTCTCCTCAATTACAGCGTTCATTCGCACTGATGGGTGCTCAAGAAGAATTTAACAAGACAAAATTAAGCGAAGTGGCCATACATTATTGTAATATGCAGGACAAACATTAGGCTACTATTTTAGAAATAATCCCCTCCATATTTATAAGAAATTTTCCAAGAAAAAAACTGAGGCCTAGTCCTGCTAGGCAGATGTAATTTGGCAATTCGGAGGAGTTGTGCCCCATCTAGTGGATAAAAATATACAAACAATATAGTTATTTCTGTGGCGTAACATTTCACAAAATAAATGCAAACAGTTCGAGAAGAACGTGTTAGGCTTCAGTGTCTTTAGAATGTGAATTATGGACTCTGTAACTGGTTAATGCTTGAGAATAATGTAATGTCTGAGAGTGTCTATCTGTTTATGCAAGTAAAAGCTTGTAAATGTCATGAAATACAGTACATCTACCTTTACAGACGTGCAGTCATTCCCACCCCTTTAGCTGTCACACTGGTTGCGGCTCAAATCTAGTAAACTATACAGCGTTTGGGCATCAGAGAAGAATCCGGGTGCTGACTAGATAGGCTGCTGGTGAGGTTTTGAAACACAGCCAGTAAAAGCACCGCTGCTACAGCAGCATTCATCTGACTCGCTGAGCTCCGGGCGAACCATCTGACATCGCAGGATTATTCTCTCTGAAAGACAGCAATCAGCCATTTTAGCCTTGCGCGCATATCCATGCCAAAAGAACAAAGCTTCCATGAGGTACAAAGGCAAAAGACCGAGAGTTGTAGACAATAATAAAAAAAAACTGCTCTTTTATTTACGCGAGTTGCCTGTTTTCGAGCTGAATTCTAGCACGTGCCACATGTGACGATTGTAGGAATGTGGAGCATGGGATCACAGCAGCTCTTCACCTACAGGTGAGGGTTTTATTGTATTTATACATTAAATTTTTGTGGTCTTAATTTAGACCTGTGATCATTACTGTTTTTTTTTTTTTTACTATTTCATGTTTACATCGAAATTGATGCAATCTTGTCATGTGGGAAATGTATCACTGACCTAATCCTTGTGACTGGTTTACTGATGAAGTAATATTATTTGTATGATTATGATGATCATATCTGTGCTGTAGAATTTTGGCTTGACGTCTGATATTGATTGTTTATTGGAGGAGCTCCAATTTTGATATTCATCATATAAAATACATTTGTATCAAGTTTATAGTGACAGAGAAAAGCAGAAGTTACAAGTCATGAATCAGAGGAGATTGGAAAGTATATAAAAAAGTTACTTTAGTGTAATATTACTTCTACCTATAGTACTCACTGTTAAAATAATGTATTTAATTACAAATAAATATACAATATATTATATTAGAGCCTGAATCATGTGCTGAGCAGGAATGAGTTCTTCATAAACTTTTGCATCATACATTTCAGGAATATTATAACAATTGCTAGCTACATAGTAGAAACAGTCATTATGTTAATAATTTAATTGTTAGACATTGTTTGAGACGCAGTCATAGAGATTGTATTTTTACATAGCACTAACATGTTTGCAGATGTGGACTGTGGTTTGATTTACTTGGCTCTTAAAATATGTTGAAGAACCGCTCATCCCTCCTTGAAAATGCTTGTGTTACTGTAAAACCCCCCTTTTTAGACTTCAGTTGAACACTATAATAAATTAGTGTTTGGGAGGGTTATTATTTCAGTCTATAAATCATACTATTATTTTTTATTTTTCAAAAAAATGTTTTGGTATTTTTGGCTTAAAATCCTTTTGCTAGTACTGAGACATGTGAATCCAGACAGTTGCTTGAGCCATTATGTACTACTTAATCATTACCTGAACATTAATATACACCTCATATATTATATGCATATAATCTCAGCTGCTTATTTTCTAATCAAATGCAAATTGACATTATGCAAGGCCCTAATGATCAGAGACTGCTCAGTGTTAAATCTCCTTTACGCTGCTCTCTTATTTTAACAGTGCATCTACTTTAAGTTGCCATGGCATCGTTAATCAGAACATTTTCTTCTACGGTGATGATACTTTTTCCATTTGTTAATTTGCTGTACTCAGCTTTCAAAAAGTAAAAGAGAAAGAAACAGTCCAATATTTACCCAGCTTTGTGCAAAATGAAAAAAAAAAAAAAATTCACAGCTAAAGATATCCATGAGTCACCATATTTTGCTGCATGGTAACAAGCTGTCATAGCAACTGTAGCACAGATTCTGGAACGAATAACCATGTTATTTGGACTGAGATGGTGAATTATATTCGATAATCCCCATGGAAATGCACTGGCCACGGTAACCGTGTTAATAGATTAGGAAGAATACGCTAGGAATTCTACAGCATAGAGTTGTAGCCAAAGCTAGTGTTGTGGAAATGAAAACAAAGACTGTATCGACCCAGCGGCCTCTTAATGGCTCTGCTGTAATGCCAGATATGATGTTTCTTGCTCCTCAGCTCGGAATCGTCTTGGGAGATGACAGATGGATGCATAGGGAGGATCGAAGCTTGCCAGCCAACGTTGTAAACTCACCATGGACCAGGGCTTCAGTTTCAGCACACTGGTGAGTGGCGTTGTGGGAGGGGGAGGAGGGTGGTGGGGGACAGCTGATATTACTCGGAGGTGGGTCGCAAAGACAGAATGGCTTCCTCTGACTCACTCCCATTAGTATTCCCATTGCAGCTGCTCTGTCATTCAGATCCCTCCATCCTGGAGTGGGCGAGAGGGAAGGAACGGATGCAGCCCCCTTCACACTTCGCTTCCCCTCTTTGCGAATGCGTGATCAAACATAGACTTCTTATTCTGACCACCCAGAATCCTGTTCTCCAACAATCGTGCAGAGATTTTAATGTGGCTTCACACCAACACTTGCAGATTTTTGTGCCCGTACCGTTCAAAAGTCAAGCAAGCTGTCATGTCCAACAAGTGTAACAGCTCGGCAGTCCCTCGTTGGAGTCCATCAATGTCCTGCTGCATGTTGATAAGACGCCCACTCTTTTCAGTGACCCTAAAACAGAGGCTCTGTTTAGTCATTAGTATGAGAGCTGGAAGTGAACTCAGCGTGGGTGCTGCTGGGTATTCCGGTTTGCTCAAGCTGGGTGATGAACAGAGCTTATGTTGTGTTTATCGGAGGCCTGTGATGTCTTTGGGACCAAATGTTCTGTGCCACTGGTGTATGGGGACCGATCCTAGTTCAGTTTGCCTATCTAGAGCAATTTTATTTGGCAAAGCTACAATGTAGCTTATCAGATTGACACCTGTCAGAAATCTAGAAAAATTTCAGCACACAAAAATAGGCTAGATAAGGATAAATATTTAGAATCCAGTCCAAAATAACATCGCTGTATGTCTTTATCAGCAATAGTATTTCGTAGCTGATAAAACTCTTGCACGTTATGTCACCATGGTTTACAAAGGCTTCCTTGTATGCCACTGCTCTGTATTCTCATGGTTTTTGTTGTCCTCTCCGTTTGCAGAAGAAGTTAGCGGCCGAGCCAGATCACACTGACATTACTCTGCCAGCAGTCGAACGTGTGCGGGCCCTCAGCAAAATGGGCTATAACATTGAAATAAATGAAGACATCGCCCCGAGACGCTACTTCCGCTCTGGCGTAGAGATGGAGAGCATGGCAGCTGTTTATCTAGAGGAGGGCAGTCTGGAGAATGCCTTTGTCCTCTACAACAAGTTCATCACGTATGTTTTATTATTTATTTTATTTAACATCAGTACTGGTCCTACAGTATTTAGGGTCACAGGGATGCTGGAGACTATCCCAGCATCTTGGCCCATATTTGTTTTGTCTTCAGAGCTGTCATAAAATGTATTTTCTAATCCATGGCAATCAGTCCTCAACTTTATTTTCCTATATCACTCTTGTGCAGTTTATTTGTTGAGAAACTCCCCAATCACAGGGACTATCAGCAGTGTAACGTCCCTGAGAAGCAAGTGATAATGAAGGTAAGCCCCTGGCATGTTACTCATAGAAACTGATGGAGCCCTGTGGCGCTCAGCCCACTGTAAATCTGATTAGCATCATGCTCAATTACCTTGTCTAGAGGACTTGTCAGGCTCCCAGCTGCTCACATGGTGGGTTTGCCTTGTGTGGGCACATGTTCTTCTTTCATTTCAGCATAGTGACCTGAAACCAGTGCCGATCTTAGACTTCTGGAGGCCCTATGCAAAACTGTGGGGTATGAGTGGTTCTGAAAGAATGAATGAAACGCATTTGTCCGTGTTTCACTCCGTCTTGAATCGCGCTCGCGAAAAGCGCTTGGAAAAACAGTGTCTCTTCCGCGGCTGGGTACGCTTTCAACCCGTTTTGTTTGTCTCGAGCAAGACTGTACAACATACACATTACATGATTTGACTGATTTTTATGTAGAAAGGGCTACAGCGCACTGCATTGAAAGAAATGATCGTTCATGTTTTCGTAACTGCTGACCAAATTCAAAAACTAAACTAGAATTAAATCATCTTTGAGAGCAAGGGGGCCCCCTGGTGTTTCGGGATCGGCTCTGCATGAAAAGGTTCTTCCTATTCACCTGATGTATCAATCATTGTTTAATAGACACATTAAAACTAAAAAAATGTTTTTTTTTCTTGTAATGGATGTTTTAATGCATTTTGTGCCTTGTTCTGTGGCAATGTATTTCGGGAAATTTTTTTTATGAATAAATAAAAAGTTAGTATGTGACATATCAAAGATTGTGTCCTTTTTTCAAGTCATTAACCATGATTTGCTAGTTGCTATTGGTAGTTGATGGCAAGTAGTATTGCTATAAAGGAATTCCTATTCTAGAGGTTTTTACTGAACCAACATCAATAGTGCAACATTTATTTTTTGCTAGTTTTGGAGGTAAAATAGTCTACATTTTGCTGAATATCTGTTAAGTTTCATTCACTAGCGTATACTGTAAAAACAGACAGTGGCTAAAAGCCACTTTTTAGTTCCTGGGGTCTTTAACCTAATGATCTTAATGTCTGCTGATGGTCCCTGAATGCAAAAAAAGATTAGTAATTGGTTTAAGTATCTCTATTCCGAGCTTTTAAAAAAAAATAATTTTGTCCCTGAAAGCTTTAGATTTATCTGGTACTGGCTGTCTGTAACACAACCCCTAATGTATGTCCCATTATCTGTTCATTATGTTCAGAAGTTGCAAGAAGTGGCCTTTCCACGAAAGGACCAATTGAAGAGACTTCTCCATGAGAAATACAGCAAAGAACACAGTGAATATCTGAAGAGTCAGGTACATTCGACAGAGTAATTCTCATTCACTGCTGATGAAATTACCTGTTAATCAAATATCAGATTCAGTTCATTATTGTGAATATTAGTCATGATGTGTGAATACTTTTGCAGACTCAAGCCATGGCTGTTGAGATGTGTAGTGAACGACTGCAGAAGATGTCTCTGTTGGAGGAAGAACGGCAACGTGTAGCACAGCTCAGGAAGATGCAAATCGAATCCGAGCAGTTCCGCTACTTCGAGGACCAACTGCGTAGACAAGAGCTGGCCAGTCGCAGGGATGAGGCTGTCCCCAAAGTGCCTGAACAAACCGACGGGTCCTGCTTATCCCAGACCCCGAGAAACCATGCGCGCCTTGACCCCAATCGTAACAAACCAGCAGCCACCTTAGCAGCTGTACAAAGTGAGTGCCCTCATCTAGCTCATATTTGCCTGTTAACAATTTTAGTGATTTATTACACCACTCTCTGATTATTCAGTTGTTTTTTTTATTTTAATTGTTAAACTGCATATTGCTAGGTATATATTCTTATATAATCAAATAATTCATGTTAATGTATTTACACTGCCATTTAAAAGTTTGGGGTAAAAGTTTTTTTTTTAATAATTTCTTACTCTCACCAAGGCAGCATTTATTTGATCAAAGTACACTAAAAACAGTAATGTTATCAAATATTATTGCAATTTGAAATGACTGGTTATGTTTTAAAATGTAATTTATTCCTGTGATTGCAAACCTTCACTTTCAGTCTTGACTCCAGTCTTCAGAAATTCATTCTAATAGGCTGATTTGGTGCTCAAAAAAATGTTGAACACAGCTGCTTAATACTTTTGTGGAAACTATGATACATTTTTTTCAGGACTCTTTGATGGATAGAAAGTTCAAAATAACAATGTATTTAAAGTCATTTGTTGTGTTGTATATGTAATCTTTGATCAATTCAATGCACCATGGCTGAATAAAAAGGGTTAGTTGCCCTAATAAGTGGGATAATGTACAGTCGTTATCGCAAAATAAACCACTTCAGAATGCTAGAAAGCTTCTAATGACCCTTATTTTGCATTAGTACCTGTCTCACTGTACATTATCTTTTACTTGTGTTATTAGCAGTACTACAGTATGTTCTTGTGTGCTTCTAGATCAGCGTGTCGAAGGCCTGAGGCGGGTTTTAATCCCTCGAGACCTGACTTACAGGTTCCTTCTGCTGGCTGACAGTAACACGGCGAGAGGAATTGAGACGTGTGGAGTTCTCTGTGGAAAACTGGTAAGGCCTCAGCTGGAGCATACATCCTCTTTGTGGGTGGATATTTCTTTTGGTCATGAATTTGCTGATTTTTCCTAATTCTTTCCTGGAGTGAGTGTAGAAATGGTTTGGGGAGTGTTAAAGATCAATTGTGCTTATTTTTTTGGCTAGTTATATGCTGCCTTTCTCATTCACTGTAAAACTAGGAGCTTCAGTGTTGCACAATCATTGTAAATATTAGGTGTGGATGTGGACTTCCTCATACTTTCACCACAAGTGAGACTATTCATGAGCATTACATAGAATTTCAGTGTCTTGTTCACCAACCACCTGCAATCCATCTTAATCTTGCAGAAATTGCCTTCCTCCCAGCGTTTTTCATCTCTGATTTGTCTGAGGTTGAGCGATTTTACCCTTTGTACACTTTCATCACTTGCTTGAACCGTCTGTCCCACAATCCTCTACGGCTGTTGTTTCCAATCTTTTTTCCAGGGGACCCCTAATTTAACATTCAAAAATTTTAATGATTTTAAATGTTACGTTTTTAATAATTGCAACAACAGTGGAAAATCTAAAATAACGACATTAACATTGATGGCCGGATTTTAAATTAGAAAAATAACGTTATCTAATTTTGACAAAAATGGTTTAAAAAAATTATAAATTTCAGACTTAAAACCATGTTAAAGAAAAGAGATGAGTCAAAATGCTGAATGATTATAGTTATTTTATCTGCTCTGTTAATAATTCTTGATACTTTATTATCCAAAATGTTTAGATTTTTTGAATGCACATTTGCTTATTTTCTATCAACCAGTAAAAATTGACCACAGTTTCAATTCATGTAATTTCCCTCTGTAAAACCTTCCCCTGCCTTCTTTCATATTTTCACACAAAACAAAACGCTGCATGCTGCACCTGCGTGAGAATGTTGCTAACTTTGGTAATGTTGGACAGCGATGAGTTTTTCAAATAGTTTAATAATAATTAAAATATGAAATGGAAATATTAACTGTTGGGTATTTTTTCTTCAATTTGTAACTGTTTCATCCCTATTACTAACCATCAAACTAGAGTGAGCTTGGCGACACTTTGTAAATATTTAGTGACCCCTAGCTGTTGCTCAGCTCCCATAAAGAATTAATTGGTCTTTAGGCCTGTCGCAATAATCAATATATCGACTTATCGCGCAATATATATACATGACCTCAATGATTTTTGGTGACGCAATATATCGCCCATTATATTTACTTAAAAATTATTGTCCCCGTGTTTTTTTACATTCCACTTGCGCCTGTGTCTTTTGCAGCTTCTCGTACATAACATGGTGTAGTCATGAAGTGCTAGTTCCAATTTAAAAAATGCTTCAACAAAAAAAAGTTTAATCTGCAGATATGTTCTTGTTTAGGGATCTGTGCCTTTGTGCATACGGACATCTGACAGCTAAGTAGTGATTGTTTTTTTCAGCAATAGTGTACACCCTTAATTTACAGAGAAAAGAAGGTCAGGGAAAAATCTGTAGATGGAAAAATCTCCATACAAGTTCTTTGTGCATTTTTTTTTTTTTGTACTTGTTACTTTGCACTTTTTGTTAGAAAATGTTTATTTACTATTTATTCAAGTTTTTTAAGGTATCTAATATTTTGATACTTAATTTCCATGATCAAAATATTCTTAAAAATTTAAGTTTGTTGTCATTTGGAAGTGTGTAGGCCTTCTTGCATTATTATGCTGTTACATTATGATTATATATACAGTGGCATCAAATGGTCTTTAAAATTACAATAATATCGCTTATCGCAAGTACTTCTGGGGCAATATATCGCATAACAAAAAGATGTTATCGTGACAGCCCTATTGGTCTTTTTGTTCGACTTGTGTCAGAGGATGCATAGTGTGATTGTGGGATGCATGTTGTGCATTAATAGACAACCTAAAATCTGTTTTGTTGTCCCCCAGACACACAATGAGTTTGTGCTGACCCATGTGATCGTCCCCAAGCAGTCCGCTGGCCCTGACTACTGTGACATGGAGAACGTGGAAGAGCTGTTCAGTTATCAGGACCATCATAACCTTCTGACCCTGGGCTGGATCCATGTGGGTGTCTCTCTTTTTCAGGCTGTCACGTATTTTCTTAAATTAGAGCTGTGGACCTCTTTTTTTCACACCTTTGGCAGGTGAAAAGCTTGCTGGTGACTAAGACCCACACAGAATATAAGCCTGCTGAAAGCGCCACAGATTTTGAGCAGCCATCGTTCACATCCCGTTCCCCTTGTGTTTTCATTTAGTAAATATTTTGGCTTGTGATAAGAGCGTACCCTCCGTACCCTCCAAAATAGGGTTTCGAGGAATCGTATAGTTGGTCTGTGATCAGTAAGGATCAGGGGTGTACGTTTCCCAAAAGCAACTAAAATGTTCTTCAAGTAATTTTGTGAAAAATGATCTAATCCATGACTCAAAATCCATAATATTATCCAAGCCGTGAGTTTTGTGATCCGTTGAACCCCTACACCAAAACCAGTAGACAAAATGCGAAAAAATTATGCCTGGTCATTTTTAAATGAAATCTTTCAAGTAGGCTAGTGGTTTATATACACTCAAATGTTTGGGATCAGTAAGATTTTTTTATTAAGAAATTATTTTATTCAGCAAAGTTGTAAGAAATGTATAATGTTACGAAACATTTCTGTTTAAAAAAAAAAGAAAGTATCGTTCTTTTGAACTGATGTTAATAAGACATGATTCTTTGGCAGCAAATCAATCTCTTCAATCATGTGACACTGAAGACTGGAGCAATGGCTGCTTAACACTGAGCTTTGTCACCACAGGAAAAATAAACATATACACTGTATTTATGATCAAATAAATGCAATCATGGTGAGAATTCTTCCAACTTTTAAACAACAGCATATAGAAATAGGCTACTTACATAAAGTGGCAGAACATGTACTTAAAAACTGATTCTGTACCCAACTGTATTAATTTATTATTTGAATAATCAAATATGATGGGGCATCAGTCTAAGGCTCACCATGGAAACTCTATTTTACAATTTACTGAACTTTTATTCTTAGTCTCCAGGTCACCTGGTGATCATTTTTCATGGTCAATTATTTCATGGCTACATGAGAACAAGGAGCTACTAAATGGTGTTAATTTGAATATTTTTGTAACGTTTTTGGCTCATAGACCCACCCGACACAGACGGCCTTCCTTTCCAGCGTGGATCTGCACACACACAGCTCTTATCAGCTCATGCTACCGGAGGCCATCGCTATTGTTTGCGCACCTAAACACAATGAGTGAGTATAACCCTTACAAAACTCCGTCCATTGTGTTCACACAACCTGAAGGCTTTTTTTTAATTTGCAGTCTCTAAAGTGCTACATCAAATGAATGCAGATTCATTTATTTTTTAACAATAGATGTTTGATTGTTTAACAATTGTTTATCATTTAAACATCCATGAATCTTTTCAGTATTTTGGTTGTTAAAAACATTGAATCAATGCAAATAAATTTAACGAATTACTCGCATTAGACTATGACTAAATTACACCATGCAAATATATATTATATTTGATCATTTGTCCAAATCAATTGTTTTTTTTTTTTTTACATGGATATATTTCTGAAATATAAAAAAGTAAAGAAATTAAAAGTACAGTATATAGAAACATATAGAAATGCTACACCTATGCATATATATATATATATATATATATATATATATATACACATTTTTTTTTATTATTATCATTCAGATCATTTAATATGTGTGTAATTTTGCTTCTTCAGCACGGGAGTGTTCCGACTCACCAGTGCTGGAATGGGAGAAGTGGCTGGATGCAGATTGAAAGGTTTTCACCCCCACTCTAAAGACCCTCCTCTGTTCACTGTAAGAACCCTTTGTTCTGTGAATATGAAAATCAACAGCTATATGTGCCTTCTGTTTCAAATGCTGATATCTAAACAGAAACACTTTTAGAGAAGTGAAACATTATTTTTTTCTATTTTCAGATTTGCAAGCACATTGTGGTGAAGGACTCAAAAACGACAGTTCTGGACCTCAGGTGACAGAGGGAGAGAAGAAATATTTCAGTATCAGCAAACCATTGAGAATATTTATATCGATCTTTACTTGAAGGCTTTTTTAAATTTATTTATTTTACAAAAAGGTACTGTGAAACGGAATCCCTCAGCTACACAGTTTGCTGTGAGCAGGTTTAGTGAAGTTATTGAGATGTTCCAATGGACCTTTTTCACATTTCCGGGCTTCTCAGCAGCGGAAGTCATCATAGTTGGGTTAACTTTAAGAGCAGTGAATGGGAGAGTACCACAAATATATTTTTTGCATTCTCAATTGCTCAAATAGCAAAAGAAAAACTCCACGATAGTGTTTTCATGACTGTCAATAAAAGGAAAAAAATGTTTTTTAAGGGTTGTCAGAAGAGAGAATGATGTCAAGTTTACCAATCCTCCCATAGACGCTGCATTAGAAACACCCTTGCATTAGCGTTGACTGTTTTTTAGTAATTTGATGCAAAGGTGATATAATACAAAGAATAGTGTTATAAATATACATAAATAAAAAAAATATATACAAATATGAAAAACTTTCGAGGATTTACGATGCTGATGACCGTCAAATGCATCATCACGGTCTTGTGAAAAGGGTCCATGGTGTTTTGTGTTTTGCTTTTTGTTCGTGGCCAGGTGTTTTAAAAAAATGTTGTGCTGTCTTTGTGAGGCTGCTACAATGGGAATTGATTTCAGGACATTTAAAAGGAAGTCGCGTGTGTGTGTGTGTGTGTGTGTGTGTGAGAGATTTGCCTTTTGATATCCAGTGATATCACTTGCAGTACTCATTCTAACACAATATACACTGAAAAAGTGAAATTTATTTTTAAACCTAACTGAATTTTCTAGTTTTGTGTATGCTGCCAGTACAAAACTAAAATGAATTGCTATGAGAGTAATTTCTAGGCCTTACTACGTATTACTATCATTTTTGTGGTTGAATGGTTGATAATTATACTTTGTATATACAGTCAGTTCAGATAATTTCAGGCTAAAGGATTTCTGTCTTTTCCAACTTCAGCCTAACGACGCAATATGAAGTTGGCCAGTGAGCTGACTCTTTTGATTTTTAACTTTAGCATTTTTTCCAGTGTTGATCTAATTACAAGGGAAGTGACTCTTGAAAAGTATAAACAAGATTGGGATCTCTTAGACCGCACCAAAGTTCCCAAAACAGAATAAGCAAAGAAACCTAAGAGACATTACCAGAGGGCCTTGAATGCACTGATCTCAGGGTTACATTCCCTCATTTTAACAACTTGATTTTTGTCTTCACTGTTTTTATGGTTTGAGAAGGAAACTTTTTTTGTCACCAGCGGATGATGAAATTCAATGTATGATCAATTGTGAACTGATTCATGCAGTTCAGAGTGTTGACTATAACTTGTTTTTCTTGTACAATGTGGCATTGGATTGTTTCTTCAGTGTGTGGCTGTGTGCCGGTGGCTCCACTGAAATGTGCTGTGCTGTTGTGAGTCTTTGTGCTCAAGAGAGTACAATGAGACTTATGTGTCAGTGCAAGCACTACTTTTCCTCAGCGCATTTCTTAATAAAAGCAAAACAGCCTCTGGTTTCAAACAGCATGACAATGTTTTTTTTTATCTGTGATTTAGAATGGAAAACTTCATCTTCCCAAGTTAACAGATGCATATAGCATGATGAAATGAGAAGCAAACATTTAGCATGATTCTTCTTCACCGGTTATTGATTGCTCATACTTGCTTCAACAATCAAATCCACATCATGATATGTTGACTTCATTTGATTAATTTTCCTTTATTTTTTGGTAAAAAAAATGGGAACAGTTTAATTTAACATTTAGTTAAATTAGCATCTTCCCATTTAAAAAAAAAAAATTTTGATGACACTAATAGATACAAAGAATAGTAGTTTCTTTTCACAGAAATTGCTCTCAAAAGCACAATTTCTAGCTGATTAAATATTATAGAGATGAACTAGATCTACCTTTTAAAATTTTATTCATTTCCATCAGGCTTGAAATTCACCATTTAAAAATTTTCCAGGTTTTCCATGATCATAGAAACCCTGTGTATACAGAAGTTTTAACTAAATTACAGTGACTGCGAGTATATAGAATTATTTCTACTTATTAAAATTATTAATTTTAAGAATATCTTTTAGATCAGTTTTAATTTGTATTTGCACAAATATTACTCCTGAGCTGTGTAATTTGTTGCAGAAACAAAAGAAGTGAATCGCAGGTTATTATTGAAGAGCTTTATTCCTTCATGGAGTTATCATATGATATCCATACAGACTGCCTGAAAGCCGACATGCAGTTGTGTTACCTCGTAGCATTTGAACACAAAAGGGAGAATGAGCCCTGTTTCTCGACGCCCTCTCCTCATCTCTGGATTCTCACTACCCCAGGGAATCTCCCAAATCTTTCATATTGGCAGCACAATCAAGCTTTTTAACCCATTAAGAACAGCACTATATTGTCATGACATAATTAAATCAAAACATTCAAACAGATGTGGGCAGTGCAAAGACAAAACAATAGAGGGAAGTATAGGGTACGTTCACAGTTTACAGGCTATGAAGCAATCGCAGAATTAGGGGAACAGGAGGGAGTTGGAGGTGTCCTTTAGAAGCACTTGCGATGCACAATGGATGGCCCAGCCTCATCATACTCCTGCTTGCTTATCCACATCTGCTGGAAGGTGGAGAGGGAGGCCAGGATGGAGCCGCCAATCCATACTGAGTACTTGCGCTCAGGTGGGGCGATGATCTGAGTACATACAAGGTAGAAGCAGTGGAGTTTTAGTAATGTTGATATAGTTAATAATTTAGTTTTTAAATAAATATATAGTTCAGTCATGAAACTCTAAATGGCACAGGCTGACGTAGGGCTGGACGATATGGCCAAAATTTATATCACAATATATTTCTTAATTTCGGTCGATACGATATAATTCCGATATCGATATGAACACTATTAAAAAAGCCTCATAAAAACGGCCAAGAATGGCCACAACAGATGTCTGTACCTACAAACTTTTGAAAAATTAATTAGCCAACTCTACGAAACCTACTCCTATAAAACTATATAATATTTTTGGAAAAAAATGGCGCAAATAAATAAATGTTCACCTTTTATTGGTATTTAGCCTTCATACAAACAAGAAATGTGAAATCACTGTCAAATAAATCTCAGACTCTCCTTATTAATATTAATATTTTTACTTCAAACTATAGGCTAACATACCAGTCAAAAGTTTTTGAACAGTAATTTTTTTAATGTTTTTTAAAGAATTCTCTTCTGCTCACCAAGCCTGCATTTATTTGATCCAAAATATAGCAAAAACAGTAGCATTTTGAAATATTATTACTATTTAAAATTACTGTTTTCTATTTGAAAATATAATTTATTCCTGTGATTTCAAAGCAGAGCTTAAGCATCATTACTCCAGTCACATGATCCTTCAGAAATCATTCTAATATTCTGATTTGCTGCTCAAAAAACATTTATTATTATGATGTTGATAACAGCGGAGTATATTTTTTTCAGGATTCTTTGATGAATAGAAAGATCAGAAGAACAGCATTTATCTGAAATAAAAATCTTTTGTAACATTATAAATGTCTTTATCATCACTTTTGATCAATTTAAAACATCCTTGCTAAATGAAAGTAATAATTTCTATAATATAAATGAAAATGCAAACTGATTGTCTGCCAGCAGGAGGCGCTGTGAGAGCGGTGGAACAACGGTTTCTCCAGTAATGGCTGTAAACTTGAACGGTACTTTGAACGGTAAAATGCCATCTAAACTATTCTGAAGACAGTCGGTTGCCTTCAGAGATACATTCATATAAAACACCCGCGACGCGTTTTGATTTTGAAACGTGCAGTGCTCATGTTTATTCAACGAAGTCAAACGCCACAAATAAATCAATGTATGGGAAACACTGGTAATGTATATCGAAATATCGGAAATGTGTTTAAAAATCATATCACCGTTATTGAAAAAAATTATATCGCGATACATATTGATATTGAATTATTGTCCAGCCCTAGGCTGATGGGTTGTTAACGTAACTGATGAAATTCAGAGAGTTAAACGACTTGGCACAAGCTGACTGGTTCATGCTGCATATGCAGCCAATGAGCTTACTGCCTTGCATTTATATGGCTGGCTAGCATTCACTTGAGATTCCTGCAGCGCGCTTTCAGAGTTTCTCTGAAACCATCCACCTTCCCCAGCTCCACCTATATAGATCTGCTAACGGGTTATTTTATATGCTATTTGTGCAGCAGCAGTATGTCTTAAATACTCATGGCACTGTATCGCCGTATGCATTGGCAGTAGCAAGTTCCTGTACTTGCTTGCAGCAGCAATAATCTACAACTACAGCAATAACCAACAGCAGCAGCAATTCAGCAGCAGCGTAGCAGATCTATTCCGCCAAGACCAAATACATTAACATTGTCATATCCATCACCATGCTAAAATCTTCAGAGAGTTTTTACTTTGTTTTCTGTTTTCATTTTAATTTATGTAGAGTTTTTAGTAATTTTTAGGTTTTTATGTCTATATCATTTTCATACATTTTTAATTCAGTTTTAGGTATTTTAGTACTTCAACTTGAACTGAGTTTCTTTGGCAACTAACTGAAATAAGTATTTTTTTTCATATATTTTATTTCAGTTAATGTTTTTAAACCAGTTTTTATTGTTGAATTTGTTTCATAACTATTGAATATAACATCAACTCTTTCACTGAACTGAATTAAATCAATACTAAACTGAATTGAGCTGAATAACAACATTGTGACCTTTTGTAAAGCTGCTTATAGCTGAAATAAACTTGTTTCATAATTAATACAGTTATTGATTTGAACTGAGTAATGTCTTTTTTTAGAGCTGCTTTGCAGCAGAATTTGAATTGGTCTCATATTTAAAACAGTATTTTCCTGTTTATTACTGTAAAGCTGCTCTGAAACTATATTAATTGTATAAAGCACTATATTAAGGGTGACTTAACTTTTAGTTTAGTTAACAATAACCCTGGTTAGACGAGAAACTGCGATAGTACTCATTGATGATCCAATCAGATATACATAATCTGCCAGTGCTGACCTTGATCTTCATGGTGCTGGGGGCCAAAGCAGTGATCTCCTTCTGCATCCTGTCTGCAATGCCAGGGTACATGGTGGTACCACCAGACAGCACGTTGTTGGCGTACAGGTCCTTACGGATATCAATGTCGCATTTCATGATGCTGTTGTAAGTGGTTTCATGGATGCCAGCAGATTCCATTCCTAACAATAAGTGCAAATCAATGCATTTATACCATAGTGCTCTGAATCCATAATTTGAAAAGAAAAGTGTAGAAAGAGGAATGACATATCACCGATGAAGGAAGGCTGGAACAGTGTCTCAGGGCAGCGGAACCTCTCATTGCCAATGGTGATGACCTGTCCATCGGGAAGCTCATAGCTCTTCTCCAGGGAGGAGGAAGAAGCCGCAGTGGCCATCTCATTCTCAAAATCCAGTGCCACATAGCACAACTTCTCTTTGATGTCTCGGACAATTTCTCTTTCAGCTATACAAGGCAAATGAGAATAGTAATTTGTTAAACTGAAACATTTAAAGGATACTAATTAGAACAGATTTTAAGTTATTTTTTCCTATCCCATTGTCAGTTGTTTCTTGTTTTAGCCATAAATCTTTAAAACAAAATTTATGCTTGAAAAAATAAATGTATTTCATATCATTATGCTGGTTCTCTACATGTCCAAACTCACCAGTGGTGACGAATGAGTAGCCTCGTTCAGTTAGGATCTTCATGAGGTAGTCAGTGAGATCACGGCCGGCCAAGTCCAAACGCATAATGGCATGCGGAAGAGCGTAGCCCTCATAAATGGGCACGTTGTGGGTGACACCATCACCAGAGTCAAGGACAATGCCTGTTCAACACGAATAAAGTGCTTGGTAATGCGCAGCAGCGTAAGTCAAATGTGAGCTTTGACAGGTGAACTGACCTGTTGTACGACCAGAAGCATAGAGGGACAGCACCGCTTGGATAGCTACATACATGGCTGGAACATTGAAGGTCTCAAACATGATCTGTAAAGTGACACCAGCATTGTGTTTATGAGCAGAACCAACAATCAACCAAGTGCTTTCGGTTTTACTGAACAGTAGGTTAAAAATATAGATTTTCTGATTAATCTTCTCTTTGACAATGCCAATAGATTGACCCTTAAAATCTGTAGATCAATCACTCTATGTGTATACTGTATAAATGTGTCTTTTTATAGAATTGTCATCATGGGCTGCATGCAAAAACAAGCATACAACGTGACCAGTCTAAATTGAATTACAAACAAATTAGCTGTTATTTTTAGGTAATCTAAAACAGCACAACTAGTGTAGCTGTTTCCCTAAACAAATGACGTACAGTATGAATTCTGTTGATGATCAGTTTGAATAGACAAGTTGCCAGTTTGAAGTAATCTGAACATCATAACTACTGCCCTCTGGTAATTTTTTTTAATTTTTATATTAATACTATTCACCAAGTTGCATTAAATTAATCAAAAATGAAAGTAAAGACATTTCTGATGATACAAAAGATTACCTTTAAAATAAATGTTCCTTTGAACTTTTTAGTCATCAAACGATCATGAAAAAAATGTATCATCTGTTTTCAACAGTTACTAATAAGAAGAAATTATTTTTGAAGAATCATATGACATTTAATTGAATTTTGTGCCCTTGGGAATTGCCTAGGTTTTTTTTTTTTTGATTATAAATGAAATATAAGGTCTGTGGTTGGCATTACTTGACTTTCATATTTTATTCTACAACCTAAATTACATGTAGATATACCTCAAACATGCATTTTGAAGCCACCATGGGGGGATTTTCTTCTACTACCAAAGCCACAGTGGGTTTTTATTTTTACTACTGACAATCGCAGCAGTTAAATAATTACTTACATTGAACGTTTGTGGTTTAACAGTGTGTAATTTATGTTGTGCAAAATAATGTTAATCGCAACAGTTTATTTTTATGTTCTTTCTGCATAACTTAGCACAAAGGCTTTTGTTCTAAAATACCACGCACAAGATAATTCACCGTTTGTCTGGTGATACTATTGTAGGCATACCTGATAACATCTCAAGAACCTGAAGGCTTAAAAAAAAAAAGAAAAAAAAAAGTGAAGGGACATGTGGCCAAGTATGGTTACCCATACTAGGAATTAGTGCTCTGCATTTAACCCATCCTAGGTGCACACACACACAGCAGTGAACACACACACCGTGAACACACACCCAGAGCAGTGGGCAGCCATTTATGCTGCGGCGCCTGGGGAGCAGTTGGGGGTTCGGTGCCTTGCTCAAGGGCACATCAGTCATGGTATTGAAGGTGGAAGAGAGTGCTGTACATTCACTCCCCCCACCTACAATTCCTGCCAGACCGGAGACTCAAACTCGCAACCTTTGGGTTACGAGTCCGACTCTCTAACCATTAGGCCACGACTTCCCCACAAAGGTAAGGTATGGTGGAGTTGAAGCAAATGCTTTTCTGTTTTATATACTACAGATTAGCTTTCTCAATCAATCTTGAATTCAGCTCAAACCTGGGTCATCTTTTCCCTGTTGGCTTTGGGATTGAGAGGGGCTTCTGTCAGCAGAGTAGGGTGCTCCTCTGGAGCCACACGGAGCTCGTTGTAGAAAGAGTGATGCCAGATCTGGTGAACATAAACAATGGACATTAATGAACAAACCACGGTCACATGAAATACACAATTAGTATAATAGATGGCAAGTGAATCACTTTGTGCCCTTGTGTAGAGAGTGAAAGCTGATTCTCCTAATTACAGTTTAACAAACAGATCACAATCAGGAGGTACCGTGTGGGCAGAGACAGATAGTGAATAATCATCTGTTGCGTGCATGTGTTGAATGATAACACCATGTGGCATGAAATGCGGGACATTATCACAGTGTGAGTCATTAGTGGGAATAGCTGGAGTTATTTGGAAAAATGCTTTTGATTGACGTAGGTGTAGAGAATGTATGTGTCGAGACTAGAGAGGATGTAGGTGTATCTGATGCAATCTCAAGACCTTGAGTGCCATTATAGCAAATGCTGCCTATTTTATGTAATATGGAAATGTAGTACAGTATTATGGAAAGATCACAGAGGATAAATGTAAGCATGAAGTACAATAAGGCATGTGCATGGAAAGATAAGAGATATTTTTGGTAGACTGTTTACAGTCCCTCCTTATTTGCACTCATATTGGGTTTGGTGTCTGTTGGCTTGATGATAGGATCTGCTTACCTTTTCCATGTCGTCCCAGTTTGTGATGATGCCATGCTCGATAGGGTACTTGAGGGTCAGGATTCCCCTTTTGCTTTGCGCCTCATCGCCAACATAACTATCTTTCTGCCCCATTCCCACCATCACTCCCTAAGGAAAAAGTAAAACTGGTCATACACAGTCACAATAAACAACCCCCAGAAAAGTGAGAGTAAGTACTAGTTAATTCTATCTTTATAATCTTGTACAATGCAGACAATCTGGGCAGTAGTCCAATTTTCCACAAAGCATTTGGAAGCAGATCAAGACAAATACGTAAAATGCGCAGGGCATAACATGAATGTTAGTTGTCACCCACTTCAACTGTAAGTGCACATTAAGCTATAGTTAACCTCGAATACAAGCTAAAATACATTTTATGTTGTTGTTTTCTTAAATGTACTCATTGATGTTGGCTGTGAGTGACTGCAGTGCTTATCGCCACCTACTGGTGTGTTGAGGGATGCTCACCTGGTGTCTGGGACGACCCACTATGGAGGGGAACACTGCTCTGGGAGCATCATCCCCGGCGAAGCCTGCCTTACACAGTCCTGATCCATTGTCACACACAAGGGCAGTGCTTTCCTCGTCGTCACACATTTTCAGCTCAGATTTCCTTCCTTACCTCCTACAGGAGACAATCACTACAACAAAGTGCATTATTAATACTATACTGTATACATACTTCTCAGCAATTTGTCTTGAACTGTAATAGCTCATGTCAAGCATGTGTGATGTTTAGCTACAGTATAGGGTAAAAATGGATCCAAGAAGGAAGGACATTTTGGATCTGTCCTAGATTGGAAAAATGATTCCTAAATTTAAAAAAAAATACATGTTATTCTAAAAGTTTTTTTTAGGGTAGGAATAGTCAATAGTCATTATAATTAGCTTAATATAAAAACAAAAGTCAGTGGTATGTGTATGTCATTGGAAATAACTGTGTACGTGTGTATGTGGGAGTTTGTGTGCACACCTACTGAACCATGAAAAGGAATACTATAAAGAATGTAATGTGTACCAGATAAGTCCATTCATAAACTGATTCATGCTTCTTCTTTTTTCTTTAAGCATTAAGGAAAAACAGAATTGGTTTAAATATTGTTTAAACTTTGGTGAAACTTAAAGAAAATGTGTATACACACACACACACACACACACACACACATCTCCTTCACGTCCATCCTGCAGCCCTTACTGAGTACACCATGGGAAAACTTCCTAATTTGGAAATGATGGGGAAGCATGTCTCTCTTTGGACTCTCCCTCCCTCTGTTTCTGCCTGTCTACAGTACTTTATGAAAAAAGAGAGTGGGTGAGGAAAATAGGGGATGGGTCAGTGGTCCAGAAGAACCATATTTAGTCATAAACCTCACAAATCAAATAGGCTTCCACACTTGTCCTAAATTCTAAGCCTTCACTGTCAACAATCAGCAATCAGCATCATCATACAATCACATTATAGATGCTAAAATAAATATGACTTTGACATATATGTGCATATTAGTTCCTCTAAAACATAAACACGTTCAGTCATATCCTTTGATTGGTAAATCTGCAAAAAGAAAATCATTCCACAGTGCTAATCCTTGGAAACACTTCTAAGGATAATCCTTAGAAAAGCAGTGTAAAAACATTACACAATAATATTTACTTAAATCAAGATGAATCTATTCTCACTAAACACTTGAAACATTATAAAAGCAGCGTACACCTGTGCACAAATCATTTCTCTAAACAACCGTTTCAACATATTTCAAGTTCAAGTGCTTAAAGCTTTCACGAAGCCTCATTTGAGTCTATCAGCATCAGGTAACTCTTGCAAAGTAAAAAGCCGGGTGGACAGAAAGAGATGGAGATCGAGAGACAAAAAGAGAGAGGATGTGAGTGGTGTAAGGCGAGATGACACTTACCCTGAGAGTGCTGGGCCGGGGTGGGGGATTTAGCCACTTGGTGATGGTGTACCACTCACTGGCTAGTGGTGTACTTATGTAGTTCCCATCCCTGCTCACCGCACCCTCCCACATCCCAAACAAGGAGCCTGGGCTGCACTCAGATCGGTAGCCTCACTCCACTAAAGCCTTATAGGGATGACTGGAAGAAAACACTCCAATCCGGGCGGCAGCAGGACGGCCTCCTGCCTCATCACTCAGGGCATTCCAATGGCACTTTTCTTTTTTTTCTCCTTGGAAATTTTGGGGACCTCACCATGCAGGAACATAAACACAGAGCTGGGCCCTGCTCTACTACAGAGACAAATATCACAGCCCGCACCTGAAACAGAGAAAGAACGGCAAAGTGAATTTAGATCACGTCATTACGGGGTTAGGTCACACACTACAAGCACTTGGCAGTGGGAAAGTTCAAAGTAACATGTAGTAAAAATGCCACAAAAAGTGGTAACCTTTTTAGGTCACTTCTTTCTGTCGAGCAGTTTGGGGTCAGTAAGATTTGGTAATGTTTTAGAAACAAGTCTCTATTTTAAATATATTTTTAAATGTCATTTATTCATGTGATGGCAAAGCTGAAATTTCTTGATATTATCAATGTTGAAAACAGTTGCTGTTTAGTATTTTTGTGGAAACCGTGATTCTTTGATTAATAGAATTTAAAAAAATGGAAATTGTACATTGAAAAATGTAATTGTTATTATTTTGCCTCCTTACTGACTAAAAGTATTAATCCCTTTTAAAAAACAGTATATATTTGTGTATAAACATTTTGGGCCAACGAAGCCCAAAAACACTATATTATATATTATATAATTTATATAAGGCTGGGATATCTAGATGTAAAAAAGGTAACATGAATGTCCTGTGTGGCACCAACTGACAAGCTTCAACTGTGACAACAGGCCTTTTAAAAAGATTTTCTGTGGGGTTGTGTAAACTACAAAAACCCATTTTAAGGAAAAGAAAACAAAAAGAGCATATTACAGTAAACTAAACATGACAATCAGTGCTAAAAAGTCCTATGTAGAGGAAATCTGATTTTTTTCATCATCATCTGGAAAATTAATGCTGACAAAATTTTCAGCCTGAGAAGTCCTGTTTGGACCTACAGTATTTGTTTGACCAATACACTAAAAAGAAAAGAGGTGTAGAAACGATTTTCACAATTTTCAGAAATTGCTATTAATTACAAAAAATGACAACACATTGAATTAAACATTAAATTCTGATCTGATCTTCCAATAAGCTTTGTTTTATTTACAACTATGAAAAGATTTAAAAAAAAATTTTTTACAGTGTACTGAACCCTATATTAAAGGTGTCATATGATGCTGCTAAAAATAACATTATTTTGTGTATTTGGTGTAATGAAATGTGTTTATGCGGTTTAAAGTTAAAAAAACACATTATTTTCCACATACTGTACATTATTGTTTCTCCTCTATGCCCCGCCTTTTTGAAACGCGTCGATTCTTACAAAGTTCATCGGTCTGAAAAAGCGAGGTGTGCTGTGATTGGCCAGCTATCCAATGCGTTGTGATTGGCCGAATACCTCAAGTGTGTGATGGAAATGTTACGCCCCTTACCATATTGTGATGCCGTGTCCCAGCCGGAGCTACGAGACTTAAACATTAAAACCCATTACAAACGAGGCATTTGTTGGATCCAGTGGGGACATAATTACTGATTATTTTGCGTTGCGTTGCATTGCATCGTGCCGCGTAAACATAAAACTCTGTCTGCATTTGTGATCAGAGAAATGACAACTGAGGGGAACATTTGGGCGGCGTTATGCAAATCTTCCCACATAGTGAGGTAGATATGTGGGGGCGTGTTAGAACGAGCCGTTTTAGGTAGGTGTGGCTGACTCTGAACTTTTATAAAGAATATCTCTTTGGATTTGAGACTTTAGTCTTTGCAACTTTACAGATCTTCTTTATGCACCAAGAGCTTGTAACACTCCAAAGAGAAAGGAAAAATTGAAATCACATCATATGAAAATAAGATAAATACAAGATATGATCTAGTTACAGAAGGAAATAGATCAACAAAGATATTTAAGCCGAGGTATGAACAATATATCTTGCATTATCAACCAAACAGTTGCCTTGCCTGTTGACTCCTGAAATGCTAAAAATACACTCATGAAGCAATATTTCATTAGAGCTTTAAGGGAGTTTCGTTTCTAAGACACTAATTACTATGACAGTTTCAGTTATTTCATTTCTTTCCAAGTTTCTAGTATCTGCCCTTGGATCACGTGACATTCTGGCTCAAGCCTACAATGGAAAAACTCCATGGAATGCTTCTGATTAAATGTGTTCCATTTAAATGGAAAGTTCACACGGATGCATAGAAAACAATTAAATGACAGCCTGGAGAAAGGAAAGCAGCCTGTGATGCAACACGCAACCAACTAGTCGCACCAGTTCACTTTAGGCAGGTTTGGCCTGTGTTTTTTTCATTTTGGATACATTCCTGGGAAGAGCTTACTTTGGGATTATTCTCAAGTAAACAAACTCGCAGAATGCGTCTGTCTCATTTTAGGCCATTTTCTAGTAGGTTGTCCTCATTCAAGGAAAGAGCTCGCTTTTCCCTTCCCCTTCAGCAGTACGAGCAGCCTTGTCGAACCAAAAAAGGAACTGTTCTGTAAATAAGAAAAGTCTTGGCAGTCCACTGTACTCAGAGGCATGTAAGGGAAGAAATGACCCCTCTGAATGTGTGGTCTGGGAAATCACACAAAACACAGTCAGCTGCATAGAAATACAGTGTATGTTGTACACAAATGTCTCTGTCGTTGTGTGTATGGAGGAAGACCCCTTGGATGGGGGAAAAGCCAGAGGAAGAGAAATGTTTGCACACCCTGTAAAAAGCAATTTGTAGATATCCTTAATGAGACTTTGCAGCTTCATTGCCATGTTTAGATGTACTTCCGACTCCCATCCCACTGCCTTGTATTCTGTTTTGGAAGTACAGTAAGATTCAAACTCAAAGTATAAAGAATATTATGTGAATATAGTATTTGGATTTACACATGAAAACAATCTTTTTTGACATTTGCATCATACAACTTTACCAACACTGTCTGACTAATTATAATAGCTGTTATTTTTTTTTACATTTGATATCACATAATTTATTTGCAATGTAGACTGGGCCAATTATGTTTCTTAAATGCTTAAAGTCATCAGTAAGTCAACCACACCTTGTCGGTACAAAATGAACCAGCATTTCAAGCCAAGGCTGTAATTAAATGCATTAAAGGGATAATTCATCCAAAAATTAACTTCGTCCTTTTTTTGTTCCAAAGCTGTATGACTTTCTGTCTTACGTGGAACATCGAAGTACATATTTTGAAGAATGTCTTTTTTCCATGTTAATAAAATTCAGTGAAGTCTAGTGTTGTTTTGGATCTTTTTGACTGATTGTTTAGACAAAAACACTTCAAACATTCTTTAAAATGTTTAATTTTATGTTACAAAGACAAAAGAAAGTCGTACAGATTTGGAACAACATGAGTGTTGTTTGTTTTGTGTTATACATTTAATGTACCAAGCTAAACTATTATCAGTAGCAACTTGTAGAAGAGTTTGCTACTGGGCGGTGGACAAAACCTCTGCTCGTTTGGAATGTGCTTTGACCGAAAATGGCAGCTGTGCTCTTAATGGAGTCCAGCCAGTGTCTTATTGGAAACCTATCAACATGCATCTCCTCACAAGCAGCTGTGGAATGTCTTATGACAGCTGTGCGCAATGCTGTGCACTATCACTGGTCCTCAATCTCACAATCCTCGTTATGCCATCTCTCATTTAAAAACTCCCCACTGATGATTCAACCCTTTAAAACTTTTAAAGTATGTGAGATAAGTCAAGTCAAGTCAAGTCACCTTTATTTATATAGCGCTTTTAACAATACAGATTGTGACAAAGCAACTGAACAGCATTAATTAGGAAAATAGTGTCAATAATGCAAAATGACAATAGTAAACACTCATTTTTCAGTTAAAGACAGTTCATCATTGAATTCAGTGATGTCAACATCCAGCTCAGAAATGCCAACAGCTCGCGTGCTCAACACAAAAAAATGCTTGGAAAAAATATATTCAGAATATCAACTTGCATAATAATTATGCATGCACTGTATTTTTCCTCTTCTGCTGTCGAGGTAATGCAAGAAATGTTGTGATTGGTTGTCAAGGCAGCCAATCAGAATTTAGCAGCCTCTGTCTCTGATTGGCTGGAATTATGGCACATTGTAACGCTGGGTTGTGTTGTGTTGTGCACACGAGCTGTGGCATTTAGAGAGCACTGAGGGCGGGCATCAGGTGAGCAAGCTAGTGAAACGTTGCACGCGCAAAAGAGAAGGTCTGCACACTTCCAAAAACTTATTTTAAATGCAAAATTGATTTTCGTGCATTCGAAATAACTTTCTTCTTTCCGAGACAAACATTTTCTCCACAAAACTCAGTTCACGCACGTGCAAAACGCACTTTTGCGCACTCAAAATATGATCTGTCACGTGCAGAATTGTGGCAGAATTGTAATCCCATACTCACGGGGCGCTCCATTTATCCTTCTGTGTGACACTCTGAAGGAGGACCGATGTAACGTGCTTTGGGATTTCCAGCTCTTCGTAAATCTGACAGCATATATATATATATATATATTTAAATACTTTACATTTATTTTGAATGTATAGCATACGCACTATTTTAAACATATATATTTAAAAAATAAAACAATTTGATGGAAATTTGTCATACAACGGAAATGCGTGTTTCTGAGAAAGGTTTTTGAGTGTATATAATCTAATAGGCCATTTCATCATAATGAAATGTGGTTCTTCCACCTCCTACTTTGGATATTTACTTACAAAGCAAAGTCAGAATTTTTAATTCCAAACCATAATTTTTAATGTTTAATTTTTAACATTTATAAATATTACAAATTTGCCATTTGTAATAATCCTTTGACCTAGATGAGCCGATATGGTTTAAACCAGCAGGAAATGCATGAATGCGGTTGTGACATGTTTAAAGACACCACAAACTACCTATGAAAAATATGTCAGAACAAGTCATTACAAGAAATCCAGCATAACAGAATACACACAGCCTACATAATTTTACACCAGTAAAAAATTTAATTAATTAATTAATTATTATGCTCGAGGCCACATAATGTTATTTTAACTTAACCCTCTTTAAACTTTACAGAGAAAATGAACTGAGCTCTTACGTCACACATCGGAAGGAAAATATTACAGGCATGAAGGAAGACATTAGTGTATTCATCAGCATATTCTGTGGTAAATCTGCTTAATTTCTTCTCTGTTTCTATCTTACATTGTGGTTTTTTTCATGTGGAAAAAAGTCTTGAAGGGTATTTCAAATCTATTTAAATGTAGTCCAAAGACCATTACGATATTGTCCAGTGGCACATTTAATAATGTTTTAAGCAGACCACATGCCACTGTTTCAACTGTAAAGCCCCTAATACTATATGTATTGATTCATTCAAACAAATAGAGAAATGTTTAGATAGCTCTACAGTTTTTTACATTTTTATTTTTTATTTACAACCCCAATTCCAAAAAAGTTGGGACATTTTGTATAATGCAAAAATCAAGAATCAGTGATTGGTTAATTCTCTTTAAACTTTATTTAATTGCCAAAAGTACAATAAAAAGATTTCTAATATTTTCACTGACCAACTCGAATTTTTTATATATAAACAAATTACAATGTTTGCTTTTGCATCTGTCGCTGATGAAAGTCTGGATGGTGCCTTTAGGACCGAGAATTTGATTTTAGTTTCTGAAAAATTAATTTTTCCCAAGAACAAGCTGAAATGTGTACTCATCTGACCACAGCACACATTTCCATCTCCAGTCTTTTTGACTATCTGAGATGAGCTCTGGCCCAGAGAACCCGTGGCATCACTGCATAGAATTGATGCATAGCTTTCTCCTAGAGTAACAGAGATTCAAGTTGCATTTCTTGATGCAGTGGCAGACTGTGTTAAGTGACAGTGGTTTTCCGAAGTACTCCTGAGCCCATGTGGCTATATTTAACGCAGCCTGTCAGTTTCTTATCCAATGCCATCTGAGGGCTCAAAGGTTATGCACATTCACCTGAAGTTTCCTGCCTTGCCCAACATGTACTGAGATTTCTCTGGATTATCTGAATCTTTTCACAAAATGATGTATGGTAGTTTGTGAAAGACCTAAAATCTTTGCGATTTAGCATTGATTTTTGTGATTTTTGATTTACTTGACACTTATCTCATGTAATTTGGCACAAAGTGGCTTTGCTGACAAAGACGAAGATGCTCCTTTTATACCCAAACATGATCCCCTTACCTATTACCAATTCACGTGCTCCTTGTGGACTATTTCAAAGCAATTTAACTTGGATATTCTATAACCTTTTCACTTTTATTTAGCCTCTGTCTCAACTTTTTTTGACTGTGTTGCAGCCATTAAAATCAACATTGTTTATTTTTACAAAATACAATAAGCTGGTCAGTAAGAACACTGGAAATATTTTCTTTGTACTTTTGTCAATCAAATAAAGGTTAAAGAGAATTAACAGATCACAGATTCTTGATTTTTATTGCATTTTACAAAACGTCTCAATGGGTGCATCCAGGGTATCAGACTGTTGTGATAATCCTTAGATCTATCAAATGTAATATGGTAACATATTGGTAACAATGATCTTACTGTGTCTGTTCCTCAGAAACGTTGTTTAACACATCACTATAACGCATCTGTTTGTCTTGCCATAACTCTCTTTGCTGTGTACTGTCATCGCCATTGCCAGATCAGATTGCTCAATAACATACTTCACCCTACCTAACATTTCTTATAGGGGTCATATTAACTTTCAGCAAATCACATGAGAGAGCCTTGAACTGACGCAAGTAAGCAGTGTGAATCTGTATGTGTGATAAGATTGATATCTCCTTTTGCTGCCAGAATGCAAGTGTCAAGAAGAACAAGTTTGTACAATGCTACTTTGATTTATATCGATATTACACTCTATCAACCATACAGCTTTCTGCATGTCTCTCAAATGTTGTCCAAACTACTCACACAGTTGTCTGAACAAAGAGGGGTTTGTGAGATCCCAGCATGCATTGCAGCATGAATAAATATAGTTAAAGGATTGTTGTTGTTTGAGGATTCATTTAAACTTTTGTTGTCGTTTTGTCATTATCGTTAGTTATTTGTGTGTTGTGATGTAAGGAGCTCACCTTTCTACATTTGTTGATTGACACTGTATGTTCATTTAACACTACATGCTAGTTATCTGCGGTTTGTAGAATGATTGTTGCTACACAAACTAAATTAACATAATTCACATATTAAGTGTCATATGAGACTACATGGCTATTAAAACAATAATTGTAGTTAATTTGTGGATTTGCTGAACAAGAAATCTGTTGTTGTCCTGACAAATTTACTGACTGGGGTATTTTGCATTTAGTGAATGAACAAATTATAATTGGCAAAACCAAGTAGTGTTACTTAGTACAATTATTATAATAACCGAATGTAAAAAATGTGAATGCATCAAGATGGCTTGAATTTGTAACTTTTTTCAACAATATATTTTTTACAGTGCTGAGAAGGAATATTTAGCGTTAACAATGACTTTGAGAAGAGTTCTGAATGCCAAACAAGTGTTTTAGAGACCAAATCAATAAAAAAGGACTTTAAATAAAAATACGAAACGATAGTCTGTATAGGATAAAGTGAGTTTGGTCAAAAACCAAGCAAATGTTAAGGTCCATATCAAAGAGTCTGACTAGCAACATATTTCATCAAACTATTTACTCTAATGTTAATTTCTCTCTTCCTCTCACAGTTTCTTCATGTGACCACATTTTACCTTCAGCTGAAATGAAATGTGAACTTGTCTATTTAAAACAATTTGACTCATTTCTATGGGGTCTCTTTGAATTAGTAACAGGCTGCTTATCAGGGAGAGATTCAGTTCCTCATAGCTGAGATAAGGTTCAAGTACAGGTCTGTGTGACCATTATTTAACTCAGTAATATAAAGTGTGTGATAGCATAAAACAAATGGGGAAATTAGTAATAATTAGAAATAAATGAATATAGTGACACAACTATATTTTAAGTAGGGATGCACCGATACCACTTTTTCCAGTACTCGCCCGATACCGATACTTTTATTTTTGGTACTTGCCGATACAGAGTACCGATACTGATATTTTTATTGCATTTGTAAATTTTTTAAGTATTGGGTACAGAAACCAAAAGGGTATGTATAATGTTAGTTGGTTAACTTCATTTATCAAATAGATACAGTCAAACCAAAATTTATTCAGACACCTTCAACATTTCTCACATTATCACAGTTTATTCGCTATAGTTTAGAAAATGGTAATAAAATATGACAAGTTACACTGTGTCAGAACAAATTCATCTTGATAATGTTAGATAATTTTGATAGAAAGGTATATGTAATAGATTACAATCAACCAAAATAATTCAGACAGCTGTTAGTATGACAGTATTTACACAACTATGATTACTTTGTCGGGCAGCCCTTAGTCTCAATGACAGCCTGTAGTCTCCTGGGCATGCTGTCAACCAGGTTCATGCAAACCTGAACTTCAATTTTTTTCCCAGACTCAGTCTGAATAATTTTTGGACCCAAATTTGTATCAATTTTACTGGTAGTCCACTGTATGAAGAATTTTTGGGTATGATTTGTCACAGTTTACTTTATTTTGCTATCCTCACTTACATAAACGAACTATAGTGTCCTGCACCCACTAGTAAAAAAATATCAAAAATTATATCTGGTCTCTGAATAATTTTTGGTTTGACTGTATATCCTTCGGTTATTTTCATACTTAATTATGCCCATTAAAATGTATTTTAAAAGTTTTTGTTACTCACTGTTAATTTTTTTGCTCTGTGGTACATCATATTTAATTTAATAGCATTAGAGCTGCTCCATTGCAGCGGCTTAGTACTGTAATCAAACTTGTGCATTGTTTTACTTACTTGTTTTTGACATGTCCGACCAAACTACAAACTTTCCAGTGATGTCTGTGAGAAAGGTATATTCACTCGACAAGCTCGTGCATCTGCGCCGCCACGCGCTCAATCAGCTCGCGCACATCAGCTATACAGGCGTTAATACTGACTGTTTAACGTTATATTCATTACATACATATACTTCGTAGTAGACATCCTTAACTCCTTTCTGCTGTCTATTGTTCTGTTGTCGGTGTTTCTTTGTCTGAATATGGCGCTTATCACATGCTGTGTGGTATCGGCGTTTGGTATCGGGGCATTTTAAGGAGTACGAGTAGGAGTACAGGAGACCAGTATCGGTATCGGTGCATCCCTAATTTTAAGGATATATTCAAATAAGCATTTTTAACATACAAGGGTTGCTGAGTGGTTAGAGATGTAGATGAATTCAACATAACCAGACAGAAAGTCAGAGTGAGCTGGTGGAGAGAGTATGGTTGGAGTAGCAGTGGGGTTAGCAGCAGACATTGGTTAGTTAATATCTTCTATGGAAATCAGCAGTCTAACATAGTATTGGAAAATCTGATTCATTTGAGCCATTCTTTTCAATTAATTGATTAAAAAATACTTAGATTCAAGACTAAAAGCGTTGAAGAGTCTGTTAAGTAAAATCTAGTGTGTTAGTTTAGGCTTGCTGCTTTCACCCTAATTAATCCCCCAGAAGTAATGGAATTTTTTTAACTGATAATTAGAAACATGACAAATAAGTTGTTTGTTGAAATGACTAATACCTTTCACAACCATGCAAAATATGATGTAACTAGTTCTGGTTTTCCACAGTTCAAGTTACCCTAAAAGCTGACTGAAAAAAAGCAGAAGTAAAGCTTCTAATGTACGTATGTGGCCTGGGTGACGTTTCATGAACTCTATCACACCCTTCATTCACATTTTGTACTAAAATAAAAGCCTCTTTGAGTCACCTGACTGCTGCTTTGACATGACAGATGCTTTGACACATCTTAATTTTCCACCACTGAAGTTTATCTAAGGTTTATTGCAGGATAATTTTTTTTGGCTCAAACCTTTTTCAATGTATTACGTGTTTTTTCCCCTGAGGTCTTTAGGTTATGTTTCTTCAAAAAAAAAAAAAAAAAACTAAACTAAATATTCAAGGCTTGATGTTCACTGATATTTGTGACAGGCCACATAACCAGTTATAGGGGATTATCAGGGGGGTTTTATCCTTACACATGTCAGTCTCATACATATGTCAGTCAGGAAGTAGTGAAAACATAGCTACAATAAAGGCCCGGGGGTACAGGGTGATATAGAGGGCTCCATCACCAATGACAGAAATGCCTGATTACAGCCCTTGGCGTATGAACACTAGGGACCCTGATGGATAATTGGCCCGAGGCCCTTTCATGTCATGATCCAACACTGAAATGATTTTTCTTCTTGGAGTGAGTTTACAGTAAGCATCACACCTCAGTAAATAATACAGTGATTATTCTCTATTAGAGTAAAAAAAATAAAAATTGCCTAATATTTTAGTGCTGGAAAAAGGTAGCACTCAGTATGTCAGTTAGGGTGTGTTTCAGATTTTTTTTTGTTAGTGTTTTAACTGTTGCATCATGTGTTTGTATTGATCTGATTTTATTTCTCATTGACCAAAAATAACGCACCTATAATTAAACTGGGTGTAATCTCCTGGAGTCACCCACAGTATATTTATAGATTCCATTGCGGTTTGGAACCTTAAGGCTGTTCCACCTCAAACACTCATTGTTTTCCATTTTCATTTGTGGTTTTCTAGTCATTAGGTTCCTCAATTTGAATTTCCTTCTTTTAAGGGAGCTCCTAATCTAGTGAACAAACAGGTTCATGATTTATTACTTTAAAGATGTAAAAGTGTTTTTTTAAAGTCCATTAAATGTCTTGATTCAATATTAACCATTTAAAAAGTTCTTACTTGTACTTTATAAAAATCATTAAAGATCCAAGATCCAAGAGTTTAGATACAAGATGAGTGATGCAAAATGAACGGGAAATACACAGACTTTATATTTACATTTAATAATTTAGTAGACGCTTTTTTCCAAAGCGACTTACAAAATGAGGACAATAGAAGCAATCAAACAAACAAAAGAGCAGCAATATGCAAGTGCTGTGACAAGTTAGGTTAGTCTAATGTAGTACACGTAGCAATTTTTTTCTTTCTTAATAATAAATGAAAAGTATAAATAGGTAGATAGGATAGGATAGAATAGAAATAGAATAAAGAGCTAGTGTTGGAGGGTCAAGTTATTATTATTTGTTATAATAAATAAAAAGAAAACAAGTAGATAGAATAGAAAAATAATACATAATGCTACTGTTATTTTTTTATTTTTCAATAGTTTTTTATAAATAAAATTAAAACAAGTAGATAGAATAGAAATAGAAAAGAGAGTGCTAACGTTAGAGGGTTATGTTTTTGTACAGTATATAATACATAAAAGAAAGCATGTAGATAGAATAGAAATAGAATAGAGAGTGTTAGAGTTAGAAGGTAAAGTTTTTTATAATAAAAAGAAAACAAGTGGATAGAATACAGAGTGCAAGTGCTAGAGGGTAAAGTTTTTTTTTTGTAATAAATAAAAAGAAAACAAGTTGTTAAAATAGAAATAGAATAAAGAGGGATAATGTTAAAGGGTCAAGTGTAGATGGAAGAGATGTGTCTTGAAGAGGTATAAAGACTCAGCAGATTGGATTGAGATAGGCAGGTCATTCAACCAGCAGGGAACAGTTAAGGTAAAAGTCTGTGAAAGTGATTTTGTGCCTCTTTGGGATGTGCCGTTCACTTGCAGAACACAAGCTTCTGGAGGGCACATAAGTCTGAAGTAGTGAATTTAGGTAAACAGGTGCAGAGCCAGCGGTTGTTTTGTAGGCAAACATCAATGCTATGAATTTTATGCGAATGGTTTAGAATTAAACAAATCAGCCTTTTACCTGCTAAAACAGTATAATAATAATAATTAATGCAGGCTATACTTTTTTTTACCAGTATATGTTTTCCCTGGGAATCGAACCCACGATCTTTTGCGCTGCTAAAGCAATGCTCTACACTGTAAAAAAAATTCCTGTAAAAAAACAGTAATGTGCTGGCAGCAGAGTCACCAGCAATCTACTGTAATTTTACAGTATTCATACTGTGAAATGATTTTACAGTTTATTACCGTAAAAATGAAATACAGTTGTCACGAATCCTGTCCATGGACTTCCGTTCAATCACCACCAGAGGTCACCCTTCCATTACATTGACTCTCGCACTACACAAACTGTTGCATGTCATCCTGGACTACATATCCCATCATCCATTGCACACAGCACTGATTGCACACAGCTGTAACCAATCACACATTCACTATATAACACTCACTCAGATCTCTTTCAAACTGCCCAGTATTGTATAGCGTTTATCACTCTCATAGCGATAGCTACTCTACGGAGCCTGTCTAGTTTTCATAGCCTTAACTTAGTCTTGCCTTGTCTGTTTTCTCGTGTCCTGATCTTTGCCTGTGTTTCTCGGATTCCCCCTCTCGTCTTGCCCTATTCGGATACTATTTGCTCCTGCCTGGACCTTTGCCTTGTACCTGGATTTATCCCTCTAGTCTCGCCCTGTTGATTCTGTTCGCCGATCGTAGACCCATGCTAGCCCTAGGAATATTCTTGTGTCTTGCCCTTATATACCTGTTGCCATTGTCTGACCCTTGCCTGTCTCTAACCATGTCTGTCAATAAAGCTTTGCACTTGGATCCGCACGTCTCACGTCTCGTCAGCCCCGTAACAACAGTATAATTCTGTTTTTAATTTTTTAATTTACAGTAAAATACTGGCAGCAGAGTCGCCAGCAATCTACTGTAATTCTACAGTATTCATACTGTGAATTATTTAACAGCTTTTTTCTGTAAAAATTAAATGCAGTACATTTCTGTGATTATTTCAATTTACAACATCATTATGGTTACTTTAAATTCACTCTTTATTGTACAAAGGCATAAAATAATGGATATAAATAATTAGATTGAAGATTCATTACTTATTTAATTTATTTCAAATCTTTTTTTGGATTTATTTTAAATCTAATGTTATTTTATGCCTTTGTAAATAGTGAATTTAAAGTAACCAATGATGTTGTAATTAGATTTACAGTAGAACATTATTGTTTTGTGTGCTACACACATCTACTTAAAATACATTATATTGAAAGATCTAAAAAACAAGCACACACTTAAAAGATATAAATCAAAATAAAGTTTTATTTAAAAGAGCAGTCAATTTTTAACAAGGATTCAAAACTAAAAAATGGTTAAAAAAAATAATAAAAAAACCCCGGAGAAGACAGATTTTGGCTAACAAACAAAAACTTACAAATAAAAACAATGGCAATAAAAAATAAATAAATAACAGACACAAACATAACAAAATAAGTTAAAAACATGACAACCTGAGATTAAACACATTAAACATTTTAACATTTTAGTGAAAAAAAAAATTTCAGGATTTTTTCTGCACTTTAAACGTTCCAGTGAGGAGGCATGTGTACCTTTTAATAGATGCTACACACATCTACTTAAAATACATTATATTGAAAGATCTAAAAAACAAGCACACACTTAAAAGATATAAATCAAAATAAAGTTTTATTTAAAAGAGCAGTCAACATTTAACAAGGATTCAAAACTAAAAAATGGTTAAAAAAAATAATAAAAAAACCCCGGAGAAGACAGATTTTGGCTAACAAACAAAAACTTACAAATAAAAACAATGGCAATAAAAATAAATAACAGACACAAACATAACAAAATAAGTTAAAAACATGACAACCTGAGATTAAACACATTAAACATTTTAACATTTTAGTGAAAAAAAAAATTTCAGGATTTTTTCTGCACTTTAAACGTTCCAGTGAGGAGGCATGTGTACCTTTTAAAAGAGTCCTAGTCCAAGGTGAATGACTGTGTCATTTTACCCCCACTTAACCATGATGACCTGGCTTGATGTTGTCTAAGGTATTCCAACTGGTACCTCTGTAAAACATCAGCAAACAAAACATTTGATCAAAATAACTCTAGATTTGCCAATGTAAGGTATTCCAACTGGTACCTCTGTAAAACATCAGCAAACAAAACATTTGATCAAAATAACTCTAGATTTGCCAATGTAAGGTATTCCAACTGGTACCTCTGTAAAACATCAGCAAACAAAACATTTGATCAAAATAACTCTAGATTTGCCAATGTAAGGTATTCCAACTGGTACCTCTGTAAAACATCAGCAAACAAAACATTTGATCAAAATAACTCTAGATTTGCCAATGTAGAGATACCAAGGAGATTGCTGATAGTGTTGACTAACAAAACGCTTCCTGCATGTCTCAAGTCAACTAATTTTTCCATAACAACTATTTTTTTTACACGTTTCTAGGCCTACTCTTCAGATTCACTGAATGGTCCTTGTTAGTAATTAACAAACGGTCCCTCTTTAGTTTCTCTTTGCCACCTTGAATATTTTCAGTCCCTTAAAGTGTATATACGGCCGGGAAGCAAGAAAACACATATTAAATTGTATTCTCAATACTTCAACTTTATTCATAGACACAAAGATATTATATAGGCATATGTCGAGGGGAGTTTCAACCCTTTAACCAATGAGGATATAGATGACATACATATAGGATTTTGGCCAAGAATATGTGTTATATAAAATGGCCACATGTACAGGAAAATATGGACATATTAGGAATAAACTTGGCGAAGGATGCTGAACTATATCCATAGTTCAGCATGAACCCCATTACCTTGGAGTCCTAGCTATCGTGTCCTCGTTTGAACATTTGAACTAAGAAAAGCTAATGCATACATGTGCGCATGCGTACCTCGAATATGAGTAAGACCGTGTTTCCTGATGATATCTCCCAATGGTAACATGTAAAGCGTGAAGAGTAATGGCCCTAGTACTGAGCCTTGAGGTACTCCATACTGCACTTGTGATCGATATGATACCTCTTCATTCACTGCTACGAATTGATGGCGGTCAGATCAGTACTATTTGAACCATGCTAATGCACTTCCATTAATGCCAACAAAGTAAAATCCTGACTGGAAATCCTCACAGATACCATTTTTCTCTAAAAAGGAATATAATTGTGAGGATACTACCTTTTCTAGTATCTTGGACAGAAAAGGGAGATTCGAGATCGGTCTGTAATTCAATGGCACGTTGTCAGTTATTCCTTCCTTGTAGGCTATTATTATTATCATCATTATTATGCAAAGATGAAGTTGACGATGCTGATTAGCCATCTCTGCAGTACGAGAGAAATGCACCTTTCATATAGTCCTACAGCATTGCAAACGCTGCAGCCTGTTGATTATCAGAATAAAATACAGTCAACCAAACCAACGTGATCTCATGATAATTCGTATGTATTTTACGTAAAATGTGCTTCTATAAAACGTACATTTACTTACGTTTTTACAGGCACTAAAACGTACAAATACTTACGTATTTTCAGCCTCTAAACGTACAAAACTGACGTATTGACGACACCTAAAAATGAATCCTTATGAATATTGAAATCGCTGCATTAATTTTATTAGTTTTTAGTTGTCACATTAATTAACTTGTTTTCAATTGCTTTATTAAATTGTTTACTTATGAAATTATAACATTTCGTTTTGTTGTGATTTCTGCAGCTTGTTTCCAAGAATATGACTACATAATGTTAAACACTTCACTTTAAACCTTGAAATAAATAACATTTCTGCAGTCGTTTAACCTTTACTTGTCATGTAATATTTACTTTGATTGCCATGGGCCACAAAATGCGTTTTCTCCGACATGCTGTGACTGACAATCAAACTATAAAATACACCAAAAACGCAACATAATTGCGAAATGAAACAATTTTATTAGTGCGCTGTAATCCAAATCTTCCGAATCCATACGACTGCGAAGAACAGACCCAAATCCAAGCCTTTATTTGGCGATCTGCTTGCTTCTCCATCCCGAGCAGCGAGTCTAGTGACCAGAGCAGCAAAGCCCGCGCTGACTGACGCGCTCTTTACAAATTCAAATGTTGCCGCTTCAAACGACAGGTTTCACGGCAGGATGATCAAACGCTCATTGGCTCTCGCCTGCATTCGTCACAGATTGCGACATGCCGTGTTTCTGGTGAGGTGTGTTTGAATGATGCGCGCGCGCCTTCACGAGTTCACGGAGTGGATCGGGAAAATTATCTGGATAATATTTTCGGCGATTAACAACATAAATTCTGCTCTGGATCACACAAACCTACTGTATTCCGCCAGAGAGGACTGCGGGTGCAACGTATCGTCATTTGGATTACTTTTAGTGCTGCTTTTGATATTTTTGCAATAAATAAATGATTGTAACGTTAATTGCATTTATCTGTCTGTTATGTTTCTTATACTGTCCAGAAATGTTTAGGCTTATAGGTAGGAGTGGAATTAGCGACTATAAATATGTTAATGCTATATTGTTACTAAAAGTTTTATTTTCCTGTGGATTTCGGTCATTTGCGTTTTATATCCTTTATATATATCGCTATAAAATGGGTAAGTTTAGGTTTGGGGGCAGGTTAAGGGGTCTAAAAATCTAAATTGAGTATTAATAAAATTATAAAAATGCATATTCGCTATAAAATGGGTAGGTTTGGGGTAGGTTAAGGGGTCTAAAAATCGAAATCGCTTATTGATAAAATGATAAAAATACATTATGAATATCTAAATGATATAAAAGATACGTAAATATTTCGACGGTTTTTAGCTAAAAATACGTAGCGATTTGTACGTTTTAAACGTTGAAATACGTCTAAATTGTGAAGAGGATGATTTTTTATTTTTTTTTTGGAAAGCGGGTTAAGTAGCCTACAAAGCCTGGTTTACATAGGCCTAATAAACAATAGTCTGTTGCATTCAAATTCAAACAGCCAACATTGTGAATATGGAAGCATTTGGATTTGTGCCAAATGAGAGAGTAAGAAAGAGGATTATAGGGCCAAACAATAGTAAAAAAAAAACATCTCCAGAATTTCCAACAATTCCGAAATTATATCTCACAATTCTAATAAGGAAAAACAACTCGTCATTCTCTGTTTTCCCCTCGGCTCTTCTGGCTTTTTTCCCTCAGATTTGACAAACTCACTATTTTTGAGTTAAGTATAGTTATAAAGTCCGAATTAGGAGATATAAACTTTCAAAAAAGAATTGTGAGATAAAGTAAATGAATGTTATGTTAATAATAAGGTTTAAATAATATTTCTAATAGTAAGGTTTAAATAATATGTCATGCTGTAACTGTAGGGCTAATACAATATGTCCCCTATGAACAGCATATGTGAATATTATGTAGACCTATTGTTTAAATCGAATTTATGCTTTAAAAGTAGACTAATCGTAGCAGTTTTCATACATAGTATGTCCATTTAAACGTCTGCGTTTAGCTTCAAATGATGACAGTATTCTATACAAATTATTTGCATTCCGATCTTGACATCAAAAGGCACAAAAATATTTTTTTTCTTTTATTCCATGGATTTTACCCATTTACCTCCACTTGTTCCCAGTGTTTTTCTGCAACCACTATGCGCGCGCAGCTGCAAGTGACGTAACTGTGACGTCTACTTTAAATTGGTCTATTTGTACAAATCGCTGCACAATCATTTAATCCTGAATTCCACAGACTCAAATTGAAAGGCATTTGTTTGTGGTTAGTAAGATACATGCATAAAATGTATGTAGTGCATGGATAATTGTGCATGCAGCTATTAATCATTTTGAGTCTAATATCATCCCATAATTTTAAAACCATAGGCTCACTAGCTCAATAGCTTGCTGAGCACCGATTTGATATAATTACTTCTGGTAGTACTACCTGAATAAAATACTGGTGAGGAATATAAGAAAATGTTTTTACCATGTAGGTGCAGATGCAGGTCAATGCAGTTTAAGGACTGGCGATGCATAGCAGATGTCCATCGAACTTGTGTCCTCTTTGGGGAAAAAAAGTGCTTTTCAAATGATTTTTGTAAAAAATGGTCATCCCAAGTACCTGACTGAAAATGATTTTGGATGCTTGAAAATTGCAAATTAACCAAACTGACAAAACAGTAACGCACTTTGACCAAACTTGTACTCGCACTTGTACCCCCAATTAAAAATATATAAAATATATATTTAATAAAAATATATTTAAAAAATAAATAAAAATACTGCATTGTACTGTATTAAACACAGCCCACAATGCATTGCAAACAGTAAAAAAACGTATTACTTAAATACAGTAGAGTACTGCTAAAAATTGGCTGTAAATTAACAGCAATTTCTTAAACTGCAAAATATTGCCCAGAATGCATTGTTTTCTACAGTACATTACTGTTTTAATGGAAAACAGTATGTTACTGTCAGATTTTGGCCGTTTTTTTATAGCAATTTTTTACAGTGTACCACTGAGCCACAGGAACATCTATCAACAGTATAACTTTCAACCAGAGGCCAGAAGACATGTAGTAGATTGTGAAAAAGTTTTTCAGCAATGTTTTGGTCACATTGATAATTGAAAGGCCTCATATATCAAAAATGAAATACCAGGGGCCTCCAACACTCTTAAAAATAAATGTGCTTCACGATGCCATAGAAGAACCTTTTTGTCTAAATGGTTCCATAAAGAACCTTTAACATCTGAAGAACCTTTCTGTTTCACAAAAGGTTCTTTGTGGCGAAAGAAGGTTCTTCAGATTATAAAAAGGTAAGAGAGAAAAACCTTTGACTGAATGGTTCTTTGTGGAACCAAAAATGGTTCTTTTATGGCATCGCTGTGAAGAACACTTTAGTCACCTTTATTTTTAAGAGTGAACCCTGCTCCTGAAGAGCTGCCGTCCTTCAGAGTTCAGCTCCAACCCCAGTCAAACACATCTGAACCAGCTAATCAAGGTGTTCACTGTTAATTGGTAATTACACGCAGGTGTATTTGAGCGGGACTGGAACTAAAGTGAACTGACCTGCAATTATTTTTAGGGAAACGGAACGCAAGTCTAAAGTAGTTCTAGACAAGTCTTCACCGCATTCCTTGCCAAATGATTTCAGTTATTTCAAAGCATTTTAAATATATGTAAATACAGGATATAATTACATCACCAAAGTAATAATATAAAAGAAAAGGGAAACAACAACAACAAAAGAGGGAAAAAGTAGACAGTATCTCTATCCTGATAATAATTATAAACAATTACAATTGTATACAATAAAGATGTTAAAAAAAAGCAAACAAATACAATGAATGAACCATTTTGCATCTCACTCTGGCTCTCTCTCACTAATAACTATTTCTTGAACATGAAGGAAAATGTACAGCTTGTTCAGTCACTGAGATAGCGATTATTTGTCTCACAGCTTAATGATTTGAAGTGATTTGTTATCGTCTTTTTGTATGCAACTTCCCCAAAAAGTGAAAAATTTAAAATATAAATATAGATGGGGCAATTTCAGACACAGCCATTGAAGTAACCCCCATCCACCATCCCTTATTCCCCACCCCCCTTGTTCTCTGAGAAATACTTTATTGCATTAAGCTGTAAATCTTTGACGCATAAATATTGCCAAACCCAAGAAACTCAAAAGCTTTACAGCGTTCATCTGCTGCATGGATTTCATTAAGGACTTAGCATGGCTCATATCCTGTCTAGTAATGACATGTCTTTTTTAGGCCTACACTTACCAAAGAATCATGGAATCATGGTGTGAAAGTACTCACTAAGCATGAAAAATGCACACAGTGGGCTCAGATATGTGTGTGAATAGGATCAGTCTGCCATCATCCAGTTTCATCTGAGGTGTAATTTGAACACTACTATATCCAGTGCATCTGCATGTTCAAGACATGCTGTCTGTTTTGATATGGCTTAACAGATCCTTTCTACAATACTCAAAGGTATTTAATGGGTCAAATATTTCTCAAGAAAGTTTCCTGAAAGTGTTTTTCACAATACAGATTTTTAGTGACAATGAAACGAGTTTAAACATTTTACAGTTGATGCCTTTTTCTGTATTAGTTAGTAATTAAACGGTAAAATGCCTGTAGCAACATGATTTGCTGTTCCTGATATGCTGCCAATACAGCAAATGAAATATCCTTGGGCCTGGAAATGAGTAGAACATTTTTGTGTGTGTGCACATTTGATTACGATGTAGTCTTTTGGCAGATTCATGTTTTTTGTACGGAAGCATGATCATTGCTCATTGCTCAAGTTCCTCAATTCATAATAAGAAACTGATGTCAGCACAGGCAGGTGATGCTAATTGTCTCCAAATAGAACTTGTACTTTCCCTGGAGGACTAAACCTGGTTTAGTCTATCCATTTGTTTATTTACTTTTTTAACATTGTAATTTTACCTTGAATGTGCAAGGCTTCCGGTCAGCCACTTCCAATTATTTTATCTGTAGAAAAACAGCTTTTTATGCTGCATGATAATGCAAACTTGTATTTGTTATTGGAAAATGAATCAGATCTCTCACACATTTACAGGAAATAGCTTACATCTGTATTGAAATATATGGTGAATAGCACACTGGTGCGTACTGTATAGCCCATTAAATGCCTGAGGCGAGTTGGTCCTGACTCTGGAACATGGATAGCACACATTAAACATTTCTGTCGATTATTACTTGTGTGAGGACAAATACCCCATTTTTGTAAAAAAAAAAAAAAAACAAACAAAAAAAAACCCCCTGAAAACTGCTGTTATAATTCTGTCTTTATTTTCTTCAAGTATTTACTATATACCAGTATTTTAATATACAAATATTGGGTTTGTAATATGAAGTTTGCAACAAAGTTTGCAATATGTTTATTGCATAAATTTTGTGTGATACATGTTACCGTAAGGCCATATGTATTTGGGTGAGTAACCCTGTACTTTTTTGTTATTATTGGCCATCAATGATAGAGGCCCTAATCTGATTAACTTTAGTCCCTCCGTTACGTTATTAATAGCACATTCTACAGCAAAACAGATTGCAACAGCTCAAAGATGTTAGCAAATTAACATTAAATCATTAAATGACATACAGTATACAGGTCCACCAAAATGCCATAATGCTTGTATTTTTATAGCGGTATTTTATATGGTGGATATCACATTGTTGCCTACTTTATAACCCATTAAATGCCTGAGGTGAGTTGGCCCTGACTCTGGAAACCCCCTTGGGCATGGACATTACATACACATACACATACATTATACATTTTACATTGAATTTTACTTGTCTGAGGACAAATACCCCATTTTTGTTGTAAAATTAAAATGGAAACTGTTATAATTCTGTCTTTATTTTCTTCAAGTATTTACTATATACCAGTATTTAATACACAATTTCTGGGTTTGTGTTTTTGTCAGATCATACCACTGTTTAGTTGAGCACCAGTGTTTTTTCCCATGAGGTCTATAAGATATGTTTCCTGCCCACAACAAAACCCCAATATACTCAAGAATTCTGCACTGACATTTGGTACAGTTCACATAATCAGTTATAGGGGACTATCTACCCAGTATCTATTGATCACTATCATACAGTGGAAAGTTTGAGACATGTTTGCTCTTTCAGCATCACTGTACACATTAAATCAGGGGTCCCCAACCTTTATCAAGTAAAAGACCTCCTTAGAGATAGAGCAGCATGTTGTGTTACATTTTAAGCCTGGCCTATAATTACATATGCAGTTTTATATTAATGTATTTACATACTTTGTCAGGATGTTTACATTGCAAAGTCATTATTTGCAATAAAATATTTAAATTAGAAGGGACAAGAGACATTTAGCTGAATTTTACCTTATCATTGCTTCTTAGAATTAGCTTAGGTTAAACCTAATATTGCAGACCTTCTGTCTGACTGATCTTGGTTAGTATTAACATTGCTTGTACATGCACTTTGTAATGCAATGCAGTTTTAAAATGTCTAAATGTCAAAATCTAAAAAGTCTTTATAATGCATCTCTTTGTGTCCTCAGATTGGAACCAGAGTAATTGCGTAGGGGCCAGATCTCCTTTTACAAAACTGTCTGTCTGAACTTGTACAAGAAGTTGCACAATACGTCGTTTTGATTCAGTATCCCCAAAGGCAAGAACAAAATCCAACCTTTTGTTCTCTGAGTATTATGCAAGCTTCATGATTAAGGAGGATGTGTGTAGTAAATTTTTTTACTTAGAGGAAAATTATTTTTTAGCATACTCTCACTTTTGCTGTTTCTTCTAGTTCTTTTTTTTCTTTCACTTTTGTGGTTAAGAATAGCTGTCCTTGTCTGTCTGATTTTGACATTTTTCCTGTAGATAAGCAGTTGAGATGTAGTGATTGTTTGTGCTTAAAAACATCAAAGTTTTCACACACTTTTCAGGTCATTTGGCAAATCAATTTTACAGTTTCATATTCTCTGATATGACACGGTTTTCATCAGAACTGATTTGATCTTTTTTTTCAGAAAGCTTTGGGTTTTGTCTGCTAAAAAGGATGTGTGACCTCAGGTCGGAGTCCCCCATACTCCTGGAAACCACACATATACAGACACCAGACATGGTATAAGCACTGATCTCTTTTCTTTTACAATGGTAACTTTGTTTTTTTTTACAGGTATTCATAATTTATTGCAGAAAACTCACACAAAAAATACAATATCAAACCATGCATTCTATTTTAAATATTTTATTGATTTTTAAATGTTGTTGTATATTGAAATGCAGCCATGCGATTTAAACTGAAAAGGAATGTAAAGAGTTATATTATCATATATAGTATGGTAAAATGATATCTTAAAAGATGTATCATTTAACTGTAAAATATTTGTTACCACTAAAGAGTGTGCATTTGTATTATACTCAAGAAGGCAATACACTGTTAGTAAAATATTTTTAAAAATATTTTAAGTAAACAAGTATGAATTCACTTATAATTAACAAGGAAAAGGACATTCCTAGAATTCCCAGCATAAACCATCACATTTATTTAGAATTAAAAAAAAAGTAAATTTTGTTATTTATATAAATTGTAGTGTTTTCTGTTGTAATATACATTCAGTTAAAGTTTATTGCATTAATTTAGTGTGATACGTGTTACCATGATGGTGTTTTTTATTTGTGTGAGTAACCCTGTACTTTTTTGTTATTATTGGCCACCAATGATGGAGGCCTTAATCTGATGAACTTTAGTCCTTCCATTATGTTATTAATAGCCTGTTTTACAGCAAAACAGATAGTAACAGCTCAACTATTTTAGAATATTAACATTAAATAATTTATCATATAAAGGTCCACCAAAATGCCATAATGGTTGTATTTTTATAGCAAAGTTTTGGTAGCCACTGTTGCGATTTTTTATTTATTTTTTGTATGGTAAACAAAAATATGTACAAGTGTGTCTGAGATCTGTTTAAGAATGCTGAATGCATACATTATTAATATAGTGATGATAATTGACAGCTGCACATTTAAATCTGTTATTTCCTCTTAAATTCACAGTTAGTGACTGTCATTAAAGTATAAAATGTCTTCTTCCCACACATGAAACTCAAGGAGTATATTAAGGTAGCCATTCTTTAAAGATTACTTCACAAACTGCTAGAAGTGGTAAGGGCAGAAAAGCATGAATGAAAATAAACAGGTTCCACAAAGATGATTGGAAATTTTGCTGATTTTCATTGGTGTAAAAATTTGACAGCTTATGGTACACACACACACACACACACAAATGAATAAATAAAAATAAATATGACTGAATGAATAAAGTGTGAGAACATTATAGTGGTCTTCAAGTAAATATGGACTAGAGAGTTCACAATAATAACGTGTCTATGTACAGTGGCCCCAGAAAAGGTATTTGGAAATTTTAGACAAATAAAATCTATGAATATCTGGGTTAAGTGTGCAATGGTCTCCAAATATTGTTTGGGGCCATCCACAGTAAATTTGATCAAACACAAAATATGAATGCAATCACCCTAATAATCAGAAGCAAAGAATAAAAACATGCTTGGATTTCAATTAGTGTTTGACGGGAATTATGGCAATTCTGGGAATTCTCAAATGGCTTGGGAAATTCTCCATTGTGTTTTTCAGGATGTCCATTGTAATAACACACGCACACTCTCTCTAGAGGCATGAGCTACTGGAACTGTGCGTTAATAATGCTAAATGACAACTCAATCACTGATGATTATTATTTTAGATGGTTTTGGTTTAACGTTTTTAGATATTTTCCTCACTGGGACATTTTTTGTAGCAAAATTAAAATCTGAATCTTTTTATTTGTTTCTTTTTTCTCCCATTAATAGAAACAGTTCCAGGGCCACAATTGCTAGACCTGAGCCCACAACATAGTCATATTTCATTATTTGTAAAGCACGATTTAAAAGATTGCAGTGCATGTCATTTTGACTGTTATTTGGCATGGTTTCATAATGTATCTGCACATACTGTATGTAATTCAATAACATTTTACATTAATAAGATAAATAATGCACCCATGCATAATTTCAGTGTCTTACGTTAGTCATTATTTGTTGGTTAAATACTTGAATTATTGAATACCATTTTAATACATAAGGAGAATGAATTAATTTTATGTGTCTAATATTGGGTTATATACAGTGGGTACGGAAAGTATTCAGACCCCCTTAAATTTTTCACTCTTTGTTATATTGCAGCCATTTGCTAAAATCATTTAAGTTAAATTTTTTTTCCTCATTAATGTACACACAGCACCCCATATTGACAGAAAAACACAGAATTGTTGACATTTTTGCAGATTTATTAAAAAAGAAAAACTGAAATATCACATGGTCCTAAGTATTCAGACCCTTTGCTCAGTATTTAGTAGAAGCACCCTTTTGATCTAATACAGCCATGAGTCTTTTTGGGAAAGATGCAACAAGTTTTTCAGGGGATCCTCTGCCATTCCTCCTTGCAGATCCTCTCCAGTTCTGTCAGGTTGGATGGTAAACGTTGGTGGACAGCCATTTTTAGGTCTCTCCAGAGATGCTCAATTGGGTCAGTGATTTAAGTCAGAGCTCTGGCTGGGCCATTCAAGAACAGTCACAGAGCACTGTATATTTACCTAACCCCAAATCAATTTATTCAGACTTTATTCTGAGAAAAATTTTTAACACAAGTCATGATATATAGTTACATCATTTTCTTCTCACTATTCTTAATATGCTAAATGAAAACACAAACATAGAATTATTATTTACTTCATATCTTTATTGCCATTAGTTAGATTTGTTCTTCATGTTCCAGGTTAAAACATTCAGTATCAAGACAGGCTTATAAATAAATAAAACTTATTAGGTTAAGGTTAACAAATATACTTCACATACTCCTTAGACATAGCAGTAATATCTCTGATCATTTTTCTTAGTCACACTTAAATACAGACATTAAATAAATAGTACATTAATTTGATTTGATACATGAATTATTATAATAATTAACTTTAAAAAAAAAGTTTTAGAGTCAAAGGTATTCATTCATAGAATGGTAATGCACTTTTTACAAAAAAGACAGTTCATGTAGTTTTTTCCATTTGCTCAATTCATTCAGAATGAAGTGTCCCAAAGAGCTTGTCCCAGTGAGTGAAGTATGGAGCATAGTTGGACTTGAACTTCTGATGGTGGACATCATGGTGCGGAGCTCCTCCATACAGACCAAAAGGCACCAGTCTGTGTGTCGCCCATGGCAGGTCATAGCCACAGTGGTCCTCAACTGACAGCCACATGTTCAGCATATGGAAAAGCATCTCTGTCATTGGATGAACCCCCAGTAACATAGGATTCACAGCAGCGAAGAAACCCAACGACAGAGTCTCCCAAGCCCCTGAGTGCTCAGTGGCCAGAGCGAAGGTGGACGTGTATTTGTGATGCACCTTATGGAAAGTGCGGTAGAGCCAAGGTACTTTGTGATGCAGAAGATGCCATACAAAGTACTGGAAGTCAAAGAGAAGCAGGCAGGCAGCAAGGTCCCAAATGACCCGCAGGAGCCCAGGTGCCATCGCTGTGTAGCTGACAGGTCTCCAGTACCAGTGCAGGACACTCAGTGGGAAGATGAACACGGCATGGTTGTAGAGCGAGAGTGCGAGGCAGCTCCACATCATCGTCCAAGACACGCTGGTTTTCTGTTGAATCTTGAATCTCCTTATCAGTGCTACCCTAGGAGATAGGGCATCCAGAACGACAAAAGGCAGGCAGAAGCTTAGGTAGACTGTAATTGAAAAGAGAACTGGGAAATACGGAGACCTTAGCACGGCCTCGTACTGCAGAACGCTGTCCCAGATGTACTGTAGTCCAAACATTGTCATTTCTTTTCAGTTCTGTTTCTGAATGGCAGCACATGTTCATTGTGCCGCTTATAAAGCATACAGCCCCGCCCCTTTCCACTTACATGCGCTTCAACTCCCCCTAAAATGGTTCTTCCTGTTGGAATTTCCAGAATATTTTGCGACAGTGTTCTCAGAGAGTAGCCTATCTTTTGTCATTTTAATCAGATAGGTAACTATATAAATCCATAAATATAAAAATCCTGCAATAGGCTCTTTAGAGAAAGAAAATTGTTTATTAGCCTACAAAAATTCTATAATATAAATGATAATGGAAAGACAGATGTTGAATCACAGTACAGAGATAAAAGCGTGAGGTAAGAGTGAGGTAAGATTCCGAACCTGTAAACGAACTTACCATTAGGAGATGGCACTGTGTTTTTTCTGTTTAGATAGCAGCTCAAGCAGTTAATCTCGCCCAGTCCCACTTGATATTGATATTCCACATTTCGATTTTTTAAACCTGACAAAATGTATATTAATCCGACCAAATATGACAGTTAATATTCAATTTCCGTGTGTCACTTTTAACTTCTGTAAGAGTATCTACAGGAACAGCAATGAGACTGACAGTGGAACAGTTATTCCAGTTTGATCAAGTAAACACCGCCGTCTGCTGTTTTTAAGAGGCAAGTGCTGCTGCGACACTCGAGTTATCAAGATTTGTTATTTGTTTGACACGCTCTATTATATATAAATATATACTTGGAATATACATTTTCTTTCCAACTAATTCAATTGCTAAAAACATCATTAGGCACATATCAAACTTGACAGCACCCTCTCTGACTATAATACGCCTCAAAAATTAGAATGAAAAGTATGATAATACTAACCATTTTCTGCATCACTATTAAAGAGACCTGAATACTAAATTATTATGGGCATAAAATGGTTAGTGAGACAGGGTTGAGTTCACACTGAGGGACAACTTTAAAGTCTGTTTTTATAAAATATCTTGCTTTTTTTTTTAAGAAAAATATTTGTCACAAGAAAGGAACACAAATAAATGCTTACATTATTGCAAAAAATCATAGAAACGATGCACATTTAGTTAATAAATGCCTAACCAGTGAAGTGCCTCAGGGACATGACAAAATGCTTGGTTTAAGATATTATTACATGTTAAAAATGATTAAAATTCAATAATTATTTTTATTATATATATATATATATATATACAGACACACTTTTATTTACATATCTTATATATAAAATATAAAACACACACACACTTTTATTACATATCTTATATATAAAACACACACATGCAGTACTGTGGTTATTTATAAAAATATACTGCAGTCCTACCTTGAAAACTCAGTGGTATGTTATACAAAACACAATTTCTTTTCCGCATGCCTCCAGCAACAAAGACATGGAACCTAAGCTCAGGCAGCTGGAGTGTCTTTTTACATGGGGAGTCGAAAAATCAGACATAAGGGATTTGAACAGCTTACCAGACAGACTCCATGACAGGATCAGATTTTGTCCACAAAAGTATCATGCTACATATTTCAACCTTCTGGCTTTTATTAGCCACCTGGAGGGTAAAACTGAGAGTGCACTGGATTACCTTCAAAAGGCTGAATTGGCATTAAGGGAAGACCAGCGAAAGAAAGCTGAGTTCCTTGTGACGTTCTCCAGTTTTGCATGGGTACACTATCACTTGCAGAGGTTAAATGATGTGGAAGATTACTTGAACACCATGAAAAGTATATGCAAGGACATACCAGGTTCATCAGATTACTCCTGCAGCTTGCCCGTAGTACACGGTGAGAAAGGCTGGAGCTTTCTGAGACTTGGAGGAACGTACTATAAGCAAGCAAAAGAGAGTTTTTCAAAGGCTCTGCATTTGGGTTAAAAAAAATAACCCAGCATTTTTTATAGTGTAGTATTTGAAATTGACAAAAATTCTGGGTGTTATTGATGGTGATTTTGACTTCAGTACAGGTGACATTGTTACACCATTAGATGGTGACAAGACTGTCTTTATGAGGGAGTCAGTAGCAAACTTATTTTTACTTTAAACAATGTCTTGTATGTGTGTGTGTGTGTGTGTTTATATATACACGTCACTATATATATATATAATAAAAAAATTATACAGTTTCATTGTCGTTGTCTCTTAGCTGAAAGTGACAGTAAAACAAAGAAATACATATGCAAAAGAAACATGACAACCAGACTCCAGATGGCTGGCAATGGTTTAGACAGTCTTCATTTAACTACCAAATATTACACTTCATTTGAGGCAGCCTTAAGCTCTCTGTCTTTTGCTCTCTTCCCGTCTCTCTTCAGCCAAGGTTTCAGTTTTCATTCTGAGTTTGATCCTCCTATCTCTAGGAGAGGTCAATAAAGCCTGCACAACCTTCCTCATCAAATAGATTCTGAAACATTTATCGTGCAGACGTCCTAGATAAGGTAAGTGCATGCCTACAATTACAAAGGTTTTTGCAGTTGGTCTACAGTGGTTTTAGCAAAGCTATTTAATATTTAATATATACTTCAAGAGGCAAGAAAATGCATTTCCAATTTTAAAATGACATTTTGAATGAATGTCCTTTTTAAAATATATTTTGGCCAGAATAAATACATTTAAATAAAACAAATATTACATATATTATTAAAATGATTGAAAATATAATCAAGAGTTCAGATGCAAAAGCTTCTAAGTGCCGTTTTAAATTTTCTTCTAAAATGAATATTTTTATCAGGCTCCTATGTGTAGGTTCTGTAATTTCACTTTAATGGCAATAAATAGGATCTTTTCATTGCCATTAAAGTGAAATACCTGGACATAAACATAGCAGCCTGAGAAAAATGCTCATTTTGGAACTAAATTTTAAACGGCACTTAGAGGCTTTTGTATCTGAACTCTTCATATTTAAATATATTTTAAAATCTATATTAGTAATGTATTGGACAGCTTTTGCATGTTTTGAAAAACAATTATATATATATGAGAATGACGTAATTTTTTTTTTCACTTTTACCAGGTATGGATCTGGACAGAACTCTGAGAACAAAACTTCACCAGCTGGAATGCCACTTCACCTGGGCTCTGATGAAAGATGATATAGATCTAAATGATCTTCTCAATAGACTGGAAGAACAGATTAAGTTGGACCTCGTAAAGAAAGAAGGACTTGCCCGAACTTACAGTGCTTTGGCATATGTCCAGTTTCTTCTGGGGTTTCACGAGGAGGCACATAACAACCTCATGACATCTGTGGAGCTACACATGGAATGCCATGGGGATGAATTTCACAAGACACTCATTGTCACTTATGGAAACCTTGCCTGGTTAAACTACCACATGAGGAACTACACAGAATGTGAAAGTTATCTGAAGAAGCTTCAGGAGATAAATGAAACCTTTCCAACTGAGTTTTCGTCTGTTCCAGAGGTGCTTGGTGAGAAGGGATGGACTTTTCTTAAATTCTCACGCAAATATTACGATAGAGCCAAACAATGTTTCAGGAAGGCTTTAGATCTGGAACCTGAGGAAGGTGAATGGAATGCTGGTTATGCCATTGCTCTGTATCGCACCGAATACGAGAGGTTCACTTTGGAGGATTCGCCTACAATAAAGCAACTGAGACGGGCCATTGACACGAATCCAGATGATGACGTTCTCAAAGTCCTCTTAAGCATGCGACTGATTGTTTACAAGAGGTACAGAGAGGCTGAAAGCTTAGTAGAGAAGGCTTTAGAAAGCTCTCCAGATCATCCACATGTCATGCGATATGTTGCAAAATTCTTCAGGAATCAAGGAAGTGTGGACAGGTCAATTGCTCTTTTGAAGCGAGCACTTGAAAGCTCACCCAATTCAAGTTTCATACATCATCAGTTAGCTCTTTGCTATAAGCTGAAGAAAATCCAACTGTTGCAGGAGGGAAGTCACCATGCCAAAGGGTCAAGAGTTCAACAGACTCGCAATCAATGCATCTATCATTTAGAAAAGGCCATCAGCCTGACGGGCTCCTTCATTTCTGCAATGAGCGATCTAGCGCTGCTGTACGGAGAAAACCACGACATGTCACGGGCTGAGGAGCTGTTTCAGGTCACTTTCAAAGCAGCCGAGGAGAAAAACGACAATCTACATGTGGTCAATTTTTATTATGCTGAATTCCAGCTGTACAGCCACAGATGTGAGCAGTTAGCTATCAAACACTACATGGAATGTCTGAAGATGAGCCCAGATTCAGTCGAAGGGAAGAGAAGTGCCAACAGTTTAAAGAAGATCGCTGACAAACGGATTAAGAGAAACTCGCTGGAAGGGGAGGCTTATGGGATACTAGGGTTCCTTCATAAGATAAAAGGGGAGAAACATCAAGCCATTGAGTGCTATGAAAAAGCTCTGAGTTATGAAGACAATGATGAGTTCCTCAGTAACCTTAGTGCACTCAGGCTGTCCTTACAGTAAAGTCATCACATATTATGTGCTTACACTATCAGATGCACATTATGCAATACGCATTTGGGTGTGCTACATGTACTGACACTTTATGGTTATTTATTCTATAACTGTATAATGGAGATTAAGTAAGAAAAAAGTGATCAGAAAATATATAATATCTTTATGTTTATGTTCTAAGATTAATGGCTAAAAATATTTCTAAACTGTCATTACCCAAAAGCCACTTTACACTAAGAGCTTAAAAGTTTGAAATAAAATTCATAATGTATATAATGCTTGTTTGTTTGTCTGTTTTTTTTCAAGCGTTTGTTTGTACAGATCAAAACCTATTCCACAGGTAATGTGGGCTGATAAAAAGGTAAATAGCTTCTTTTCAGATCCCTATGTGAGAATAATGATTGTAAGTAATTTTATGCTATACGTTCCCTCCATGAAAGAAAAATATATCATGTAGCCTACGGGTAAAATAAAACTTTTACCTTTAAACCTATGATCCAGCCACCTCAATCATTAGACAGCAATACAATGCAAATGACAGCCTGACCCAAGGACATTCAATTATGTCCTTAATATTTAACATGTCAGCTGCAGAGTGTAACACGTGTATTTGATTACATTGTGAGGTGTGGAATGAGTGGATCACATTTCATTCTGGCACAAAGTCTGCACTGTATTAAAAGTAAATCCCTCTACATTGTTTTGTTTTTTTTCAATGGAGGCATGCTGCATTTAAACTCATGTTGATTTTTCCTGTTGGCACAATTTCTGCAGGTCCTTAATGAAAAGGCTATGCCATAAGTCTATTGCATTTACCATTGTTCTTTATAACAATGTTAAGTATTTTAGCATCACGATGGCAAGTTTTACAGCTCTTCTTCAAGTACACAAAATGCATATAAAATAAACTGTCCAGTTAATACTTAATTATAGTATGACCATTATAATATGACCAAAAATTGTGTCATCATTTATTCACCCTCAAGTTGTCCCAGTATGAGTTTCTTTCTTCTGTGGAACACAAAATAAGATATTTTGAAGAATGTTGATGTTCCCTATTGACTTACATAGTATTGTGGGGAAAAAATAAAGTCTAAGTGGAACACAACAACATTTTTCAAAATGTCTTATTTTGTGTTCAGCAGAAGAAAGAAATTCATACAGGTACAAACCCAATTCCAAAAAAGTTGGGACACTTTTTTATTTTTTTATTTTTATCTAGGATACTTGTTAAAAAGTAAAAAAAGAAAATTTCGCTGATCAGGATCTCACCAGCATATGACGCTGCAGCTCTCTCCTGATTTCTGTTTTAGAAATGTTATTTCTGTGATAGATAGATAGATAGATAGATAGATAGATAGATAGATAGATAGCTATAGATGTAAAATAATAAAAATAAATGAATATTATTTACTTTTATTTCCTTATGTATGATTGTACTATTTTACATATTTTCTCATTTATGTATAGGCCTATATGTAAAATAATAAAAATAAATGAATATTATTTACTTTTATTTCCTTATGTATGATTGTACTATTTTACATATTTTCTCATTTATGTATAGGCCTATATACATTTATTTTTTTCCACATGTATTTATGTATTTATTTCCACATTTATTTTACATTTATATATTTCCTCATTTATTTGTCCATGTGGTAATGAAGGGGGCATGTTTTACTTCAGATGTTGCAATCGAGTAACAATCAGAGTTGCAGCCTTGAGAAGAAAGAAGCTTTGAAAAGCTTTGCAAAATTAGCAAACATGAATGTAGTACTGGATTTGCAGTTGTTTCAAACCCACTGATCAATATGCTTACATAGACCGAGCTGCTGAAACTGAGTTTCATCATGCGTGTTTTATCCAGAACATAGTATGTGTGTTCATCCTATACAGTATACTATGCAAAACCGTTACCATGATGTTAAATTACTTATACCAAGATATAAGATTTTGGCCATATCGCCCACTTCTAAGCCATTCATTCATAGACTTGCACTACTCAAAGGCCTCATAGCTTGAATGTTGATTTTTTTTTTTGAAAAACTGCATTTATACATAAGGAAATGAACATTACATTTCTTTGTGAATTTATGCATTTATTTATTTAGGCAGGTTTGTCAATCAACACTGGGACTGGTCAGTCCTTGCATGGGAGAATTCTGAGGTCGCTGGTGGATAAGGTGTTAATTGCAGTCAGCAGGGGGCGTGCTCTCTGCACCCAAATTTACTAGTATTGTGGTAGGACATAGCCTACTATAAAAGTCCCTGCAGTTTAAATGATTTTTAAACGGAGGTCCTGACACTCTCTGGTTATCTAAAAACCCAGGGTGTTTCCCTAAACGACTATAGGAGTGTAGTCCTGGTATCCTGGCCAAATTGATTACTCCATGTCTTTGTGGAGTTCAAGAGCTTCACCTGTCACTCTAAAGCACTTTGAATTATATAATGTATAAATATATAAATGCGCGCGCGTGTGTGTGTGTAATTAATTACTGTGGAAAGCTATCGCCACATATAAACATTCAGACATATTTTTTTCTGTGGTGGTATTATTATTATTTAATAAACAATATTTAATATACAGTATTTTTGTTATATATTATTTAAAACTAAATAGTTAAGTGGGTGGGTGTCCACATGGGTGCTGCTTAAGTATAATATGAAAACATTCTGTTACAAGGCCAAATCAGTTCTTTTTATTCATTTAACCAATTGATTTGTTTTCTTATTAGTTCAATCCAGGACAGTTTACAATCGAAACTGGATCAGCTGGAGTGTCACTTTACTTGGGACATTAAAAAAGAGGATCTAGTCTTGCCGGATATCCTCAATAGGCTTGAGGACCAGGTCAAGATGGGTCTAGGGAGGGAGCAAGGAGTTGCACGAACTCACTGCTCTTTAGGATATGTGAAATTCCTTCTTAGACGCAAAGAAGAGGCCCTTACTCACCTGTTGAAATCTGAGACACTCATTAAAGAAAACCTCGGCATCAACTGTGACAAGACTCTCATTGTCACCTATGGAAATTTAGCCTGGATAAACTACCATATGAAGAACTACACAGAGAGTGAAAGTTACCTGATGAGGCTTCAGAAAATAAATGAAACATTTTCAGCTGAGCCTTCCTCTGTTCCAGAGGTGCTTGGGGAGAAGGGATGGGCCTATCTTAAATTCTCTCGCAAGTATTATGACAAAGCCGCAGAAGTTTTTCAGAAGGCTGTGGAACTGGATCCAGAAAATAGCGAGTGGAACGCTGGTTATGCAAAAGCTCTGTTTCGCACTGAAACTGGTACATTTTGCACTGTGGATTCACCTGCAATCAAGCAGCTGAAACAGGCCATTGACATCGACCCGGATGATGATGCTTCTAGAGTTCTTCTGGGAGTTAAATTTTTGTTATGTTCCAAAGAGTTGATGAATGAGTCTGAGAAACTGATAGAGACAGCTCTGAAAGGCTCTCCAGAAAATCCACATGTTGTAAGATATGTTGGGAAATTCTTCAGGAATCAAGGATCAGTAGACAGGTCAGTTGCACTGCTGAAGAAAGCTCTTGAAACATCACCAAACTCAGGTTTCATACATCATCAGTTGGCAATGTGCTACAAGACCAAGAAAATTAATTTACAGAAAGAAAAACGAGAAGTAAATAAGTCAGAGGTAAATTATGCACGAAATCAGTGCATTTACCATTTAGAAAAGGCAATTTCTCTAAAAGCTTCCTTTATCATTGCCATGAGTGAGCTTGCACTTCAATATGGAGAGAAACGTGATCTGCCCAAGGCAGAGAAACTGTTTGACAGAACATTTAAAACAGCTAGAGAGAAAAATGATAGTGTGCATGTAGTACATTATTTCTATGCTGAGTTCCAGCAGTATTGTAACAGATCTGAGGACTTAGCAATCAGCCACTACAAGCAGTGTTTGGAAATGAGTCCACATGCTAGTAGTGAGGGGAATAGAAGCGCAACGAAACTGAAGAACCTTGCCCAGAGATATATCAAGGATGACCCAGGTGATTGGAAGGCCAATGAAATACTGGGATTCATTTATCAAATGAAAGGGGAAATGTTTGGGGACACCAAGAGCTACGCAGCCACTTCAGGCAATGAAGAGGATGATGAGTCCCTCAGTAATCTTTGTGAGATTAATTGTAAAATATAAACTTTCTACAAGGATGCATAGTTAATTGTTAATAGAAAAACAATGGGCCTTATTTGTGTATTTATGAGCGAAGAAAACATGCACATAAATTGTGTTTGTTCTACTGTTAATGAATCTAGGTGGTTCCAAATGAGGGAGCGAGTCTCTGCGGCTGATTTGCATAATCATGCCCAAACTATGTGAACATAAGGCTTTTCCATATAGTCCCACATCTCTCATTTTTTTTTGCTAGTTTTTTTTTTCTCTTTCTCACACGCACACTCCCGTCTGAGTGCATCTGCGGGAGGATCTTTGAGTATGGCATTCTCAAAACCAGTTGAAGACAAAAACTTTTTTATATAGTAGGCTATTGGGCCTAAATTTTGTCATACATTCTAAATGCATTTTTGCACACTTGATAATTCATGAATTCTGTGTGAAGATGCTCGGAAACAGATTTAAACTAGTGTGGATAGTGAACAAGGCTTAATGTGAAACAAGAGTTATTGTTATAAATTAAATGTTACTTTTTACCTTACAGATCCTTTTGATTGATTCAGTCTTAATTATAGTATATTGTGCTGTAAGGCAAAAAAGCACCTGTTGTAATATAGTCTTTCAGAATAGTACCGGTATATGTATTCAGATCTTTTTTTTAAAAAAAGTAGCCTCTTCTTTGAACAGGAATGAAATTAAGGTGATCCGGGGTCTAGAGAAGAATTCTTTTAATAAAAACAACTATAAAAAACTAAAACTAATGCAGCCCTGTTAATCTTAATTCATACTGTATGTCAGGTGTTACGTCTTCTGATTATATTTCTGATTATAATTTACTCATCTTTTCTCTGTATTTCAGTTCCCTTGCCTCTTAACAAGTTGCGTCTTAATAAAGTCATTATGCTGTTTCATTTGAAGTTTGTTATTGAAGTTATTATCTTTATTGCATAATAGACTCTGGATATTTAATCCCTTATTAGGCATACAAAACTAATTTTCATGAAAGCATGAGATTTAAAGGAGCTGAAGATGCAGAGAAATGTATGTGTCCATTGAATCAGATAATGTTATTGATAATAAATATTGTTCGTAGATAACTATCCTACTACTGGGGCTTTGTTAAAAAAATTATTGTTGATTACAGTGGCTAAAAGCAGCGCTATGGCAGTGGTTCATATATGGATGATATTGTAGTTGTACTTTGCTCTTTTTAGAAGTTACTTATTTTTGTTCCTCTGTTATCTGTTGGGTGTTTTTCTGTTTTCTTACCTTTTGACAAGTTGACAAGTTCTTGTGATGGTAATTATTCATGAGCACCTGCTGGTTGATTTGAATGTCACTAAATGTATTTGTTGTTTTGCAATTTATCTTATATGTTCCACAGAAAAATAATACAGATTGGGAACAAGATGACAGAATTTCATTTTTGGATGAACTGTAACTTTAAGTGCAATTATAGTTGCTTTACTTTTAAACCTGTATTACTTTGACAAATTAAAATATTAACAAATAAATAATATAAATCAAACTGCTTTCTGTGCACTAGATGTTACGAAAATGGATAAAGGCCTGTGGTAATTAAAACCAATGAAGTAAAAGCAGCTAAAGCTATTACTAAACATTTAGTTGAGAATGTTAACATTGAATTCTAAAGGTTTAGGTATTAGTCCCATGCATAGCATACATCAGCATTTTGTAAACTCTAGAAAGCATTTGTCATCCTAAGAATTGGATGAAAAACTGCTTAGTTGTAACAAACTCATGATCATAACAATCTAGGGATCAGCACTGCCCTCTACTGACTTAAATAACATACTACAACTGGAGCTTCAGTTATGCCTGCATTTGTAATTATATAAAGGAAAACTCACTGACTGCTTACACATTACTATGACATTTGAGAGATAGAGTAAATATATTAAAAAATATAGCTGCAAGCAGCAATCACGGGGCCAAGCACTCCAGAGGCAAATTGAGGAGCTAAGCATGGCATGGAGCATCAGACCAAATGCAACAATGAGTAATAAACCAATTTTAGGATGATTGTAATTGAATTCAATCATAAATACAACCATTAGTAATATGATTTATTGGCTTATCACTTTTGACCAATAGGTGGCGCTGTTACCAAATTAATGTGGCATGGTCAGTGTGAGGTGACAAATGCACTTGCAAAGTTTGGTGTCAATATGTCAAATATTTGCAGAGATACAGCCTCAGATGCAGTTTAGCACTATGCCTAAAATTTGTAGTGGCGCTGTACAAAAACGGTTTATCGACATGAAATCCATAACTCTTTGTCAACACAGTCTGAAGATCATCTGACTCGATTTTGGTGAAAATCGGACCAACGAGTGGCGAGGAGTTAAAAAAATAATGTTTTCAACATAAATCAAAATGGCGGACAGGAAGTTCAGCTTTTTCTGGCATTTTTGGTATCTATGTTGTAGGCATAAACCAAGGAATATTTTGATATCAGTTTCATTGCAATAGACTAATGCAATCAAAAGTTATTAGCATTTTTTTTTATGTAATTATTAATGGTTAATGAATGGTTTATTACTCTTGACCAAATTGATGTGGCGTGGTCAGTGTGAGGTGACAATGGCACATACAAAGTTTGGTGCAAATATGTCAAAGTTTCGCAGAGATACAGCCTCAGGTGCATTTTGGCATCTTTCCTGCAAATTCGTTGATGCGCTAAACGAAAACCGTTTTGTATATCGACACAAAATCCATAACTTTTTGCCAGCTTGGTCTGAAGATGATCCGAGTCAAATTTGGTGAAAATTGGAATAACGGTCTAGGAGGAGTTCGAAAAAGTAGGTTTTCAACATGAATCAAAATAGCGGACAGGAAGTTCTGCCAATTATGGCATAATTGGTATCGATGATCTCAGCATGATCCAAGGAATCTATCAACATCAGTCTCATTACAATAGCCCAATTTATTCAAACGTTATTAGCATTTTTGTAAACTACCATATGAAGAACTACACAGACTGTAAAAGTTATCTGATGAAGCTTCAGAAAATAAATGAAACAACTGAGTCTTCATTTGTTCCAGAGGTGCTTGGGGAGAAGGGATGATCCTATCTTAAATTCTCTCGCAAATATTATGACAAAGCCGCAGAAGTTTTTCAGAAGGCTGTGGAACTGGATCCGGAAAATAACGAGTGGAACGCTGGTTATGCCATTGCTCTGTATCGTACTGAAGCTGGTACATCTTGCACTGTGGATTCACCTGCAATCAAGAAGCTTAGACAGGCAATTGACATAAACCCATAAGATGATGATGTTCTGAGAGTTCTTCTTGGGCTTAAACTATCATGTTCCAAGATGCTGAAGAATGAGTCTGAGAAGTTGGTTGAGACAGCCTAGAATGGGTCTCCAGAGCATCCACATGTCATGAGATATGTTGGAATATTCTTCAGGGATCAAAGATCCGTAGACAGTGCCATTGAAATGCTTAATAAAGCATCTGAAATATCACCAAATTCATGCTACCATTTATATTCTGAATTAAACAGTTCAGACTGTCCAGATATCTAGGGATCAGCACTGCCCTCTACTGACCTAAATAACATACTACAACTGGAGCTTCAGTTGTCATGACTTTTATTTGTAATTGTATAGAGGAAAACGCAGTGACTGCTTACACATTATTACTATGAAATTTGAGAGATGGAGAAAACATATACAAAAATCTTGATGTGTGTGTTTTTTTTCTAATGTAGATGAGAATTTCTTTTGAACAGAAAGTCAATAAAAGGCACATCAGCATTTTTATACACAAACAATTCCTCTGCCAATTAAACATTATTACTGACTCTATATATGCTAACAATATTTGATTAAACAAAGAACTAGGCAAAAAAAAATAATACAAATTGTTATCCCAACGCTACGAAGTGGCTGGTATAGTTATCAACAAGTCTTTTTTTTTAGAAGTATAATAGTCTACTTGTTTGCCTTCACATGACACCAGTTTTGGCTCTTTGCTCAGACTGTTCTTTTGGTTTCTCTGACAACGGCGAATGACAGCGACTGAGAACAGCAGGAGAGAACTGGAGATCAGGGCAAACCCACTCAGAAAGAACGTCGCCGTGTAAGTCCCTGTGGTGTCTACCAACCAACCTATGCAAAAACATACCAAATCACATGATTACTTCAGGTTTTTTTTTTTTTAAGTAACCTTTATCCTTCCAAGTAAATAACTTAATGTGGTGAAATGGGAACAGTTTGGATGGTTAATGTGTCTCTGTACATTAATAATTAATCAAATATTGGACTATTTTAATAGAACCTGTCATTACAAAGTGAAAATTGAGGTTAATGGTTTTTCTTTAAAGAACATTCCAGGTAATCTTTAACATAGTTTTTATGTACTGCATCTAGGGCGTGTTGTTGATTACCACAGAAAATAAAAGCGCATCACTCAATGTGACAAAAAAATAACATGTTTATTATTATAATGGATCTTAGAACTGACCAAATTAAAATAATTATTTGAGGCTCTTACCTCCAATGGGTGGGCTGACCAGATAGGGAACAGCGTGGAGGAAGTACACAACTCCAAGAGCTGAAGACAGGTATGTTGTCCCTACAACATCTGATGTTACAACAGGAATGAGGGCAACATAGGCACCATCAAAGTATCCATAGAGCACAGAGAAGGGTACAAGCAAAACAAATGTGTGCAAGAGGGGGATAAAAAGACAGCATAGTCCTTCCATTCCCACAGCAAACATGTAGCATATATTCCTGTACTTCTTCAGACACCTGAGAGAGATACAGAAAGTGTTAGTCAGCATGATCAGAAGCAAACAATCCACAATCGTGTGTTTTCCTAAAACCTGAGCATTTTTTAAAATCTTTTTGACCTCTGTGAATCATTCATCAGACAAGAAACCATGACATGTACACTCCAGTAAAGTTTAATTCTAAACTGACAGCTGGTCAATGAAAAATTAAGAAAAAGACAAGAAATTTTTTTAAATCTAAAAACGTGTGTCCTAAGGTATTAAAATGTTGTCTGTCTTTGTTCTTGTTATAGAAAATGTTACAAGTGTATACTATATACGAATACAAGTGAGAATTAAAATTTTTATAATTACTGTTTATTTGATTATTTATTTGTCATTAATATTATTTTCTTAAATTTTAAATTTCGTAGTTTTAATGAATTTGTGATAGTGATATTTGTGAAATTAAAAATATGCTCATCAGCGAACAGGTCACCGTCCCACCTGTGGGACGCTTGGCGCTCTTTTTTGTTGTTGTCTTTTTTCTCTATCAAATCTTTTAGTAATCATCATAAAATATATATAATTTGAACGCTTAGAAGCCCAAGATTCATCCTGTGAAATCCATTTTGAAATCGGACATTGCGTTACCATGGAAATGGTACTTTAAAATCTTTTGGCGGTCTCCTCCTCCTTAGTGGGCAGTGTCAAGTGTCATATTACAAAACGCATTACGGTCTTTTGGGATCAAACCTTCTTATAATCTTGACAAAAAACATATAATTGAAAATATCTGAGTCTCAGGATTCCATATATGCTGGTTATTTAGAGATAGAAGTAATATTGACAGAGAAATCTAGACGTTTGTTACAGAAAAATGCATTAAAAAAATTATATGGAGTATGGATGGCACCCGGTGGCTGTTTGTGGTATAACACCCTAAATAAAATCTTCAAATTTGGAACATAACTTATTTAGACATAAGGCTTTAATTTTAAACCAATGTTAGAGTGAAAACTGTTATGTAAAATATTTATTATATATAATATAATAAGATTTTTTAAATTCCACTTTTGCAATAAAAATTCTTCTTTAAAAAGAGACCAACCTTAGGTCTGTATTCCAAAGTGTTAATAAATTACAACAATTTAAGTTTAGATAGTGCACTTTCATGCCTATTTTAAAAAATGGGGGGTGACAGTTAAGGGGTTAACTGATGCTAAGCTCACTGCATGTGTATTAAGATATGAAAAGTGTCAATATCATTGACCCAGCTTTTTATTGAAAAACTAAATCTGTGCTTAGAACAAAAATGTATAATTAAATCTTAAGTTAAAGAAGAAACAAACAACATGTGGCTCAGTCAATAAATTACCTATTCCTGTTTTTGACTGTAATGCAATACTAACACAGCACAAAACAACATACCTCCTGTCAGTGAGCCAGCCAAATGTGATGTTGCCAACGATGTCGATGACCCCAAGTATGGACATCAGGAAGGCAGCATGCTGATGACCGATACCTACATCCAGAGCGTACGGTACTAGGTACACAAATGGCAGACTGCACCCGCTGGCCAGCAGCAGGAAGGAGCCTGCCAGCACCAGGAAGTCAGGCATGAGCAAAAAGTGGTATTCCTGCATGGACTGAAGACAACGTTGTTTAGAGTCCACTTCTAATTTGTCATCCACAGCCTTCCCCGTAGGAACGCCGGGTGGCTTAACCCCATACTCGCACTCTGAGTCTACTGGAAGAGGACAGGCCTCCTCTTCTTTTAGAATGATAGGCCGTAACAGAGCTCCACATACACACAGGTTAGACACAAAGCCCCCTAAAATGAGGAGGGCCCCTCGCCACGAGTAGTGTTCGATTAGTAGCTGCACTACTGGGGCTAGGATGAAGGTCCCGATGCCACTGCCAGACATGGCAATGCCATAGGCCAAAGCCGTCCTCTCACAGAAATAGATACCGACCATGGCAATAGCAGGGGTGTAGCAAAGGGCGAAGCCAAGCCCTAAAAAATAAGAATAGTAAATATAGAAAGTATAGAATATGGGTATGTAGGTCAGTGTTTTATTCTTAGGGCTCTTACCAGTTAAAACTCCCAGGGTAAGGTAAAGATATTCCAGACTGGTTGCGAAGGAGCTGAGGACTAAACCTATGGAGGCCAGGAATCCTCCTAAAATTACAGCTACACGGCATGACAACCGATTCCCGATCAGGCTTCCGAGTGGAGCTGCAAAAAATTAACATGTGAATAAACATATTGTGCAAATAATATTGAACAATTTGATAAGAAAAATCATATTTTAAATAATATTTACTGTAAGCTGGGTTTCCGTCCACTACTATACATACAATTTGGGGCCAGTTTCTTTATAGACATTGATACTTGTATTCAGCAAAGATGGATTAAGTTTGTTTAAAAGTGACAGTAAAAACTTTTACATAGTTACAAAATATTTCTATTTTAAATGAATGCTGTTCAAAATTGATAAGAAATGTTTCTTGAGCACCAAACCAGCATATTAGTATGATTTCTGAAGGATCATGTGATAATAAAGACTGAAAAAATGGCTGCCGAAAATTTAGCTTTGCCATCACAGGAATACAATTTGAAAATATATTTAAAAATAGAAAACAGTTATGTTAAATTGTAATATTATTTCACAATATTAATTGTGTTATAATTATTGTAATAATTATAAATTGTGTGTTTCTGAGAAAAATGCTGGATGGAAACAACAAGATATGACTGTATATTTTTTATTCAATAAGAGGGCATAAACTTCAACAAAAACACATTTCTGGAATTAATTTACATTCACATAAAAAATGTCAAGTAAGTGTCATGCTTCCAAACACTAAGCAAACATAATTTCATCCGGTTGTTTTGTCTGTGTTTTAAATGGCCACTAATTTTTAATATTACATTACACATTTTGCATATTACATTACACAACATTCATTACATTTTTATTTAATTAAATAGTCACAGTCGCAACAACTTCCATTAATATTTTGCATCAGTTTCCTCAGAAGCGGCAATTTTTTATGTTGAACACATGGGATGGAAATGCTTTATTTTGTAATCATCTTAATAATGTAATATTCGTAATATTGTGAATATTCTACTAATGAGCCGCTCTCTCATACTACATGACATCATACAGTATTACATAATATGCAACTATGTGCCTCTACAGACTCCTGCACGGCCCATATCAAACATATTAGCCTTGTGATAAAAAAGAACATATTGAACAATATTGGAAAGCTTTAAATAATAACAGCATTTCTTTTGTTTACTAGTCAACTGCCTAAAGATGGCCTTTCCTTAGCAATGTAATTCTTACGCTTGCTGTACTGTCAACAGCAGACAGCACTGGGTGTAAGGAAAGCAAACAGGCCTTTTTTTTGGTTCAAGCTTGCGACACTGACGTGTCCTCTCAAGATGTTCGCTGTGTGTTGCTGACTTCAAGAGAATGTTTTCAGCCTCCCACACTGCAGGTTTTTTTAGTGTCTTATGCAACGTTATTGTCTCAGATGGACAAAAAAATCTCTGAACCAACTGTGTGACCAATCAAGAAAAGAGAATTTGTAACTGCCGGAATCCCTACTTCAGACCGGGCCAATAATGATGACTGTGATACACTAATGTACAATGACTTTAGTGTCCAATATGATCATTACATACCACACAGCATGGTTGTGCAGTCTACTAATGAATGAATCCATGCTGTCCCAGAGTAATCTCTTGCAAAGTGCATCTGAAACTCAACGAAGAATATGGAGATGCATCTGGAAAAGAGAAAAAGACCACTCTGATCAGACAAAACACACACAACACACGTTTGTGGTCTTTGAAGAACCATATTGTGACACTTCAAACTAACAACACGCTTTAAAGTCCAGTGCCATTCACAGTCAGTAACAACGAACAGCCGTGTGGCACGATCCTGGTGCCTGGATATGAAAGGCTGAGACGAGGTAATGAGGCACAAGCCTCTGCAGTGCCTGCTCAACGAAGAATATGGAGATGCATCTGGAAAAGAAAAAAAGACAACTCTGATCAGACAAAACACACACAACACACGTTTGTGGTCTTTGAAGAACCATATTGTGACACTTCAAACTAACAACACGCTTTAAAGTCCAGTGCCATTCACAGTCAGTAACAACGAACAGCCGTGTGGATCGTGGGTGCCTGGATATGAAAGGCTGAGACGAGGTAATGAGGCACAAGCCTCTGCAGTGCCTGTTCTGCACCTGAACAAACAAAACTAGATCACCATGCAGGTCAGTTGGGTCAGAGCACTCAGTGTGGGTATGACAGCCAGGAACTCTCACATCTTCCGCCATTAAGACAGACGTGTCTGGCCATCAGGCATCAAAGAAGGAGATGTCCTTCAGTCAACTGTTCCACAGACCCAGTCAGCAAAGCCAAGTTGCAGACTCAAAGGGTAAAATCTTACTCTAGGACTTGAATAACACATATGGATGATAAGAGCTTTCAAATTGGTTAAGACGAGAATATCCATAAGATAAAGAAGAGGTTAAAAAGGCATTTTTTTATCTGAAGACCACCGGCTGCCCTTTAAGCTCTAAAAGAGTTTCATCATCTGGTACCGCTCTAGCTGATTATTACCACTTATCTCAACAGGACTTAAGAAATGGTCAAAAGAGGTGAGAGGTCACATAAACTCTTTTGTTCCCACCAGCCTGCTTGAAATGTCATCCTACCTGCAACATTAATGTAATTGCAGACTAGTTCTTCAGGTTCTCGCATTTCACACCTTTCCATGTCAGTAACATTTCAATTGAACAATAAAATAATTATACGGCATAGTCAGTTCAGCACGTTCCTTGTCTGAGGGGGAAATTCTAAATACTGCAAAACAGAACAGCTTGTTTAAAGCAGTATAAAAGGAAAGAATCTCGAAACATTTTATTACAGAAAAACACATGTGTGTTAACATAACCAAGCAAAAACACCCAAGAGTTGCAGGCCGCTAGATGTAAAAAACAACAACACTGTGTTATCTATATCCATGTGTCAAGGCCTGAAAGTTGTTTACAAGTCTGTCAAATGTAATCTGACCTCAAAGGCTGCCTCAGAAACATCAGATAGCGCTTGTCACTTTGTGAACCAGTGACTCATTCTAGGCAATTCTCAACTAAATATAGTTGTGCCTCATGTACTGTACTAAACAAAAACATGCACTATTTAACAGGTTAAACCGATTTGAGAAACAAACCATGACAAGATTTGGTACTGAACATCATGTTAAACCCTATGGTTTAATTATAGCTGAAAAAAACCCACCTATCGCTAAAGTTCATACACAGGTATGAACAACAGCATACGTCTTCCAAAAAGCTTACCTTGTAACAGCTCTTGTGCAAACAGTTACCACAAAGCAGCCAGCCACGATCATCCATCCCCACCCTCCATCAGGAGGAAGGACCCCTCCTTTCTTCTTTTCCTGAGCCATGGAGTCTGTCCTTCCCACCGCTTTTATTTCCCTCAAACTCCAAAACTCCCGGTCCCAAACACACGTTTGCACCTCTCTGTCGCCACACTAACACCGGTCATGGAATTCCTTCAGCAGATGTGAGGCCCGGTCAGTGACTCTGCTGAGCGCAAGATGACACAGACAGCAAAACAGGCAGGAATAAGCAACGAGCTCAGCTAAAATGATTAACAGGCACAATGGGTGATGAACATGTTCTGTAAGTACTCAGAAAATGTGAACAATACAAAACATCTTCCAGGGTTTGGGGCTCCTTTTTGCTCTTACAAATGATTCACAGTGAAAAGTGAAATGATGCATGACTGCATTCATGGGAAGTGTTTATGAGAGAGAGCCCAGTTAAGCTGACGGGTTGCCATATTAACTTGAATCCTTGCAGTCCACCTTCCTGACCCTTCTGGCCCCTATGTCCCAATTAAAAAGCGGCTTTTTTCCTTAAATACCATCCAGTTTTAGAAGCCACGAAGAGCTACAGTAAAAACAATCAAATGTGGCCATGTACACAATGTACACAGTCAGGATAAGATGATAACAGTTTTCCCCCTCTTATTATGCAACTGAACTTGTACTGTAGTTTATGACTCTTCTAATCTAGATATCAGTCGACTGTGGGAACAGCACCAATTGCACGTTATTTCAATGCATCATGAAAAACACTCATCAACTCAACAGATTTTTTTGAAGGTAGGCTTGTCTAATTGTCTAACTGTTGATTTCTGGGATTATTTACTCTCCTCTTCCTATATTTAAAGTAGGCTATGCTTCGTCAGTATAGCAAATAATTTTATGTGTAGAAAGCAACACAACCAAAATAGTCCCTCATTAATATTAATATTATATAATATTACTACATTTTGCACCTGCAAATCTTGTCATAATTTGCCTAATTATCAAATAGGTTACCTTAGAGAGTTTAAAAAAAATAATCGCAAAATATTACATTTGGCATAGTTAAAACTCAATATATTAATATTGTTGTTGTTATTAGAGATGTATTCTTTGTCTTTAAAAGAATGCGTCAAATCTTAAAAAAATTAATAATTACTTCTAATAATAAAGTAAGAAAACTGAGAAAGTTTAATTGTTGTTTAAAAGTTGTTTTTCTTTTAACAACGGAATATAAATTCACCAGTGCACGTCATTCGCTTGTTGAAACCAGATGTTAGAAAAACCACTCAAAGTGGTACTAAATAAAGGCACTTACCATTTTATAAAACAACCGCAAACACGGTCCAAACTTTCTCCATTCAACTCTTCTGCGATCGCTTGAGCTGGTCCAGACGTTTGAAACTCTTCTGCACATTCGTTTAATTGAGTTGGTGCAGGATGTTTATCAACATCCTGCGGCTTCCACCAGCGAACAAGTTTGCAGCAGCTGTCGGAACATCAAGACCAGGGCACATTGACATGTTTAGACGTGCGAGCTGTGAACCTATTTACCTCTGACTCCACTCCCCCTACACGTGAAAAGAAAATTATGCAAGCCAAGTATGCATGGCAGGGCATGAGTGTGGATTTCCCTCTCTAACTTGCAAAACTGGCTGCTTGGGAGTATAGTTTCAGTTGCTGTCCAGGAACAACGCCACATCTATAAGGCCAACCTGTTTTTAATTTCTGGTAAATACATTTACAAGTATTGTAACTATTCAATAGACATGTAAGGGATAATGTACACAATTTATCAAAGTTGTAAATTAAAGATGAGCGTATTGGTCCACTTTGTACAAGAAATACTATTTCAGTCTTTCCTCACAATTTCAAGTTTAATTGAACGTGTTTCTTGGCATTTTTTGTAGTGCGGTCGAACAATTATGCTGCTGCGTTCATGCCATATCGTAATTACCATAACTACTCAGCTCACGTTCTACTCAGAGCTGTTCACGTCCTCGGACTATGGCTTGGCAACACTATCAACGCCTAAACAGAGCCTGCGGTGGTCAGATGGTACAGCGGTCACGTGGTACAAGTCGTAGCTCTCAGAAAACATCTCGGTTACGTATGTAGCCTTGGTTCCCTGAGTAGGGGAACGAGATGCTGCGATGACGTCATCGCTTTGGGAACACCTTCGGTGTGACGAATGTCTGAAGCCCTTATACCATCACGCCAATTCATTGGCCAAATAGCGCATAGCACCACCCCCAAAGTGCACGTATGTAAGCTATATAGCGTGCTGCGCGCTATTTTCATCAGATTTCACTGATTTACAAAGGAAGCGCTATCAAGGTACAGAACGGCCGAGCATCGCCACATCTCGTTCCCCTACTCAGGGAACTAAGGTTACATACGTAACCGAGATGTTCCCTCTCATAGGCTCACTTCGATGCTGCGATGACGTCATCGCTTTGGGAACGCTATACCATAACACCTGACGTACCGTAGATAAATAGAAGACCAAGGAAAGCGTCTGCTCAAGCGGATAAGACCCGGGAGCCAGGAGCCATCCCTACGTCCAGACTATAAAACTTGAGACCCTTTAAAGAAGGCCTGAGAAGAAGCCACTGCTCTTGTAGAATGAGCACGCACCCCTAGAGGCGAAGTCAAGCCACGTGCCTCATAGGCCAAAGAAATAGCCTCCACTATCCAGTGTGACATCCGCTGTTTAGTGACAGCAGAACCTCTGTTCTTACCACCAAAACACACGAACAACTGATCAGATCTACGCCACTGAGCCGTGTGGTCAATGTAGGTCCTAAGTGCCCTAACCGGACAGAGACTCAGGGCAACTGACTCCTTCTCGGCTGGGGAAAAAGCCTCCAGAACCACTTGCTGAAAGCGAAATGGAGTTGAAGCAACCTTAGGAACATAATCAGGCCTAGGTCGCAAAAAGACTTTTACCAGTGCTGGTGCAAAGTCCATACACGAAGGACTAATGGAGAGAGCCTGCAGGTCCCCTACCTTCTTGAGGGAGGATAAAGCCACCAAAAGAACGGTCTTAATGGTCAGTAACTTCTCTGACACCGACTCCATCAGTTCAAAGGGATGGCCTGTCAGGCCCTCCTAAGTCCCAAGAAGGAACTCGGCTGGGCGGAAAGGTCTAAGCCGTCTCAAACCCTGCATAAAACGTGACAGCAAGGTGTGACGACCAACCGAAGCACCTCCTACGAGTGCATGTCATACCGATATGGCCACCACGTACACTTTAAGAGTGGCGGGGGTAACCCCTTGTAACGTTTATTATTATTTATTAGCTCTAAAAAGGGG
>NW_015505236.1:2537397-2541387 GCF_001515645.1 Sinocyclocheilus grahami
AGCCGCAACGGGGCCAGAGCTGCGTCCATGCATTTTGTAAACATTTGAGTAGCCAAAGCTAGTCCGAACGGAAGAACACAGTATTGATATGCTTTGCCCTCGAAAGCAAACCTGACGATCGGGATGTGAAAGTATGCATCCTTTAGATCAATGGTCACAAACCAATCTCCGGATTGGACCTGAGACAGAATGGACTTTACTGTTAACATCTTGAACTTGCTCATTCTGAGCACGAGGTTTAGACGACGTAAGTCCAAAATCGGACGTAACCCACCATCTTTCTTGGGTACAACAAAATACCGGCTGTAGAAGCCTGACTCTATCTGAGTGGGGAGTATCTCCTCTATAGCCCCTTTCTCTAGGAGTGATATGATCTCCTGACCTAAAATCGAGGCGTCCCCAGGATGTACCGTCGTAAGGAGAACCCCGCTGAAGGGAGGTGGCCCTTTCCGAAACTGGATCGTGTACCCGTGTCGAATGGTGCGTAGAACCCACCGTGAAATATCGGGCAGGCGTCTCCACGCGGCCCAGTAGTCTGCCAGGGGTCTTGGGTGTTCTACAGTTGAAACGTACATCTGATTTTCTCGTATAGGATCCCAAAGCACCTGAGTGGCAGGAAAAACTATAATGGGAAGATGTCCGATTGTTCTGTCAGGCCTGCCCATTGCCCCAACAGTGGGAGCTTTGGAGGCCGTCATAAACGGGCCATGCTCACATGACCCTTGGGCTTTTTCTCGAACTCTGAAGGCTGGAACGCGCAGAGTATCCGAGGAGGTGCTCGTCGTAAGGACTCGATCTAAAACTGCCCGAGGCGCAATATGCGCCGGGACTATCAAGATCGGAGTCTGGAGGCCACAGCGAGAGAGTCGAATACGCTTGTGCGGTTTGTACACTCTCTCTAAAGGAGGGCCTGGCCTCCGAAGACGAGCAGAGGAATCAGGAACTGCTATTAGGGGCCTGAGGACGAGAGGGCTTTGCCGTCGAACTCAGGTCTACTCGGTTGCGTTGCCGTGCGTAAGCCGGTGGGCGAGACCTAGGACCCCAGTCTTTACGAGGGGGTAACCTAGGCGGTGGCTCATGCCGCTGGACCTCGCAGTGCTGTAAGGATGAAGAGCGTGAGCGAGCCGCAGGTGGCTGACGTTCCACTTCCCTAGCCCTGCGAGGGATGAGTTGACGGAACGCAGCTGACTGCTGTTTCGCTGCTCTAAACTTCTCCACGACCGTAGTGACCGAGTCTCCGAACAGAACGTCACTCCAAATGGGGGCGTCCAGGAGAAAAGTTCTGTCCTTCTCTTTAATGTCAGTGAGAGTAAGCCAAAGATGGCGCTCAGCTGACACTAACCCTGCCATGGACCTGCCCACTACCCGAGCTGTGTGCTTGGTAGCCCTAAGCGCCAAGTCAGTATCTCGTCTGAACTCTTTAACGGCCTCTGGAGTCAAGGCTTCTCCCTCGTCCAGCTCCTTGAGCACGTCTGCCTGATAAGCCTGGAGTACACCCATAGAATGGAGTGTAGCCGCGGCCTGCCCAGCGGCCATGTACGATTTTCCGATCAAAGCAGAAGTAACCCTACACGGCTTGAACGGTAGCAGAGGGCGTGATTTCCAAGACGGAGCGGAATTTGGCGCGAGATGTGCCACGAGAGTCTCTTCTACGGCCAGCATCGTCACGTAGCTGTGAGCCGCCATTTTAGAAACCGTGACGAAATCAGCGGCAGCGGGATTAGTGATACATGCCGAAAAAGGTTGTTTCCAAGACCTCGAAACCTCGTAGTGGAGGTCTTGGAAAAAGGGGAGAGGCCTATGGGGCTGAGACGGGGAGCGGCTGGACAAAAATCGATCGTCCAGTTTCGACTGGGACTGAGTTTGCGCCGGCTTGCTATCCCACTCTAACCCCAGCTTATTCACAGCGCGTGTTACAACGTCTAATAGTTCACTGTAAGACGGGGAAGTGCGTTTCTCCTGTCCACTCGGAGGGAGAGAACTACACAGTTCACCCAATAAATCCTCCGAATCGGAGGCTGCTGTGGACAGCACGTCTTCATCGTACGGCATACAACCGAAAGACATCGCTTCGCTAGCTTCCAGGGTAGGCCGCAAATTATCATTAACGAAGACCACGGGATCCCCGTAGCGCTCTTCGAGCGATTGCACATGGCCCGGAGAGAGCGAGAGAAAAGGAGAAAATTCTGTTGACTCGCCCTCTAAACGCCTCAGTTTGCATGCGTCACCCCAAGCGACCGTCTCGTGCGGCACCTCGGCAACCGCAGAAACGGGATAGACGCGAGGCCTACTTTATTTGAGAAGGCCGCGAACCTCGAGCAGTGCTTTTAGCAGAAGGCTATCACAGTGTCGACAATCAGAAAGGCCGCTAAGCGCCGCTTGGGCATGCTGTAGGCCCAAACATTGCACGCACCTGTCATGAGTGTGTCCTCCTGCGATGAACCTGTCACACGGCTCGATGCATCTCCTGTAGCTCATCGTGTCCGCTGAAGAGGAGTAAACTGCTCTTTTGAGGGAATTAGCTAAGAACACGACAAAAAGAATGCTTTCCTACGGGCGACAGATGATTCGCTTCCTGAAGGAAATGAAATCTGATGAAAATAGCGCGCAGCACGCTATATAGCTCACCTACGTGCGCTTTGGGGGCGGTGCTATGCGCTATTTGGCCAATGAATTGGCGTGATGGTATAAGGGCTTCAGACATTCATCACACTGAAGGTGTTCCCAAAGCGATGACGTCATCGCAGCATCGAAGTGAGCCTATGAGAGTGAACTACGAGTTCTACGAGGACGTGAACGCTTTTTACAAGTTGGAATCTGTAATTACGGGAATTCCGATATGGCGTGAATGCACGTTTAATCGCGATTAATCGCTTTCAAAATAAAAGTGTTTGTTTACATAACATATGTGTGTGTGTACTGTCTATATTTATTATGTATATATAAATACACACATATACAGTATATATATTTGAAAATATTTACATGTCTATATATTTATATTCATATAATTTATATATATATTAAATATAGAAAACATATTTTTCTGAAATATATACATGCATGTGTATTTATATATAGCCTACATTATAAATATACACAATACATACACATATTATGTAAACAAAACTTTTATTTTGGATGCGATTGTGATTAATCGTTTGACAGCACTAACTTGGTAATTATTTGTGTGAAAATTGTTTCATGTAAATCCTACTGAAATATGAAAACAGCTGAATTCCCTGGGTGACCAATCTGAAATAGCGTTAATTCAAATATGAGAAATTCTGTCATCATTTACTTTTCAAACCCAGACTTTCATTAATCTTCGAAACACAACTGGATATATATTTTTATAAATCCATAAATACGTTGTAAAAGTTAAAATAAATAATGTTTTGTTTTTGCGTCACACAAACATTTCAGCTTCTGCAAAAACCATGGCTGTTCTCATGTGTCAGCAAATATCTTAGTCTTATGGGCTTGGAATGACAAGAGGAAACTGATTTTTACTGCATTTTAGACTAACACTTATTCCAAAGGTTACTATGTTTTAAATAGGTCACTAGTAGCAAACATTGGCTATTTGCTACTAGCTTTGCTTCTAACCATAACAGTGGCAAGTATTTATTTGAATTGTTAACAAATTGCACATTTTTTCATTAATTTCTATAGAGATCTGGGATTTGTAACTATTTAAACAACTAGTATAATTTTCAGATTTCTTATACTGAATAACCAGTTGGGTCTACCGTTTTTAATACTTTTCCTCATGAAATTGCAATTTGTTTTCAGTTGAATAGTTGCACGTCAAATCTGGGATAGTGAGTAGTAAGAAAGTAATAAGAATATTAAATGGAAACGTACTAGTTTGAATGAATTGATATAGGTGTAATAAGTATTCATATATAATGAATAAAATTATGTAATGTCTACTTGTCAAGTTTGTGAATATGCAGTAAACTGGTCCAAGTGTTGATTTTTGTATGA
>NW_015505236.1:2542550-2543184 GCF_001515645.1 Sinocyclocheilus grahami
CTTACCAGCAGCTAGAAGACACTATAATGTCAGCACAGGTCTGTTGTTAAGCATGTAGTAGGTTCAGTACACTCACAATATTATGTGATTATTTTTGACACAATCCTCTAAAAGAAATTGCATTATGATAATATTCCTCATATTACCTCCTTTTAGGAGTTTTGGTCTTGCTTGCATTCATGATGATCAACACTATGTCTCAGTGCCGTAAAAATAAAGGATTAAATGAACGTTTTAGTTCATATTTACAGTGTTGAGGCAAAATGAGAAAATTAAATAGGTACAAATGTAATTGCTGTAATGCTGTGTGACTCAAAGGGAGGGAAAGGCAATACATTTTCTCTTAGAAGTGCTTGTGTTTCTGATCTTACATATTTAAACAGATTATAGTGACTTGGAATTTCTGATTCCAGCTTTAGGAGCACATGTTTAACATACATCTGGTTTTGAACAACAACCAGGAGCGTTCACAGTCAGACCCAGCTGTCCAGTATTAAAACAGAGAGTTAAAAGGTGTTTAGGCATATAGTTAGAGATTCTCATGTTGATACATGAGAGAAAAAAAAGGCTAAATATTTTCAGTAATAGATTGTTTAAGCTGAAAATGTTTAAAAGGATGAAGGCATTTGTGAGG
>NW_015505236.1:2544267-2545155 GCF_001515645.1 Sinocyclocheilus grahami
CCTCAGTGTCTCAGGAGTCTTCAGTCATCTTCAGTAGCTCTAGGAAGGCACCAACAGCTCCAAAATAACCCTGCAGTAAAAAAGCAGAGCATTTCATTATATTTAAATAAATATATTTAATTGATAAATATAATTTCATGTGATATGATAGCATTTGTTGAGGCCTAATGAGAAATATGTGACTGATATTATGCACTACTGTTCAAATGTTTTATAGAATTTTTTTTATTAAATCACTTAATTTCACACACACGTACATGTATGTATGTATACATATATATATATAGAAAACTGTCATTTTAAACTGTAATAATATTTTATAATATTACCTTTTTTCTGTATTTTTGATCTAATAAATGCAGCCTTGGTGAGCATAAAAGAAAACTTAAAACATTTAAAAAAAAATCTTACCAACCCCAAACCTTTGAATGAATATAAAATCTCTTAAGAGATGTATTTTGTAACTTTTTTGTACGATGTAACTTTTAACTAAAGTAAAAACTTTGTAATCTTAATTTTGTAATCTTAAATAATTTAAATTTACATAAGACTTTCAAATTAATATTTTCTGATAAATAAGTCGACAACATTTGACAACAGAAATCACCATTATCCATTGACAGGTCTGAGGGTAGATTTTGGAACTGACACAAGGGGGAGCTAAAAATCCTGTTAATCTGCAAAGTGGTCATACAGTGACAGCCGCTGACCATCACAGGTTAGGAAAAACATGTATAAGCAGTACTTGCACCTTGTTTACTTTTAACAATATTTAAACATTTATCATTTATTATAGAACCATAAATAACTCACATTTAGAGCAGGAGGCAAATTCATCTGTTGTATTTTTTTTTAAAGGGGTCATATGATGCGATTTCAAGTTTTCCT
>NW_015505236.1:2546792-2547223 GCF_001515645.1 Sinocyclocheilus grahami
AAAAAAACATTTATCCATCTTGTGGCTGTTCAGTGTGCTGTGATAGCCCTGTACAATGCTGCTTGATCTCCATGCCACAAGGCAACACTGTAAAGAAGCTCAGAGCACACAGAGTTCAAGGTCATCTTTAGCACCACGGACTTGGTCTTTATATTGTTTATTTCACAGGGTAATGGCAACTGAATTTATCTTATGCATTCTAAACAAAAATCAATTATTCTGAACGGAAATATGTTCTAAGTTCTTAAACAGAACAGATGAGCTTTTGAATTAAGAGAAAATGTTTTCAAACCTCGTTCACTGCACACATGCGGGCGATGGAACCAGTGTTGTTTGTGATGGTGACAAGAGTGGCCCTGGCCAGATCCTCTTTACTTATACTGTCACGTTTCTCCTTGCTCATCATATGACCAAAACTAACAAATTAAAGG
>NW_015505236.1:2548745-2549296 GCF_001515645.1 Sinocyclocheilus grahami
GTGGCACACAGTGTGGTGTGCAGACTGGAGAAGTTCTTGTCTCTGCCCATTTGGATGAAGCGGTGCATGTCTTGTGTGGGGAAACGGATGAAGTGCAGGTTGCCTTTCCGGCCACACATGGTGAGGTTCTTCAACTCCAGGTGAACATCTCGGATACCCGTGTTTCCATAGGCCACGTTGGAGGTCAGATATCGGCGAATGCTCTTCAGGCTCTCCACTTCCTCTTGTTCTTCTTCAGCAGTTATGTCCTTGGGCTCAAAGTAAACCAGCTTTACCAGGGTGCCTCCGATATCCATTCCAAACCATGGAAAAGCTGGAAAAAAATCTCAAGTTTTAGAAAGGGAAATTTTGATATTCTTTTTTGACAAGCATTACCTGCATCTTTCTGTGTGGTACTGATGAATGTGAGAGAAATAGGTGTGGAAAAAATTATAATGTACAATGTAATAATTAGATATTTAAAATATAATACTTAAATTACTTTTTTGGTGTATTTTAATGAATAAAGAATGAATATGACTGCATTGGGAGTGGGGGGAAAGAGTATTTTT
>NW_015505236.1:2549306-2549877 GCF_001515645.1 Sinocyclocheilus grahami
AAAAAGCATCATATGACCCCTTTAAATAAATCATCATGCAACATTTTCATCTTTCTCCCCAATATTTAGATCCTCACATTCATCTTTAGAAACACCTCGTATAATAACACACCACACTCTTTTCTGGTACCATTGATATTTTTGTACGAAAGTTAACTGAAAGCCACAAAAATGAAAATTTTATTTCATTGGCTGTTTAAAAGCACCTAATTGTAATTTCGTTAATATTTCCACCATTTAGAAAAACGTGTATTAAAACATTAATGACATGGGTGTGTTTATTGGCTGATTCCAATAATTTTAAAATATACTTACTTGGCTGATATATATTGATTGACCACTATAAAGAAGGTTATGGTGTAGGTCCAAGATGGACAAACATAATTAATGTAACTGATTCCAGCACTGGCAAGGAATTACAAGTGATAAAAAAAGGAAAAGGCTTACTTCATGTTCTAAGAAAAGGGCTTTCAGTTGTCCGTTAGACCAGAAGTCCATGGCATAGGCTAGCAGCTTAGTTGACACCGTGTTGATCCGAAGGAAATTCCCAACAAAAACCACTCTATCGATA
>NW_015505236.1:2550530-2551910 GCF_001515645.1 Sinocyclocheilus grahami
ATAATTTTTAAACAGAAAATGATGGCAAATCTGTCTATACCTGGATGCAACGGCGGAACCCTGGAGACCGAAGCGTTCGTAATCGCCTCCATAGATGTCCTTCACTAGTTTGTCCACATTTGTGCTGTCCCCTTTAGCTGCCATCTCTAAGGCCTCCTCAAATGTCTCACAGCCAGTCAGCAAACAACACAGGCCTAGAAACGTACCACCTCCTAAACTGAATCACAACCAATGAAGCAAATGAATGGCGGTGTATTTAAAAACTGTTGCATTACTTTAGGTAGATTACAGATCTTGCTTCTACAACATATTTAACTATTTAAATTACAAAATGATAAAAAATGACTAATTTGTACTTTACAATTACAGTACTATAGAACTTTAGACTCTTTATCGCCATCTATGGTTCAAACATAAAATTGCAAGTTAGTTTTGTCAGTTGCACTTTGGTAAGGACCTAAAACAAAAAATAGACAATGTGGCCACAAACCAAGAATTTCTTCCTATGACTTAATTCATGGCCACATTTTATGAATGATTTCCTTAGTTTAAGTTCAAATGTGGCCACATTGTATTAATTGGTTCACACATTGTAATTTAGTTTTAAAAAATAAGGCCACATTTGAATAAAAAGGGGAACAATTTAGTATGCCATTTAACTAAAATGACAAAAGTCTTGGCAACAAATTTTTAATTCATGGCCATGATATCTTGTTTTTTCCCCCCCTGCATGTCATGTGCAGGACTCCGTACTTTGCCAATTCTCTTCTGCGTGAATAAATCATCAGTTTTGAGCTATATCTGTGGTTCTTTGATAACATATCTGATAAATGTGTCGTCTGGTTAGTTAGAAGCATATCTGCCACAATAGTAGCCAGATCTTCTTTTCTTTACTTATGTAAGTGATGTATACAAGCAAGGATGAAAGGCATAAACCTGAAATCAACCTGTTTGCTTCACTACAAGAAAAAAACATGATGCCGGAATTCACCTGGTGCCTGTGACTCGCTTGTAATCATCCTTGGAATAGACAGCAAGGATGCTAACCCCCGAGCCAATGTTTACCAGCAACATAGGGAAAGGGTTCTCCAGGCTAAATGGCCTCTTGACACAGTTTTCAGGGTCGGAGGGATTTTGGAAAAAATAACACTCGGGATGGCCATTGAACCCAACTGAGTCAACGTACAGCAGACCTTGAATAAGACAGTCCAGTTCATCCAGCTTCTGCAGCTCCAAACCAGCCACCTGCGGGAAGAAGCAAACACACAATCATAAATGTGATAGGCATAGCTAATGTTAGCCATTCATTGTCCTGATAACAGTAACAGGATAAGTGGCAGTAAAATACATTACAGTATGTCAACAAAACACTAGCCTGCT
>NW_015505236.1:2552923-2553751 GCF_001515645.1 Sinocyclocheilus grahami
CAGTTAATGGAAAAAAAGTGAAGTTACGGCAGTTTACAGCCAACAACCCAAAATGTAGTTAAAGCAATGGAATATATATTTAAGATAGATTTATATTAATATTCAAAAACAATATTTAAAATATACAATAATGAATAACTATAAATACTTTATCGGATTCTGGAGAATGCAATTGCTGTTACTTCAACTACTTGACTGTCAGTAGACTGTAAAAAGATGCTGAATAATTAATACCAACAAAACGGAATCACTTTGAGTTTTTATGTCGTGCCTTTTATTGATTAAATAATATTACGCAGGACCTTACCTGATTTCTTCACAATTAATTTCATACTTTGCAGTTGAGACAGAAAGGATAATGAAGACAGCAATATGAAGCACACAGTGATATAATCAATATATGTATATATCATTCAAATGCTGCTGGCAGAAGAATAAACGTCCTCATGTCACTTGGCAGGTGTAAATAGTACATTTTATGTTCATTACTCAAGTACTGTAAAGTCTGCAAGTTCGATTTCCCCACCCCTTTATGTGATCCTTTGCTCTCATTGGATGAAATCGCATGTCCTTCATATCTGGCGTGTTTTGGTCACACCCTCACATTCTGATCTGGCCAATGAAATCCGCACAGCGAACATCACATTGATTTCACAACACTAAATAACCCGGTCTTTCAAAACAAATAAACCTCTTAATACAGGCAAGTCTGAAATGTGTTTACAGTTCCAGCGTTTCCTCTTTTACATAGGCCTCTTATTTATTTTTTTAATTGAGAACAATAGTCAAAGAAAACACAAAAAGAAAACAAACAAACCAAAAAAAAAA
>NW_015505236.1:2553761-2568830 GCF_001515645.1 Sinocyclocheilus grahami
CATCGTGTGTGTGTGCGCGAGCGAGCGAGAGAGAGAGAGAGAGAGCAGTGTGTGTGCCAGGATAAGTGGCAGTAAAATACATTACAGTATGTCAACAAAACACTAGCCTGCTATGGATGAACATATTTTTTTTTACATTCAATCAAATTGAATAAATTCCATTATTATGTCGCAATTAACATACCGCTCTGAAGTCATCCTCAAACTTGTATGCGCCCCCACCTAATTCGCTATAAACACACATTTGCTATACAATTCGCTATAAACACTGACCAAAAAGTTCAATGGAAATTGTAACGTGATAACCGTTATTTATAATGACGAACGAACGAAGATCATGTCTTCCAAGATTTTATTGTACAAAGGAAAAATAAATAAATAAATACAAAATGTTTAATGTGCTAAAATCGTTTCTTAAGCTGCTTAACTGATGGATATTTTTAAATTAACCTTACCTCTAAAATAGCTATTTACAGTATGTTGTGATAATTGTCACTGTTCAGTTTAAGTTACAATTGAATACATTAATTAATTACTGAAAACTGGACTTACGCGGTCTGTTCTTCTTTCCCGAATCCACGCGTCTTCGGAGTCTGCAGCGCTTCGCAGGCGAACCATTGTTGTGTACATCCTGATGAAGATGGTGGAGATTTTCAATACCATTATGGCCACCGCTACTATCACTAGCACCCAGACCACCTTTAGATGAAATACACTCCCCGTTATCGGATTGTAGGGTGTGAAATCCGTTTACTAAACCGTTCGTGTAGTGCGTCGTTCCGTTTTGATCGGATGTTTCAGCATTTTCCATTATTTTACGCAGCAAATATGATCGCTCGGAAGACGGACAGATGCGTAACGATTCGACGTTTCGAAGGCGCTTCAAAATTTGCAATAGTTTTATCAGAGTTCTACATAAATGCTGAAGTGTTATAAAGAGATGAAGACTAGACAGGTCTTCAACATCTTATTTGAGGTCACTGTCGGTCATTTCTTCTTTACACACTGCATGGCTGTTTCCGAGTCAAACAGCCGGCCCGGTATATGCGACGTCACTGAGGAAAATGCCTCCACTCCCTCTCGCTGAAACGTCATGTTTTAGAGCCGCCTACTTACATATGTGACCCTGGAACACAAAACCAGTCATAAGGGTCCATTTTTTGCAGTTGAGATCTATACATCATCTGAAAGCTGAAATGAACTAAAATGAAAACCTGGAATCTGAGGGTGCAACAAAATCTAAATATTGAGAAAATCGCCTTTAAAGTTGTCCAAATGAAGTTCTTAGCAATGCATAATTAGCCTAGTAATCCAAAATTAAGTTTTGATATATTTACGATAGGAAATTTACAAAATATCTTCATGGAGCATGATCTTACTTAATATCCTAATGATTTTTGGCATAAAAGAAAAATGTTTAATTTTGACCCATACAATGTATTGTTGGCTATTTCTACAAATATACCCGTGCGACACTTATGACTGGTTTTGTGGTCACATATGGCATACCAGGCTACTTACTATTACTGTTTCCTACAGGTATTTAAATGCTGACAAAGTTTTCGTGTTACCTAAGTTTATTTATTTAGGCCATCTGGTAAGAAAGTCTTGTTCAAATGTCACTTTAAACTGAATATTGTCTTAATTGCACCACTCACGTGGACTTTGGCATAATACCCGTTTGACAAAGAAGAGTGTAGCTATTCATAAGTAATGAATGAATACACTTTGTCTGTGTTGTTAAACCAATTATTAAATAAAACTGTAGGCACAATATAACATAATAGCGTGGGTAAGAGGAAAAAACAAACATATAACACTGGCAGACAATGTACACCATTCTAATCAATATGTGAAAAATTGTTTGCCCTATTCAGTTTTTGAATTGATTTTATATTCAGAGCAAGATTCTTTGTCTTCTACAGCAATGTGACGACTGTTAGCCTATTTCTAATGTGTGGGTGGAAAAATTGTTCAAGAGCTAACAAAAGCAAGTTTTGTATTTCATTTGGAAACCAAGGTCCTAGAGTCTGGAGGAAGGGTGGAGAAGCTCATAGCCCAAGTTGCTTGAAGTCCAGTGTTAAGTTTCCACAGTCTGTGATGATTTGGGGTGCAATGTCATCTGCTGGTGTTGGTCCATTGTGTTTTTTGAAAACCAAAGTCACTGCACCCGTTTACCAAGAAATTTTGGAGCACTTCATGCTTCCTTCTGCTGACCAGCTTTTTGAAGATGCTGATTTCATTTTCCAGCAGGATTTGGCACCTGCCCACACTGCCAAAAGCAACAAAAGTTGGTTAAATGACCATGGTGCTGGTGTGCTTGACTGGCCAGCAAACTCAACAGACCTGAACCAAGAGGAAAATGAGAAACAAGAGACCAAAAAATGCAGATGAGCTGAAGGCCACTGTCAAAGAAACCTGGGCTTCCATACCACCTCAGCAGTGCCACAAACTGATCACCTCCATGCCACGCCGAATTGAGGCAGTAATTAAAGCAAAAGGAGCCCCTACCAAATATTGAGTACATGTACAGTAAATGAACATACTTTCCAGAAGGTCAACAATTCACTAAAAAAATGTTTTATTGGTCTTATGAAGTATTCTAATTTGTCGAGATAGTGAATTGGTGGGTTTTTGTTAAATGTGAGCCAAAATCATCAAAATTAAAAGAGCCAAAGACTTAAACTACTTCAGTCTGTGTGCAATTAATTTATTTAATACACGAGTTTCACAATTTGAGTTGAATTACTGAAATAAATGTACTTTACCATGACATTCTAATTTATTGAGATGCACCTGTATTGTCTCAAAATATTTGTAAGTAATACTACTTTATGTCATTTTGAATTTGTTCATTCACTAAACGCAAAATGCCTCATTCAGCTAATAAATTCAAGGCATTACAGATTTCTTTCTCAACAAATTAGTTGTTCTGCAAATTAACACAATAAATTGAGCTATTATTTTGATAATTGGCTATATAGTTTTAAAGACTATTTCACTTGTGAAGTATGCTATCTTTGTTTCTGTTGAGCCTGATAAAGCAAAGATATTCATAATTACTATGAAAAAGCACTAACACCTGACAACTCTAAGCTCAGATAAGCTCTTTAAATCACAACACAAGAAATATCTAACAATAATGATAAAAAACAACAACAAAAGGTTAAAAAACTATCAGCAAACAGTGAAACAATAATCATATAATAGTGACCACATAAGTTATTCATGCTGAAATGCATGCAGGGACCTCAATTTTGTTCAGTGTGAAATTCTTTGTTCAGACAACTATGTTTGACAAGTTGGGATGGCATTTGGGGGAATTCTGTTGGTCTAACATGTTTTTTTTTATGTCATTTCAAGTAATTCCCATTTCTTAGTACTTCAGCATTCAGTGCAGATGCAGATGTATACCGAATGGACCTGGTCCTCTAAATTAAATCTTGGGTTGCTACTTCCAGTATACGTATATTCTGCAGTTAATTAGAGTAAATATGCGTACTGAGGATGCAAAGACCTGAGAGAAGAACAAGTGAACTTTATATTTACCCAAAGCCTTAAAATTAATTTTAAATGGTATGAGACATTCTTTTTGTTCTGTCCTGTTAAAAATAATGTAAGCACGTCTTTAACCCTATGAAGCCTACTGTCTCATATTTGATACAACAATATTTTAAGGCCTCTAAATGATTAACATCATCAAAACCTTTCTGAAAAACCTGTTAACACAATCTTCTACATGCCTTCTGTCAGTTCTTGCCTTCTGATAGTTTGTACTTTTTTTCTTAGAAAGTAAAAGGCCTTTTAGTGTAATTCTAATAATTTATTTTAAGTAAATATAAGAGTAACTTTTATATTGTTAGTTATATTTCAAGATGTACATTTTCTGAACTGATATTGAAGAAACTTCTACAAATCCATGACTTAGTAATTCATCCTTATAACTGAAAGAAACATAGGTGGATATTTACATACAATAATGATTTTACATAGTTTTATTATTTTACATCTGACAGCCATTATTATTATTATTATTATTATTATTATTTAACTTTGGAAGAGACATGTTAAATAAAAAAGCTAAATAAAGCAAAATATAGGCACCAGCATGAAAAGTAAACCTTTAGCATTTTGAGTGGCATTGCCTCAAGAGGGCGCTATGAGCGCGATAGAAGTTAATAATGTTCAGTAACCATATACACTGACCAGCCACAATATTAAAATATCGTGTAGGTCCCACCATGTGCTGCCAGAACAGCTCTGCTGAATGTATACTGTGGTATCTGACACCAAGACATTAGTAGCAGATCCTTTAAGTCCTACAAATTGTGAGGTGGGGCCACAATGGATTGAATTTGTCCAGCACATCCCATAAATTGCTCAATTGGATTGAGATCTGGAGAACTCTTCACTGTCATGTTCCTCAAACCATTCCTGAACAATTTTTGCAGTGTGGCAGGGTGCATTATCCTGCTGAAAGAGTCCGGTACCATCAGGGACCACCGTTGCCATGAAAGGGTACATATTCTGCAACAATCTTTAAGTAGGTGGCATCTGCATAAATGCCAGGTTTCCGAGAAGGGTATAACTGCAGCCTGGAGATCTCCAAATGGGGGCGGGAACTCCAAAACGGGGTGGGAGCTCCAAAATAGGGCGTGGCTTCCTCCCATTGGCAGACAGGCACATGACACGCATGCCCACATTTCCCCCCAATCCACTTCAGTGCAAACTCCGCCCCACAGCTGATTCTAAAGATTTTATTGGTTGTGTCAATTAAAGTGTTGATTTCCTACACTATGCTACAAACAATGCTAACCCCGGCCTAAACCTACCCCACACCTGACCCTAACCTTAACCAGTGAAATTAACTGCACGGCAGGATTGGTGCTGAATAGCGTGGTAAAGAAAGATGCAGTTCAGGAGATAAACAGTTAATAAGATTATGCGATATGAGATCATTCCGTAACTCCCCAACCGGACCTCACCGGACAATGGCACCTTTTTAGTTACACCCAGCGTCACTACCCACTCCTTCCCTGCGAATTTCACCCCCACTGCTTAGAACAAAGCGATAGAGTAAAATCGTTCCCCTGCGCTGCCCTGGGACGGCTCGCGGGAGAGCTCGTGGGTGATTCCCCTTTACATCATGAAGCAGATGTTCAAACTCCAGTCCGAACACCACTGGCCACGAGCTTTGGGCTCTGCTCTCACGGAGAATATTTACTTATATAGCATATTTTATTTTAGATGAACTAGAAACAATGTTTAATTTATAAAGTTTTATTTTGAAATGTAAGTCAATAACAATTGGCTGGAGCCAGAGCCAATGGTGAAAGTCTTTGCGCAAGGAGACTCTGCCCCATTTTGGAGGTTCTGCCCACTTTTGGAGTTCACGCCCCATTTTGGAGATCTCCGGTCTGCAGTTATATATACTTGGATTTTGGAGATCTCTGGTCTGCAGTTATCTACTTGGGGTTTCCCAGCAGAACATCACCCAGAGCATAATCCTCCACCAGTCTGCCTTCTTCCCATAGTGCATCTGCATCCTGCTGCCATCTTTTCCCAAAAACAGCCTTGTCTTGTCAAAGATTCTTCACTGAGCTATGCAATTACTTTAGCTCTTAATATATGGCAACAATTATGTCATTTGTGTCCATTTTTATATCTCTTAAGTTATTAGGAGAAATATTTGTATTAAATAAAACAACTGAGAGGCCTCCATTAGCAATGGAAGCAATGACATTTTCCTCTGGTTTTATAAGAGTGATGGTCTCTGTCCAAAGTACTAGTTCCCATATTTGTAAAATTCCTGCACGATGTCAGATGTTTCTAGGTGAAACTGTTTCTTTTGATGTAGAGGACAGCCACTGTCTCACTCGTAAAACAATCTCTCAGAGTATGAAATAAGGGAATAAAAGTGCAAAAGGTGTCTAAAACTGTACAGTATATGTGTAGACTGGGGTGTGTATCTCCAAAGTCTCAAAACTGAGTAACAGAGATGTGTCTGCTAGGTGTATGGTGTCATTATAATTAACATTTATTTCATTTCTATCTTATAGACTTTTTTTTGCTGTTTCTGTCAAGTCTAATGCGTTTTTGATCTTTCCACCCTTTACATTCTTTCTGGACTATAGCGAAGTTGAAGTTGAATCTTTGTTCAAAGCTACAATAAAAACACCAACATTTGTCAATGCTGTAGTTACACATATTTGAATAAATCATAAATTTCAACATTCTGTTCAGTGTAGGAAATTTACTGATTTGTGCTATTCTAAGATGCTTTCTACTTACTGTCATTCTTCAGAAAACTTAATATCATCTGGTATCAGCCCAGATAGGACATTACACAGTTATGTGTTATTACATCTATAATACAACACAAGACGCATTAGAAGCTCTTGTGCGGCAATGATGTCTTGTTGTCCTCCAACCACTGGGAGTAACATAACTCCCCTAAGTTCCGAATAACAATGAAAGAAAAAGACTGATATTAGTCATATTAGACTGGCTCTATTATCAGACAATGAAAAGGAAAGGGGTTTTGTCTGCGGAAGGCTATAAGCCTTTTAAGCACAATAATTGTGTCCTACTATAGGCATTTTCCCCTTTCAAATTATGCACTTACTCTTTTAAAATATTTATAGCATTAAAAAGTTTTATAAACAAAGGAATTAGTACTTTAAATGTTTAAACTGATACACACTTATATCGATGGCACAATAGTTGTTGTAGTGTACATAGAGGTTTCTACTCCTTAATTTGTTAAAGGGATAGTTCAAACAAAAGTGAAAATGGTTGTCATTTACTCACTTTTATGACTTCCAAATGTTTACGACTTTATTTCTTCTGTGACACGCACAAAAAAAGTGGGTTAAAGGTAAATGAGGTCCAGTGCTAGATCAAAAACAATTAAAAAAAATCTTCTAGTGAGCAAAGCTTGCATTTCTGTAAGACTAGATTCATTAGAGATTTAAACAGCCTCAAATGGCAGGTCTAGTTCATTGCTATATGCTATAGCTAAAGTTATTTTATTCAGTCAGCTGCCTTATTATGTGTTTGCTGCATTTAATCTGGAAGTCAAGTATATTCTTTGTGCAGAAATATATTAGGGAAATAAGTTTCTTTCATCAATGACATTGATAAGCACTACTCTGATTTCAAATCACAACAACACAAACAATCTGGCAATTATTTGTTAAGGTGGCAATCACATTTACATAACTGCTAATTTAATTTATATTAACAGTATTAAATTACACATTTGTCATTTTTAAAAAACATTTTTAAAGTCGCAATGAAATGGAAACAGCGACATATCTTTTCTTTCTTATCGCGACGTACATTCAGGTTATCAGATTATCCAGATTGACAGATTATTGAAAAAGAATGCCATTTAATGCTGACTATAAATGGTCAGGCATGTTTTCTGAATGCTCGATTAAGATAAAGGTCAAAACAGGAGGTCACTAATAGATCTTTAGGCTTTGGAATAAGAAAATGGCGAATAAACTCAAGCCTTTTTGACAGAACTGAAGAACGTGCATCCAAGTACCAAACAGATGATGTGAATATAATCAACCAAACTTACTTCAAGAATACACATACTTAGCTCAAGAAGTAGTAAAAAAAGGCAAGTGCAAACTTATGAAGAAAGAAGGGTTCAGCACTGGACTTAAATAGGGCTAAACATTTAAATTTAAGAATATAGCTGTAAGCAAAAATTATATGGTCAAGCATGTTAGTAACATCATAGACATTGCATTAAGCATGATTCAAAGAATAAAACCACCACAGAACTAGCATATTATACTAGTTGTTACTCCATTTTATGCCAAACTTATGCCAAAATGTTATGGTTCTGTCAAGCCATGTTCCCAAGGTCACATGCTAAATTTAGTCTTTATAAGCCAAATAGTTCAGATACAACATCACGTCAGGCTTGACATTGTTGCCGTCAACTTTGCTAGCATGTTGCATGAAAAAAAAAAACTTAACTATTAATTTAAAATGGCAGACTGAGAAAATGTTTGACCTTGGGAAGACAATATTTCATATGTTTCGTATTTCATATGACGAAAGGAGTTTAAAGTGCCCCTATTATGGATTTTTGAAAATTACCTTTCATGCAGTGTGCAACACAGCTCTAAGTGAATGGAAACATCCTGCAAAGTTTTAAATCTGAAAGTGCACCGTGTATAAAGTTATTGTCTCTCAAAAGAAAGTCGACTCTGAATTACTGAAACGAGTCGTTTTTTTTAAATGTATTTTTATTGCATTTTAACTATACACATGTACATATAAATTTTCATGTAGCAAAGAAAACACACACACACACAAAGGCTTCTCAGTATTTTACATTAATATACAATATCACCTCTTCTTTTAGTCTTCTATCAACACATTTCCAACTCCACCACATTTTAAAAACAATTTGAAAGGTCCCCAAACGCCATCAAAAATTATGTATTTATCTCTTAATATGTTATCTTTCCATTAACAAATTTGTTACCATTTCTTTCAGCCAACGTCCTATATTTGGTGCATATATACTTTTCCAATTTAAAGCTGCAGTCCGAAGGTTTTGCCTCTTTGTCGCCATCTCTGTTTGAAAACCTGCAATTGCAGCTGTTTGCGGAATTATCTCCCTTGCGTGGGTTGTGCGCCGGCACGGCTCCAGCACGGATGAATCAAATGTTTTGAGGAGTATGTGTGTGTGGCAGTCAGTCACCGCACCGGTATGGATATTTACTGTACTTCACAATCACAGATTCTAGCCTACGTCTTGTAATATATGACCCAAATAAGAATTTTCGAACAAGTAACAAGTTTGTTCTGACCAACCGAGGAAAAAAGCATTACAATAAATCGCGCTACCAATGGTGATTTAATCTAAAGATCGGTTAGCTCATATAACATCAAACCATGCAAATTATTATTATTGTTAGACTTTATTCTCAAATTATTAATGTTAACAACATCAGCATTGCCTATAGTGTGTATTAGCGTGTAGATTTCAATTTCTGTACAGTCTAATCTATAATTGTCATACCATTCGAATTTCACTCAAAAAGCTAATTATGCTCCCTTCGAACTGGTTGTCTTTACAATACAAATCTTATGTAATCCCAGGCTATCTGTGTCAGGATCATGGACCTGTTTTGTAGTGTTTTGCCCGTTTCTGTTCCTGTTTTCCCTTATTTGGTCATGTTCCTGTCCTCGTTTAGTCTGATTGTCATATGTGATTAATCTGTGTCTTGTTAATTACTTCGTTTGTGTTATGTATTTAAAGTATAGTCTGCCCCTTGTTTCCTTGTCGGATCTTAAACGTCGATTCTCGTTCCAATGAGTGTGTTCCTTGTTCCTATTTGATTAATAAAGACTGTTCATGGTGAATTCTCCTACGTCTCCTCGCTCCGACACAGTAGGCAGCCCTGACAGAAGATCCGACAGACAAACAGTTTATTGCGTGTTTCCCCTCTGTCCTGTTTCCGTGTTTTCCTCAGTGTTTTTTTCCGTTACGTCCATGGATCCCCTCAACTGCCCGGAATACCTCCTCTTCCTGGAGGAGCAGGGGGAGAGATTGCTCGAGGGCCACACCAGACTGTTCCTGGTCCTCACCAACCTCTCCAGCTACCCAGAAGACGCGCTCTTAGCGTTCTATGATGCCAGTCTACACTCCGTGTACAGAGCGCCGTCGTCCGAGGAAGGCCCTCGAGCGAATTTCGCCACCTTTGTGGTGTGCCACTCCGGACCCAGTGCCCAGCCCACCATCTCCCCATGGCGCGGAGCTAAAGCCCGAGCCCACCGATGATGGAGAGCCCATTACTGCCGTGATCGACAAGCCAGCACAACGCGGAGCGACTGAGCGGAGGATCGCCCCGGATGCAGAGTCTAACCCGTCAGACCAGAGCCGGCGACAGTTCCCGCCCCGAGGGAGCAAGCTGTGGACAGTGAGAGTGCGGAGTGAAGCTCCGCCCACTGCACCAAGGCTGAGAGTGAGCTAACTGTGCATCTGGGACTGCTGGACGTAGAGGGGGACCTTAACGCCACCTCCAGCCTCCGAGGCCCAGACTCCGCCTCGGCCCTTAGACCCAGCGGCTCCACCTCGGCTCCTAGCTCCCTCACCTCCACCATCGCCCATCGATCCACCAGCTCCATTGGGCTCCCTAGTCCCCCCGGCTCTGCCTTGGTCGGGCGTCGCCCCGCCATTGCCTCAGGACTCCGCTCCTCTGGCTGCACCTCGTCGCTCTGTCCCACCAGCTCCATTGGGCCACCCTGGTTCCCCGGATCCTCGGCATCACCCTGGCTTGTTGGCTCTCCGTCTCCACCTCGGGCTCCTTCTGCACCTGCTCCGCCGCCGTTGGTCGTCCCCCTGGAGTCATCGGCCCTTCCTCCACCATGGCTCCTCCCTTTGTCGGCTCCACCGTGGGCTGACATTATGGCTGTGGCCTGGGTCGTGCTTGGCTACTCCTGCTCCAAGCCCTTCCTGTCTCCTCCCTGGCTCCTTCCGCCTACTTTACCCCTCCGGCCCCCTCCCGGGTGTCCATTCTCCTCCAGAACCTCCTCCCTAGTTCCCACCCGCCCCTCCCCAGGTTGTCCCCAGGCGATATGTCAGGATCATGGACCTGTTTTGTCGTGTTTTGCCCGTTTCTGTTTTCTGTCTCTCTCTACGTGTGTGTTCCTTGTTCCTATTTGATTAATAAAGACTGGTGACATGGTGAATTCTCCTACGTCTCCTTCGCTCCTTGCACACAGTAGGCAACCCTGACAATCTGTAATAAGAAGCACATTTAAAACTGGAATATAATTTAATTTAATTCACATGTTTCATAAACACATAGGGCCACATTAATGAAATGAACGTACAACAGAAGATTGGGCGTACGGTCGTTTCAATGCAAAACTTATGAATTTATCAATATGGACGTGAGCGGTGGCTACGATCAAATCTCACGTCTGGTCTTAGCTCGTGTACACAAGTTTTTGAGTTACCTGAACTAGCACGCAACATAGTAAATACGGTGGAGAATTGTAGAATGACAGCATTTTGTTCATTTTTATTTTCCTGACCGTCAAACGAAGCTCATTAGTCGATCGTTAACCAGTAAGATTAGAATTTTTTTTATACAGGGCTTTAGCTTTATATGCGTGAATAGCAGCGTAAACGAGACCATGAGGATTCAATCGTCGCATCATGCACCTGCTGCGCTTCTGTGAAAAGAGAAAAACAGAAATTAAGTCTATAAAAGGGATAAGATAAATATGATCACACAAAATATATAATAGGCTATAATATAATTAATAGATTAACAAAAGAAAAAAAACACTGTGCAACAAGTATATGCTACGCTCATTTTGTGACACTCTTAATGCATTTTATTTGTTTTCTTTATGTCTTTATTTGATTAAATCCATCTGATTGCACAGGCACCTCAAGCACACACAAACAACATTAGTTCTACCGTTGTCTGACATTTCAGCCATTCATCATCAAACTAAAATGCAGTCAACCAAACATAAAAGTTACACTGTTTATTTTAAAAGGTCCGCTGTAAAATCAGCATGTGTTACACCCTGATAAAGGGGGAAAATAGACATTAATAAATGAAGACACGGACTCGTGCTGTTGTCTCTGCGTCAGTCTGTATCGCCTGTCTGATGTCTCTTTTTCATCAACAAATATTACTTGAATATCAGAACTGTGAATAAATGAATATATCAGTACATTAAATCACATCAATATGTGTCTGAAGCCAATAATACAAATACATCACTTCTTCTATAACATTCATAACTTAACACATTTCTGTCTGTGTCCTCTTTCAACTGCAAAATGTTGCAAAATAAATGAGTTATTCCCTTGTGATGATAACAATACAGTTATTTTGTGTTCAATATCAATTGATTCTTCAGTAACGATTCAGAATGAGAAAACAATTCAAAGTTCCAACTCGATAAAACACTATTTCAACAATCCATTATAAAACACTGAACTCATTATGAAATACACAAAAAACGAGCTTCATTACGCATAACATTCACTTTCAATTGACATTTTATAAATATACCCTTCTGTTCCACTTCCACTGTTAGATACGTCTCATTTAATTTTCTCCACCCTAATGCTTAGCATGTTAAGCATGCCGATTAGCATAGGTAACATTACAGTCTTTGTTTGCATCAAACACCATGCTTTCGCATATATTCACGGAAATAACCAGTCTCATGACTACTTATCGCTTTAATTCATTATGAAAATACACTGTTATGTATTTCATACCTGATAAAGGGGGAAAATAGACATTAATAAATGAAGACACGGACTCGTGCTGTTGTCTCTGCGTCAGTCTGTATTGGCTGTGACGCACAGCACAGCCCGCGTCAGCCACAACCTGCAACCTTCGATCTCCCCCTAGTGGACACTAAAACAAGTACACTTAAATCATATTGAGTTTAACTCTTTTTTGCTTTTTCTTTTTTTATTACAATTGAATCACATTGATTCCGTCATTTATATGATCATTTTGATCTTTGATCTTTTTAACCTCTACACACTCCCCCTCAAAATTTAGATGTCGTCCCGACATCTTGAAATGCACAATTAAAATTTTTTTATATGTTGGTACATAGGCAATATATATTAGTGTCCTGAGAATCTTTAGTAATCTCGACTCAAGTCCATTTGCTTAGAGACAAAGGGTCATAAAGCCCTCCAGCAATTGCCATGAGAGGTCAGCTAAATATCTACAGCGGATCTAAAATATTCATAATTGATTATAACTAGTTATGATTAATTATTCATAGTTCCTCATGAGCTGATTCGTTACATATGCTACAGTCTATCTCTGATATCCGTACATAAGATATGTGTAGGGATTATAAAATGGCACTGGACTTGGCCATGGTGGAAGTGCTTGCTGTCCAAGGTAAGACATATTCTGATACTGCTGAACTTCACCACTACAGCTTGTATTATAGCAGGTGGGGGTTCCGAGGTGATCATAAGTGAACAGTCGAGGGGCTCGTCTTTCTCTCTGTGGTCTTGGATGTCTCTCATCTACCGGGGAATCATTGCATGGCTCAAGTGATACTGTGTGCTCAACTTCCATCCGTTCCTCTTCACGGTGCCCTGTCACTAATGGGTCCTCTACTTGAATCAGCTCTTCGTCACCGTCTTCACCTGGGCGTTCTTCATGTGAAAGCGAAAAAGTGTCCACTCTTTCTCCTATATCTTCACCATCCTTGGTCTGCCCGGCCAGTCCACTTGTCTCCCTTTCTAACTCATCAGGATCTCCGTCACTCCCTTCTCCACAGTGCTGCTGCTGGTTTGTTGAGTAATAAAGACATAACTCGTCCTCATCCTCTTCTTCATCTTCATTAGATTCTACAGTATAATTTCTCTTCTGCTTTGTCATCTTGTTTTCTAAATAAGCAGCTGTGTCAGATTGCCCCTCCATTGGCAGGAGATCACATGACAGCAAGAGGTTACGGTGCAGGATCCTAGACCTTCCCTTTCCTACCTCTGGCTTCACTTCATAAATCGGGAGATCTTCTTTCATTTGCCTCACGACAGTATGGATAGTCTCTTCCCAGTGGTTGCGCAATTTGCCCGTGCCTCCTCTTGGTGTCAGGTTTCCAACAAGTACACGGTCGCCCAGATACAAAGTTGTACTTCTCAGTTTTCTATCGTAGTGTTTTTTACTTCGCACTGCAGCTTTTCCCACATTCTCTCTTGCTATTTCGTGTGCTTCTTGCATCTGTTCTCTCCATCTCTGCAGGTATTTCTGGTGACTCACTGTTCCACTGCTTTCTTCCAAACCAAAGAGTAGATCCACTGGTAGTCTGGGATGCCGGCCATAAAGAAGATAAAAAGGTGAGAATCCTGTTACCTCACATTTGGTGCTATTATATGCAAAGATCAATTTATTCAGGGATTCCTTCCAGTTCGTCTTCTGCTTGTCTGTCAGTGTTTTGAGCATTTGAAGTAAGGTCCTGTTGAATCGTTCCGTCTGACCGTTCCCTTGCGGGTGGTACGGCGTTGTTCTGGAACTGAGGACACCACAATTCTTTGTCAGTTGGGCTAGAAGCTGGTTTTCAAATTCATCACCTTGATCGTGGTGTATTCGTCTCGGAAATCCAAATCGCAGGGCATAGTCATTAGTAGGACCAGTTGGTGTCTATTTGCTGTCTTCCGCTTTAGGATGCCGCTCTCATCCAAATGAAGCTTCTCCCATTCACGAAGAAGACATCGGCTCTGAGGGGTAAGAGACTTCATTTGTTTGGGGCAAGGTCGCACACCAGTTAATTTATATTTTATTACAGGCCCGATGTGTGGATCCTCCCTTTGACTCTGCTGTATTTTAGCCACAGGAAGAGGTTCATTGTCACCCATGTCAGGTGAACATGGAGACGAGTCAGATACTACCCAAGGTGAGGTATCTTCCTGCACTTCTATAGCTTGTGCGGTGGCTGCAATGCAGTCTGATGACATTCCCTCCGTACATTTTTCTATCATCCCTTCAATGTCTAAAGGCAATCTTGATAAACTGTCGGCATCTGCATTCTCTCGGCCAGGGCGGTACTTTATTGAAAAATGGAAGTCGGCTAACTCCGCTACCCACCTACAGCCGTTGGCATTGAGTTTCGCGCTGGATAGTACATACGTGAGAGGGTTATTATCGCTAAAGACTGTGAATGTAGGTGCGTAGTATAAGTAGTCTCTAAATTTCTCCGTTATCGACCACCTGAGGGCGAGAAACTCTAATTTACTCGAATGGAGGTGGTAATTTCCTTCGGCAGCTGTGAGGGTCCGAAATCCATATGCTATTACACGGAGCTTACCCCCCTGCTTTTGGTACAATACTGCCCCCAGGCCTTGGTTTGAGGTATCTGTATGAAGAATAAAAGGCAGTGAAAAGTCTGGAAATCCAAGGATAGGTGGTTCGACCAGATGGTTTATCAATTTTTCCAAGATCTCTTGGTGCTCATCCTTCCAAATTATTGGTTGGTTCGAAGGCACTCCTCTAGTCTTCACTTTACTTCGTCTGAAATTTTGGCAAGTGTTTTCCA
>NW_015505236.1:2569587-2572500 GCF_001515645.1 Sinocyclocheilus grahami
ATCAACTCCTTGGTGACCCATCTCATTGTGCAACTTCATTACCACTGCCTTGTATCTTTCAGGTAGGACCAGTTGGTGTCTATTTGCTGTCTTCCGCTTTAGGATGCCGCTCTCATCCAAATGAAGCTTCTCCCATTCACGAAGAAGACATCGGCTCTGAGGAGTAAGAGACTTCATTTGTTTGGGGCAAGGTCGCACACAAGTTAATTTATATTTTATTACAGGCCCGATGTGTGGATCCTCCCTTTGACTCTGCTGTATTTTAGCCACCGGAAGAGGTTCATTGTCACCCATGTCAGGTGAACATGGAGACGAGTCAGATACTACCCAAGGTGAGGTATCTTCCTGCACTTCTATAGCTTGTGCGGTGGCTGCAATGCAGTCTGATGTCTTTCCCTCCGTACATTTTTCTATCATCCCTTCAATGTCTAAAGGCAATCTTGATAAACTGTCGGCATCTGCATTCTCTCGGCCAGGGCGGTACTTTATTGAAAAATGGAAGTCGGCTAACTCCGCTACCCACCTACAGCCGGTGGCATTGAGTTTCGCGCTGGATAGTACATACGTGAGAGGGTTATTATCGCTAAAGACTGTGAATGTAGGTGCGTAGTATAAGTAGTCTCTAAATTTCTCCGTTATCGACCACCTGAGGGCGAGAAACTCTAATTTACTCGAATGGAGGTGGTAATTTCCTTCGGCAGCTGTGAGGGTCCGAAATCCATATGCTATTACACGGAGCTTACCCCCCTGCTTTTGGTACAATACTGCCCCCAGGCCTTGGTTTGAGGTATCTGTATGAAGAATAAAAGGCAGTGAAAAGTCTGGAAATCCAAGGATAGGTGGTTCGACCAGATGGTTTATAAATTTTTCCAAGATCTCTTGGTGCTCATTCTTCCACATTATTGGTTGGTTCGAAGGCACTCCTCTAGTCTTCACTTTACTTCGTCTGAAATTTTGGCAAGTGTTTTCCAAAACTCTCGAGTAAATCATACAGTGATCCAGCAATCTATGAAAAATCCTTAATAAATTGTCGGTAGTAACTTAAGAGGCCCATTACAGTTCGCAGCTGCCCGACGGTACTTGGTCTCTTTTCCTTCCAAGCTCGCACAGCCTCCGTGTCAGCTGGATCCACTTTGCTACCTTCAGCCGACACAATTCTTCCAAGGTAGCGGATTTCCCTGAACATTCCACATTTGCTTGGCTTCAATTTTATTCCATACCGTCTAAGCTGCTGCAATACCTCCCGCACATGGTGGACATGGTCTTCAAAGGACTTGCTGTAGACTAAGATATCATCAAGGTATGGCACACATATCCGGTCTCTCAACCTCTCCAAGCATTCCTCCATACGCCTCTGAAAGGCAGCTGGAGCATTCATCCAGCCAAAAGGAATTCGTATCCACTCATACAACCCCCACGGGGTTAAAAAATGCGGTCAGGGGCCTACTCTCCTTTGCCATAAAGCCTTGATGATATGCTTTGCCCTGATCTAATAGTGAAAACCATGAATTCCCCCCCAGGTTGTCAAGCATATCTTGGATTCTGGGAATTGGCTGACGATCAGGATTGGTCTTCTTATTCAGCTCCCTGTAATCCACACAAAGGCGGAGGCTTCCATCCCTTTTCCTAAGACAGACAACAGGTGATCCATAAGATGATGTTGATTTTGATATCCAACCCTGAGCAATCAGGTCATGAAGGTAATCTTTTACTTCCCTATATAGTGGTTTTGGCACAGATATGTATGAACGTGCAACAGGAACTGTGTCTTGAAGGGATATCTTCAGGGTTAGGTTTTCTATGCACCCGATGTCATCATCTGACTTCGAGAAAGATGCACATTCCTCTCGTAACATCTTGCATACTATTTTCTTTTCAGGCTGACTCAGATTACCCAAATCTACTGGAGGGTCCCAGGTATCACTGGCAAACTCAGCACTGCTTGTTTGGATGGGATTCACTGAAGCAGGTATGGACTGAATTGACTGATCCAATGACATGGACGGATAAACAGCTTGTACCCTATGTGCTGTTCCTATGACTGCTTTTCTACACAGGACAATGTCATGGTCCGTAGGATTCCGAGCATCAAATACGATGTATGGTGGAACCCCCTTCTTAACCTTTAAAAGTGTCTCCTGGAACTCTAGCCCTTCCACCTATTTGGGATCAAGATCGGGTTCAAACATCAAAGTAGTGTCCTCCTTCAGTGGGTTCATCTTTATTCGGCACTCAACCTGTAAAGAGGTACGCTTGGGAATTAATATATTTTCTCTGGGATCTCACCCCATATGCGGTCACTGTTTCCTCCTGGCAACTGAAATGTGACTTCTATCCACCCAACATAAGGGATACCTTGTCCGTTTGCTGCTACTATTTGAAGTGTGTCAGGTGCGTCGATTATTTCTGAAAGAAGCCTTAACCTCACATCAGGTAATATTTCATTTTTCCACCACTCATCGATGATACAAACTTGAGATCCCGTATCCCACAATGCTGTTGTTTTAACTCCCTGGATATAACAGTCAATGAGACACTGTTTTCCCACTAAAGCGGCCATGCTCAGTGATTTGTTTGAATTTGTTCTCATTGTGGCACTTAATTCTTTCACATCTTTACGCCCTTTCTGCTGGCAGTCTTTCTTGTGTCTACTCCAGTGACGAGCCTGACATAACTTGGAGCAATAGAGAGCTTTTCTTTTCATCCCACACCCCGAGCATTGTTGATGGGACTCTAACATCTGGCAGGTTACTCCCTGTCTCGTGGAAGTAACCCTCTCTCATTTAAATAAGCATCCCTTGATGAGTTTACTGCCCTTGCTCTACAGCCCGCAAAGAAATGCTCACTGCTTCCACATCTATAGCAGTGGGTGCAATAATTTTCAGTGTCACTCTGCTGACAGTTGAAGCATCT
>NW_015505236.1:2573652-2596612 GCF_001515645.1 Sinocyclocheilus grahami
TTTCTTGTGTCTACTCCAGTGACGAGCCTGACATAACTTGGAGCAATAGAGAGCTTTGCGGCAGGATGTGCATACTCGTAAATTATGGCCATTTCTCTTCATCCCGCACCCCGAGCATTGTTGATGGGACTCTAACACCTGGCAGGTTACTCCCTGTCCCGTGGAAGTAACCCTCTCTCGTTTAATTAAGCATCCCTGGATGAGTTTACTGCCCTTGCTCTACAGCCCGCAAAGAAATGCTCACTGCTTCCACATCTATAGCAGTGGGTGCAATCATTTTCAGTGTCACTCTGTTGACAGTTGAAGCATCTTCTTCGTTGACTTCTTGTCTGAGTGGAAAGACGGTGTGGTGCAAATCCTTGCTGGAACTGAGCTGTTCTCCCTCTGTGTCCTGGATTGTAATTGGGCCAGTACCCAGGGAATGGGCATTCAGGGTGAGTAGCTGAGGCATAGTTTCGGAAACCTGGCGAGGACAGACCCTGTTCTGCAGCTGTCTGGGGTAACTGAATCGACTCTCTAATCTGTGACACTTCAGCGCTGAGGGCCATGTCTGGTTTTATTTCTCTGAGTTCATTTAGCAAATCAGGGTTGTGCTTATTTTTATTTTCCTGAAGTGACGTTTTCCCTTTCTTTTCTGCAGGTGCTGGGATATCGTTGCATTCCGCCGAATACACCACCACTGGACGATGATGGACTGCAGTTTTCTTTTTATTTTGTCTCTCTGTTTCAGTCATACATGCAAGGTTTAATTTCTCTAACAACAGCTCGTCACTCACATCTGTTTGTTGCAGGTATGGCTTCAAATCCCCTCTGATATAGTCATTTTGCAGACCGGTAAGAACTGTATGCAGAAACATGTTTTGCACCAGCATGGGATCATATTTGAAACTAGACTCCGCTTCCTGTGATGCAAATAAAATCTTCTGCCTAAGATCTAAAACACAAATTAAAAAGTTCTGGGGTGTCTCCTTACTGTCTTGGACTTCTGACATCAGTTGCTTATACAGCTCTGTGGCGCCCCTCTCCTGGTAATGTGAGTGAAGAATCCTTCTCAGGTTAGGCAGTGTTAAGTTTGCTTTGCCCTCTAGATAGCTGCGTAGCTGCATGCCAGGGACGATGGCTTTAATTACTGCATGGACTATTTCGCGTTCAGGGACATGTTCAGGGACATTCTTATTTTTTCCGTTCTCGATTTGATGGGCCAAGCTGGAAAAACTAAGTTTATCTTTCTGCCCTGGTTCCCCAATCTGACCAGATATTTTAAACTCCCTTTGCCACAGAAGTGATTGGGTAAGGTCTTTTGTTGAGGCACTGCCCTGAAATGTCTGATCTTTTTCACTCACTGTCTGTACTTCCTGTTTTGATTCACTCTCTTTCGACTGCAATGATAACTGTAAAGCTAACTGAAGTGCTTCAATCTGTTTTTGCAGTTTTTCTTGTTCTGACATCTGAGTTACATGCGATTCCTCTTGCTGTGACTCTACTGTGTTTTGATTTGACAACTGAATTTCAGTGATTTTGTCTTTAAGGTTAAGGAGAAAAGACATACCCTGGTCTTCAAGTTCCTCTACCTCATCTCTTTCAATATTCTTTACAATATGTGCAATCAGAAATGAGCAGCTTTTTCCCAAAACATTCTCTCTTTGCGTACCAGCAATATTTAGAAAGTCACATACTGCAATCAGATGATCACTGCTGAGTGAGTAAAGTATCCCCACTACTTCAAGTCTCAAGTCCTCTAGTGTGTTCATGTTGTTTGTGGATAAGTGGCCGGTGTCTTGACTTGAGAATAAATGGGGGGAAATCACGTGAGAGGAGGCAATGATATGATTGGATATGACTGGTTATGTTCGGCTGTGATTGGTTCATGCGATAAATCCCGCCTCTTGTGTTCATGTCCGTTCTACGTTCGCGAATCAGTCTGAATGAACAATATATTGGCATTAATGGGAAGACTCATTTAAAAAAGTAAGTAAACTCCGCTTCCTGTGATGCAAATAAAATCTTCTGCCTAAGATCTAAAACACGAATTACAAAGTTCTGGGGTGTCTCCTTACCGTCTTGGACTTCTGACATCAGTTGCTTGTACAGCTCTGTGGCGCCCCTCTCCTGGTAATGTGAGCGAAGAATCCTTCTCAGGTTAGGCAGTGTTAAGTTTGCTTTGCCCTCTAGATAGCTGCGTAGCTGCATGCCAGGGACGATGGCTTTAATTACTGCATGGACTATTTCGTGTTCAGGGACATTCTTATTTTTTCCGTTCTCGATTTGATGGGCCAAGCTGGAAAAACTAAGTTTATCTTTCTGCCCTGGTTCCCCAATCTGACCAGATATTTTAAACTCCCTTTGCCACAGAAGTGATTGGGTAAGGTCTTTTGTTGAGGCACTGCCCTGAAATGTCTGATCTTTTTCACTCACTGTCTGTACTTCCTGTTTTGATTCACTCTCTTTCGACTGCAATGATAACTGTAAAGCTAACTGAAGTGCTTCAATCTGTTTTTGCAGTTTTTCTTGTTCTGACATCTGAGTTACATGCGATTCCTCTTGCTGTGACTCTACTGTGTTTTGATTTGACAACTGAATTTCAGTGATTTTGTCTTTAAGGTTAAGGAGAAAAGACATACCCTGGTCTTCAAGTTCCTCTACCTCATCTCTTTCAATATACTTTACAATATGTGCAATCAGAAATGAGCAGCTTTTTCCCAAAACATTCTCTCTTTGCGTACCAGCAATATTTAGAAAGTCACATACTGCAATCAGATGATCACTGCTGAGTGAGTAAAGTATCCCCACTACTTCAAGTCTCAAGTCCTCTAGTGTGTTCATGTTGTTTGTGGATAAGTGGCCGGTGTCTTGACTTGAGAATAAATGGGGGGAAATCACGTGAGAGGAGGCAATGATATGATTGGATATGACTGGTTATGTTCGGCTGTGATTGGTTCATGCGATAAATCCCGCCTCTTGTGTTCATGTCCGTTCTACGTTCGCGAATCAGTCTGAATGAACAATATATTGGCATTAATGGGAAGACTCATTTAAAAAAGTAAGTAAACAACTCACACACTTAGATGTAACCACTTTATTATGTCAAAATAAGACTTGAAATGGTCTGAAAACATGATCTGTGGGAGTTTTTAGTGAGTAAATCAGCTTGTTGAAATTTAAAGTAAATTTCTGTGTCTGTGACCAATATTTACTGAGCTTTGATGACTGATGAACCGAATAATTCAAAAATAGTTAAAAGTTAACTATTAAAAAGAATAGCTGAACATAAGTTCACAAATAAAATATTTTGTTTAAATTGTTACTGCCTTGAGTTATTATTTTGGAATAAATTTATAATGCTTAATAACTTGATGAGATTCATACTTGGCTTTAATAAACAGAATATTGATTACATTGTTAATGTAAAAATATAAAATAGAATTGTATTTGTTGTTTTCTGGTAGTGTAAGTAATGTTTATTTAACCAGGAACATGTGACTGAGACAGGAATGTACATTTGATAAAAAAAATTAAAAAAAAGAAGGACTTTGTCTCCTCATTTCAGAACACCACCTGTATGTATGTATGTATATATATGTTTGTATATATATATATATATATATATATATATAAATAATACAATTAAAAAAAAGAGTGAGTACACAAGAGCAATTCACAAACACAGGACCCTACAAATAATAATGACAACTACCCAGGAGGCCCATTGTTATAGCCTACTTTACATCTAGAAGGCCAGATATCCTTTGCACTGTATAATGCCAAGCTATCATACCATGTCCTTTTTCCATGCCAAGTCTATTAGTCCTGACTTCCACCTTTGAGATTTTTAAATTAAGCAGTCTTTAAAAGCCATATCATATGTCATCATTGTTTTTCAGTATACCATAGAAACATGTGAAAAAATTATCTACAAATACTGAAGCAGCAAACTTGTGCAAAACACAATTTATGTCACTGCCAAACTTTTGGCAATGACTGTACAGTTATATAGCGTTCCTTTAAAGTCTCTGTATCTTGAGCAAGTGTCTGGGATATTTTCATTATATCTATGCAATACAACTGGAGTTATGTAAATCCTCATCAACCACTTATATTGTAGTAGTTTCAGACAAGTGTTCATAGTGATTGAGCATCCTTGCATGCTTCCATCCAGTCCTCCATCTGAATATCATCCTTAAGATCCGATCTCCAAGCTTCCAATTTATAGTTTGAAGACACCAGCATATTTACATTTAGTAATTTTGCAGACGCTTTTATCCAAAGCGACTTACAATTGGGGGATACATAAAGCGATTCTTCTTAAAGAGGCAAACAGATACAGGAAGTGCCTGTAATACCACGTTTCTAGACATTGTTCAAATAAGTACAAGCTAGAAAGAGAATGAATAAATAAATAAATAAATAAATAAATAAATAAATAAATAAATAAAGAGTTTAAAATATATATATATATATTTTATGATGAAGTCAAGTAGCTGAGCTGATCCCTGAGGAACCCCAGTGACAAGTTGATGTGTTTTGGATACCTCCCCTCCCCAAGCCACCCTGAAAGACCTACCAGTGAGATAGGATTCAAACCAACCAAGAGGAATCCCTGTGATGCCCAGTGAAGAGAGGGCAGATGGGAGGATCTGGTGATTGACAGTGTCAAGAGCAGCAGATAGATCCAGCAGAATAAGAACTGATGATTTGGAATCAGCTTTTGCAATCCGCAAGGCTTCCGTGACTGACAGTAGCGCAGTCTCAGTTGAATGGCCACTCCTGAAACCTGACTGGTTAACATCCAGTTTGTTGTTCTGTGAAAGAAACAATGATATCTGGTTGAAAACAACTCTTTCGAGGGTTTTCGCTATGAATGGAAGGAGAGAGACAGGTCTGTAGCTATCTGTAAGTGAAGTGTTTAATGTAGGTTTTTTGAGCAGTGGGGTTACCCGAGCCTGCTTGAATGCAGTGGGAAAGGTGCCTGTGAGGAGAGATGTATTGATGATGTGTGTGAGTGCTGGTAAAAGTGTAGGCGAGATTGTTTGGAGGAGGTGTGAGGGGATTGGGTTTAGAGGGCATGTTGTAGGATGGCTAGAGAGGAGAAGTTTTGATGCTTCTGCCTCAGTGAGGGGACAGAAAGAGAAGATGGGAGTTTTTGCAGTGGGTGTGGTTGGTTTGAAGTCCTGTGTGTGTGAGGCCCGTGGAGAACTAAAAATTGCACAGTCTGGAGGAGCAATCTCAATAAAAGGCATCAAGTCACCATGTTTAACCAAGTCTCAGTAATAAATAAGAAGTCTAATGAATGCGATGCAAATAAGTCATTTAGAATAAAAGATTTATTCGATATTGACCTAGCATTCACTAAGGCCATCTTAGCAGTAGTAGTACAGGCTGACCTCTGAGAGCTGAGAGGTACGTGTTTGAGCAAAGCGATATTTCAAAAATTGATGCTCCGACTCTTACCATTTGATCCGAAGGAAGAGGGGCGATATGACGACCAAATGACCGGTATATAGTCATTATCCTGCGATGGAGTCACAGACCTCACAAGAAAATCACGGTGAGATCCGCGATGGATGTACCTGGGGCGGCGTATAATTCTCAGTGCGTCACAGCGGTTGTATATTTCGCTTGGAAGACGGTAGAACGAATTTAGTCTCTGTAGATCCAGTGAAGAGTATTTATACACCATGCTCGAAAAGCAGTTCACACCGGGAACGAAAAACAGATCCCACTTCGAAGAACAAACAGTAAAACTCCAGCAGACCAGTGCACAAATGATATAGTACCACATTTCAAACTGGATTTAGTTCTCCACGTTCAAGTTCATGCAGATCCACCGCCTCAGTCCGCGCACCATAACAGGGCAGGCAATGGAATAACACTCCACAAAAATCAGGCGAGACCTCCTCGCTCCATGGACAGTACAAAATTAAAATAGAAAGTAAAATAAAAAATTAAAATAAAATAACATAAAATACCGGAGAGCAGCGGCAGCCAAACGCGCCAGCGTTCACTCGAACCGGAAGTCTACCTTCACTTCTACAAGTCACTTCTGAAAGAGTCATCTTGAAGTCCCTTTCATGTTGAAGTCAACATGAAACATTAGCATATTGCCCGCCCACTTGTTGCGCACGCAGACCCGGGAAAACCTTGTTTGAATGAAAATGCAAATTCATTCTTTGCCACTTGGTGCCGCTTTTGGAGCGGTAAAAATAGTTGTTTCCCCAGTAACGGCTGTGCACAAAGCAGCACTGTGCTCACAAACGCTGCTTTATCAGGCATTACAGGCATGATGAAATGAAAATGAAATCGACCAATCGCCAATCGGACCAATCATCGCAGATTAGCTTCATGCAAAGGAAAAATGAATCGTTGAGAGAATGGTTTGGGAGTCTTTGAGCAAGTAAGGTAAAAATAAGTGTATATAGCAAATTGTAAGACAATGAAAGTGTTTTTTTGACCTTGCATGCATGTCAACCTGTTATTGGGGACTCCCAAAACCAAAATAGGAACCTTTTATAACCCATAATAGGGGCACTTTAAATATTTAATGTTTTTTCAACCACTTGGTGTTGCTTTCTGAAACTGCTAATACTTCCATGGCAATTATTTGATGCATTACAGGGGAGAACATCAAAGTGTGGAATATCAAATTGTTTTTGATAATGTTTGACTTTATTTCTCACAATTGCGACATTTTATGTCACATGATTTATTATTTTAAACCTTGTTTGACAATTATCTTTTTATTTTTACCCTGTGGTGAAAACCGGACGAATAAGAATAAAACAATTGGGTCATCACACCTTCTGGACTCTTAACAAATGTACACTATGAGGATTATTAACTTAAAGGAATAATTTATGCCTGCTGGAGTTATCTAGTGACTAGCAGATATAATTACTGTGGTATCTGTGGGTCTATCCATCTGCAGATCAGGTAGTGGTGGTAAACTGATGACACTGTAAAACAATAATAAAAAGGCAATCTAAGGGTTTAGTAACACTGTTACAATCTTGTAATGCGCCATAATTCTTTATTTATGTTTGTTTGTATTCGCCTTTATCTATGTTCTTGGCACATACATTTTACAAATGTGGTATTATAGAAAGTGTGGCAATATGGTTTCCTCTCCTTAGCTGTGACCTGTCCTTGTGTAGATCTTAATGCTGAACATTCTAAGGATGAATGTTGTGGGGTGGGGAGGAAAATGTGGTCTATCTGCTTCCATAACAAGACCTGACCTTGACTCTCACAGTCACATTTATTCTGCTGTATAAATTCAGGAACCATTGTCAGTACTATAATTTGGAGTTTGAAATAATCTGAATCCCTTGGGTGTTTTTACTTTTCACACGGAGGCACTGAAGCTGCCTTTCTCTTTTATACATCTCCCAGCCAAGACATATTTTATGCAAATTGATGCCCTCTGGATAGATAAACATTTTTTTTTCTAAAATTATCTCCATAGCCAATTCAACGATATCAAATCAATACAAGACATCAAATTCTCAAAGACGAATCTAAGAGTAAAATACATACCTGACTTTTAGAAATAATTTGGGATACAGCCTTATTTTATTAGCATGCAGCCATTACCTGTGACAAATCGAATCCTCCTCAAAACTGAATCTCCATCAACTACCAGTTAATAATTTTACTAAGTACATATGTAAGATATTAATTTAAAGTATGCACAGTACAATATATACTAGCTTACTATATAGTACACATCATTACATCGTTTTTTTATAGCTGAAATATTTGTGTCAGGGATATGCTTCTGTGGCCTGTAGCACGAAGCAAGATGAACAAACTCAGAGTTTCAGAGTAGGTTTAGAGTTGACAAAACCAAACAAATCTAACCTGGTTTAGATCAGGTTCGGCGGGCTCACAAAGCTCAATATAACCCAGCAAGCAATAGCCGTCATTTCAGCGTCTCTGTTAAGTATAGACCCGATATAGTCCGGCTATGTGTAACCCACTTCTAGCCCAAATAACCTTGAATTTGGTTTCATGTCGTTTTTTGGCAAAATAACTTGTGAGATGTATGATATTCCATCATGTAAGCAAAGTAACAGCGTTTACAAGGTGTTTGGTTTCATTTCTTTCACATGTTCAATAGCCTGTGCTTAGCCACGATTTAGCTCATAGTCAGAGCGTCTATCTGTAGCCCACTTATAGTGATTCACTGTAGCTTTTGGCCAGGCAGCGCATGAGATGGTTGATATCCCATCATGTTCGCAGTGTCAATAATATCTACAAAGATATAAGGGTCATTTCGTGACATGCTCTATATGTAGCCACGATTTCGCTTTGAATTGGACGGGCTACGTGTAGTCTGCTTTTAGCCCACCTGGCGCAATCGAGGCAATCTGGCTGTCTTTCATTTTATAAATAAAAATGCAATTACAATTCCCAATTGTAGCCCTACTGAGACATGACTACTGGCAACGCGAGCCATGAGAGTTAGAGATCAGTGTTGTGTTTTGAATTTTTTTTATACGAGAGAGCACTTGTCGGAGAGCAGCGGGCAAAAAACAAACGATAAAGGACATTCCTACTTGGTCTTGTAAGTATCTGTGTTTTCGTTTTGACGTGTTTATTATGTATCTATATTATTTGTTATCATGTTTAGGAACCGTGACATTTTAGTGAAGGGAGCAGATCATAGTTGATAGTGATCCGTGACTAGGCCCACGGTTCAGCATGCATGTATTCAGAGGATTAATTGCAAAATTTAATAGAGTAAAAGTTTTATCATTTGTATGTGTTTACAAACTCAATCGATTTTAAAACAGCCAAGAAGAGGCGAAAGAGCAAACAACAGAACAAATAGCTTTGACAAAGATTAATCTATATTAATTTATACAGTGACCACACTCAGAAGAATTGGAGAAACTGAGGAGGAGTTTCAACATCTGGAAAAGCGGTTGGAAATTGAAAAGATCCGGGCAGCAATGGTAAAAAACAACAAAAAAAAAAACAACCCTCTCCAAAACAACATTTCCTCACTAAAGCTCTCATCTTTGACAAAGTCCATAGTTTATTTTAATTATTATATTGAATTTATTACTGAACAATGGCTTGTTAGATACAGAAAGAGCATGAGCTAATTGAATAGAATATCTTTGTCATTGTACAAGTACAATAAGATTTATTTAGAAACTTCCAAATTGATAGTAAAGCTTAAGAATACAAGTAATTAAAAATGGCAATATAAAATGATCAATTATAAAAAGTTTGCAGCAGTATTAAATCCCTTAAAAAAATCTTTAAAAACCTACACAGTACGAACAGAAAACATAATGAAATAAAACGGTAGGGGGTGAATTTATTATTCCATGTACATTTGAGGTTAATGTGTGTACTGGGCTACTTTTTAGTTACAGCAGCTATCACTGTATTGTTATGAAGTCAGTTGTGCCAGAAAATTTTGGAGGCAGAGGCGGCACTAATAGGGAAAAACTTAAACTGCTCGAATAAAGAGTTTTAAAGGGTTAGTGATGGAGAACTTGCAGGTAAATGGGCTTCAATGTTTAAGGTTGGTAAACACTTGTACACTTTTTTGTTTTTAGTTGGCATCCAAGCAAAAGAAAATCACTCCCTGTCACAATTAGTGTAATTAAAGTAAAAAATTGTCAAGCTTTTCTTGTGCTTCTTTTTTTCTTTCTTATTTGGCAGATGCTGTGATGACCAACTTCACGGCAGCAACAGAGTTGGACTTGAGGAATGCAGTTGGGAGGCATTTTAAACAAGAAATAAAACCAATAATTAATAATTTTCTTTAAGTTTACTGTTAGTTGTTTTATTTGTTAAAAGTAAACCAACAAAAGGGTTAATCTTTTTTTATGTTGTCATTTATCCGTAATGTTTTAATGTTAAGTGTGATAACATGCTCTTGATTTGTATTAGATTTTTTTCTTTTAAATATCTTAAGTTATTTAAAATATTTTATTTTTTCATTTTTATATTTTTATTATCTTAATCAGAAACTTTGGTTCAAACTCAGAACACTTCCCAGCAAGCAATTTCCGTTTAAAAGACGTCTATTAGACGTCTAAATATACCCTAGACGTCTAGGCTAAAACGAGGCTAAATTTGGGCTGTCAGTGAAAATCTAATAGACGTCGAATCATAGCCCATGTATAGACTAGTCATCAATTAGACGGCTATTAAACGACTATATATACACGTCTAATAGACGGTGAATATGGGTCTAGGCTAAAACAAGGCTAAATTTGGGCTGTCAGTGAAAATATAATAGAAGTCTAATCATAGCCCAAGAATAGACTAGTCATCAATTAGACAGCTATGAAATTACTACATATATACGTCTAATAGACAACAAAATGGCAATCCATAAATACAGCTTTTATTAAGAAAAATAACATTTTTGACAACTTAAGACAATACAACATGATAAAAATACAAAATCATAATGACGAAATAAAATTTTATAAATACAATACACTTAAATATAAATATTATGATAAAAAAATCTGGAGTTTAACAACTTAACTCTGGAGTGCGTGCACTTGAAAGTATGACACATACAGCAAACAGCCAATCACACGGAACATGGAGATCATCAGCAAAGCGTCAGTTGGATTCACTTCTCGTGGGAGTCAGTGCAATTCACTTTTCTGCTAAGGATTAAAAGATGTTGTTATTAAAAATAAATTAAAGGGATAGTTCACCCCAAAACTAAACTTTGCTGTTTATCTGCTTACCCCCAGGCATAGCCGCGGGAACGTATTTTGAGCAGGGAGGCCTCCTGAGTCCCCTGATCTGCCATGGCCTCCTGACTCCCTTGATCCGCCATGGCTCCCTGATCCGCCCTGGAGGCTCTCCTTGTCTCCGCCCTGTTCCAGTCCTGTACCAGCCTCCCTGATGCTTGCCCGCCCTCCCTGATGGTACAGTTACGGCGCGGGATGCACCGTCCGGGAGGGGGATGATCTGTCACGTGTATGTTCCAGTTGAGTTCCTGTTTTCCTTATTTGGTCCTTCCTGTTCCTGTCCCTATGTAGTTTGATTTGTTCCAGGTGTGTCTCATTATTAGTTATCCTCCTCATCTGTCTGCCCCTCGTTATCTGCCCTATTTAGTTCTAGCCTGTTCTGAGTCTCTTGGTCTGGAATTGTGTTTGTCAAGTCCTTGTGCTACGTGTGATTCCCTGAAAAAAGGAATTAAACTCCTGTTTTGTACTCCGGGGGCAAGTTCAAGCTCAAACCGGTGTGCACTGTTTTGCTACGATTTCCGGTTTGAATGATATGTTTCCTGGAAATGGTGTGCAACAGGGTTTGAGATGCATTTTCTCTTGTTTGGTGGGTGTGTCAAACATGTCAGCCCAATCAGCAGCAACATGTATGTAAACCACGCGGTATTAAAGAGACAGCTTGCACAATGTAATTAACATCCAAATAAATTCACAAGAGCAAGTATATTGTTTGCACATGTTTATTTACATTAAAGGCAAAATAACAGAAATAATAAGGGCACAAGTATAGATCTGTGACTTCTTTAAGTCTGTCTAAATATAATTTAGTAATTGCAATGTCTTCTGGTCTATATCCTTTCCTTAGGAAGGTGTGCTAAATACTAATTAATGTACCAGAAAAATACTATACATTGTAGCAGCCCTTCAGCGTCGAACAAAAAGAGGCAGAGAGTTTCTGACGGGTGCCTTCGATTTATTTTACTCAGATGCAATAAACTTCACTGCTGAAGTATTCGTTATCTCAATTCTTTGTTGCATATTCTCTCCATGCATCACAACCATTGATTGACTTCATAGCACCATTACAATCAGATCACTTCACCGTGGCACCGTAAAACTACAAAGAAAACAAATAAAGAAACAAACAAAAAAAGAAAAATAAACAATTTTAACTAAACATATTTAACATTCAAATTAATCAACAATATTGATTAGCTCGTGAGCAAACGTGGATTATTACTCTTACTCTACTTCGTCTCACTTATTTCCTATACGTTTATTACTCACTCTAGTGGTAATGCCAAGCAAAGCGAGTTAAAGCACAACCATTGATTGACTTCATAGCATCATTACAACCAGATCACTTCACCGTGGCACCGTAAAACTACAAAGAAAACATAAAGAAACAAACATAAACAAAGAAAAATAAACTCTTTCAACTAAACATATTTAACATTAAAATTAATCAACAATATTGTACCAAGGAAATACATGAGAAAAACAAACAAACCAACCTCGCTCTGCTTGCCGATGGGATAATAAAAACTGAAAGCTCGAATCAATCTCCCGAGCTGTGCCTGTTAGCAAAGGTGGATTATTACTCTACTTCATCTCACTTACTGTGTATCCTATATGTTTATTACTCCCTCTAGTGGTAATGCCAAGCAAAGCGAGTTAAAGGGGAAGGTCATTACATACATATTTATATATTTTGCTATTGAATTATGGAGTGACACTTTCATAAACATTTCTATACCCCTCTGATTATATAATGGTAAATATTACAATATCATAGCACAACAACAGTGATCAGCAATAATGATAAGCCTAATACCCACAATAAAAATAATAAGGTCATATAGATCATAACACAGTCTTGGAGGTAAGAAGTGGATTATCCTTCACCTGAAATGTTTGTCTTTTCATCCTGAAATGCGAGGCAAATGTTGGATCACAATAATTAGGAACCACAGTTTCCACAAATCCCTTCATTTGATTGGGATGTTCTCTTTTATTCTGGAGGGTGAGGACAATGACTGTAACATCGAGCGTATTTTGCAGCATTAAACACGTATTTATACCGATTTCATCAGGCTCCGAAAATTCTTCAAAAAGAACACAAAGAATGGCCTTCTCAGCTGCCATATTTGCAACTCTTGCGTCATCAGAACAGGGTGTTCAACGCATCACAGTTTCCGTTTAAAAAAAGTTTTGCACTGTTTTTGTCGGGCTGAACGCAGCCCTGGTCTTCTCGTTCCTCGCTCCGTGCTCCTCACAGTAGCAACCCGTGACAGGTAGTGTATAGGCAACTTAAATTTTTCTCTTTCTAGCTTTTAATTGGCTTAGAAATCAGATAACTGCTGGACAGTAACCAATAATAATCATTTGTTTATATACAACGAACACTTTTTTTTAATCACATAATAAGGCAGAATAGTTTCTATACTGTAATAAATGCTATGTCAATTAGCACTGCATTGTTCATATACTGCATTTATTACCTGGAGATGACTTGACAAACACCAATAAACCATATATTGCCGTAATCGTATGTTTAATGTCTTGTTTCCAAACGTTTCTGTTTTTCTGTGAAAACAACTGTTTTCATACAGCGATAGCTGGACGCTTTTGTCCATATTAGGAATTTCCTGGTACGACTTTCTGCGCGAGTGTGCCCTCCGGCTTGGAGTATGAATGTAACATACACTGCACGGAGTGTTTAGCGCCCCGCGATGTTCATTTCACCTTATTCTTGGTCCGAATAAAACATCAGATCATGCACAGACTATCCTGTATCTTTGAATTTAAATCTATATTTATTCACACTGGCTCTTGAAAACCTCTATGCGAACACACTTGCCCGAAACTGTGCGGGGGACGAATTTACGTGATATTAAAAGTGGGGGGGACACGTCCCCAGCATAATCTACGCCCCTGGCAGCAACAATACTACAGCGAGAATAAAAGTTACGCCTTCTTTCTTTGCGTGAACATTTGGGCGGCGTTATGCAAATCTTCCCACATCGTGACGTAGACATGTGGGGGCGTGTTAGAACGAGCCGTTTCAGGTAGGCGTGGTTGACTCTTAACTTTTATAAAGAATATCTCTTTGGCTTTGAGACTTTAGTCTTTGCAACTTTACAGATCTTCTTTATGCACCAAGAGCTTGTAACACTTCAAAGAGAAAGGAAAAATTGAAATCGCATCATATGACCCCTTTAAACATCCAGCACCGCACTTTTCAGAATTCAGAAGCCATCAAACCAAATTGTGGAAATCTAAGGTTGTCTTATCAGTTAGCAGAACAGAGGTAGGAAACACTTCTTCAGGTACAGTTCTTGATGTTGTGCAATGAATCTTAGGCCTCAGATGGGACCTTGCTGCAGATACACTCACTTTCCATGTGGTTGATGTCAAGAAACCATATACTTGATGTGGCATGTTATCAGTAGTTTTAGTCTATTTGACCCACTAAGGTTTGCTGTTCCAGTTGAGTTTATAAGATCGAAAAATTCAAAGAGATCTGATGATTGATGTCTGCGATTGGGAAGCACAAGTTTGAGGAATAGCAAAAATGGTGTACCCCTCTGCAGGATCTAGAGGGGTTAAGATCTCAAGCGCTTACACATTCATTTATCTTTCACAAGCTCAGGAAAAAAAGTTAGCATATTTCGTGATGCATCAATTAAAGTTATTGCTGCTGTGGCCTACCTAAAGATTATAGATGCTCAAGGACAGACTGAAGTGGGGTTCATGTTATGTTATGTTAAGATCTCAAGAGCTTATACATTAATTTCTCTTTTACAAGCTCAGGAAAAAAAGTTAGCATATTTCGTGATGCATCAATTAAAGCTATTGCTGCAGACACTCATCTCAGAAACATCAGTGGCACTACATTCAAACTGATCCCAATCCAGATGATTATGGAACAACTTACTATCTCATCTTACTATGTCAGTGTGGCTCAGTGGTCCAACATTCCTTTCATATCCACAAATCTGTCAACTATCTGAGGAAGATGTGGAACTCATTCATTTTGAGTCAGATGCAGAATTGCGACCCGAGGTAACAACATGCGTAACAACGCACCTTTTACAAGACCAGACCTCGGAAGTGCACACTTTGAAATGTTTTCAAGCTGGACATCAGCCTGCAAAGCTGTAGCATGACACACACAAAGCTCATTCCTTCACACATGAATATGATTCCTGCAATGGTTGGCATATATGCAAGCCTTTAAGCACAGTACAACTAGATGATACAAAGACCAAAGTCCTTCTTGCTGTTCACACAGAGGTTTAATCAGAGGGAATTCAGAGTATTCAGCATACAGGGCTCAGCTCAATGGAGCGTACCAAAGCAAAATAAATAATATCAAATAGGCTACTAGGGATGTGCCATTCACAATGTCTATAGATATTGTGTTAAAGGGGTCATATGATGCGATTTCAAGTTTTCCTTTCTCTTTGGAGTGTTACAAGCTGATTGTGCATAGATAAGGTCCCTGAAGTTGCAAAGACTAAAGTCTCAAAACCAAAGAGATATTCTTTATCAAAGTTAAGACTCTGCCACACCCCCCTAAAACGGCTCGTTCTAACACGCCCCCACATATCTAGGTCACTATGTGGGAATATTTGCATAATGCCGCCCAAATGTGCACGCAAAGAAAGAAGGCATGGTTTCAGTAACCGCAGTTAGTGTTGAAGCAGCCATGTCAGGGAGACGCTGTGTGTTTCTAGGCGAAAGCAAAAGCACTTTATTTGGCCTTCTGAAAGTAGATGCATTTAGGAATCTTTAAGATCACTTACAACAGAACAGCAATGCATTTTATGGACGACCATTTCATGAACCTAGGAGAGGAGGTAATTCTGACTTTGCTATGACAATCTGGCGCTTCTGAATCAGCTACTGTAAGTATGTTTTGTTACTAGTTTAAGTATTTGCTATTGACTGTTCAAATGCGGAGTTCTGCGCATTGTGTGTGTGTGAGAGAGAGAGATAGAGACACAAGCTGTGTCTCATTTGGAAGGCTGCACCCTCCGGAGGTCGCATTCGAAGGCTGCATACTTCATCGAGGCTGTCTCATTTCATAAAAGCAAGTAGGACACTCCGAATGTGACCTTCTTTCACAGGAATTCGGAGGATGCGTGAGGTGTATCCTTCGCTGCTACAGATAACCCACAATTCTTTGCGTCGCCTTAAACAACTGTTGTTAATTTGAAAAATGCCGGCGCCGGCAGATGTACACACAAGCGCAAATGTGGTGTTTACAACTTACTTTAAATCGCCTCGGTAAAAACGGATAAACTTTGTTTTTAATATCCTCCTCCTTTTTTCTTCTCTAACAGATATCTGCTGTACATACGATGCAACTCCTCAAACATTGAACAAAATAAAACAAGTAAAAGCAGAGGATTCGACCTCCGGAGGGCGCAGCCTTCTAAATGAGACACAGCTACAGCGTCACATCAAAGTGGAGTCAGCTGTCTTAACCGAGGCTTGTGTACTGCATCATTACTGTGTCTGTTGCCTTTTCGGGCTTGAACTGATGGTAAAACGAATGACATTATTTACTGTCTTTACATTTATTTTGAAAGATGAAGCTCGCGATTATGTTAAGGGGCGTTACATTTCCGACGAGTGCTTGTGGTGTTCGGCCAATCACAATGCACTGGGTCAGCTGGCCAATCAGAGCAGACTGCGCTTGTCGGAAGGAGGGACTTTGTAGAAAACGAAGCGTTTGAGAGAGGCGGGGCATAGAGAACCTACAATAATGTACAGTATTTGAAAAAGAATGTGTTTTTTGAACATTAAAGCATGTCAACATATTCTGTTACACCAAATACACAAAATAATGATCTTTAAAAAAGCATCATATGACCCCTTTAATTTAAATGGAATATTAATGGCCAGGAAGGCAAAAACGAGCATGGCAGTATTCTCACTGTGACCATTTGTGTGGCTGATCCTTCCCTTTCTGTCATCACAACCAATATTCTGTTTAATGGTCTCTGTGTTAATGGTGTGTATACACTCATAGAAAACAGTTTGTTCAAATTTTAAAGATGTTACTTGGTACTGTGCTTCTCGTCCAGTGTGCCTCATCAAAAGTGCCAATAACGCCTCTTCTGACAAGAGATACTGGATCTGTGAAAACAGGTACTGGAACACAGACAGTTAAAAACCGAGGGGTCCCCGATCCTGTTCCAGCAGGATCCATGACAAATTAAGCCCTGTGTGGACAGGGCACAGGAACTAAAGTAGCCGTGACAGAACCAAGACTGGCTCGACAGAAGACTGGCTCGACGGGTTCCAACCAGCAAGTGGAGAATTATCTCTCAGAACAAGATTGTACATGGTTGCTCAATCATGCCACACATGAAGTTCTTACAGTCTTTATTGACAAAGTTTCTGCAATAGTAAATTCAAGACCACTAACTGGTGTGTCTTTAGATCCAGAGCAACCTCTAATTCTCACACCTGCCATGCTCCTTATGCTAAAGGTTGGTGCACATAGGCTACTGTACTTGCAGGGTAGTTTGATGACAGTGATCGCTACAGACGCCAGTTGCAACAAATCCACCATTGAGAAAAGTTTTGTAAAAGATGGATATACGAGTACATTTTAAAGGATAGCCAAGCTAAAAGACACAACTGGTCTGTAGGATTAATCATGAAAACCTTCCCCATTGATGATGGAATGGTCAGAAAGGTCGAAGTGATACTCGTCAGAGAAGGTGGACCAAAGCAATTCCTGAGAATTATCTCTTAAATTATCCTCCTCTTAAGAAAAGATGTTAAAATGACTCTGTAGTTAGTAGGGCTGCCGTCAACCAAATATTTTTTTTTAGCCGATTAATAGTCATTCATTTAAGCCATTAGTCAACTAATCTCACATTTATATTAATTTAATTACTTAAATATATACTTGGGGGGCATTAATATAGCCTATTCCACACTCAAGTGCATGCATAAAGCTTATCACAAAGCTCCCACAAAAGTGATGACTATGAATGTATTGGGAAAAAAAGCAAGGAAATATTTTTTTAATAAACTACTGTTTTCTGAGTCGGAGTCGGATTCATAGATGAAGTTGACGATGCTGACTCACCATCTCCGCAGTACAGTGGATGTGCCTTTAAAGAGAAATTATCCTTTAATATGGATTACGTAATGAGAGAATTTTTGTTTTCTATTTGAATTTATTTGTTTAAAAGTAGACCTTTCAAGCTTTCTATAGATATATTTCTCACGTCTGCAAAGCAAGTAGCCCATTGGCTGTTTTGGTTCATTTTTGTGACATGCTCCAGTTCACAGAGGCCGATATGTCAGAAAGCACATGTTGTTTGTTTTCTTTATTTCACAAAAGCACAAAGTTTTGTTATAAAGTTGCTGCTACATACATGTTTCACTTTCAAATGATAAGCTATATTTGAGGTCAATAAATGATGAACATTTTGATTTCCTGCACAATGTACTGTAATTACTTCAAGGACAAGCCATTAACGATCTGTTTGCGTGGACATGGATCATTTGTTTTTCTGCAACTAACTGACTAATAAAATTTTAGTTGACTAAGCCTCTTTTCGTTTGTTTAGTCGACTATTATTATAGTAGTTACCACTTTAGAATAGATACTAAGAGTTAATTCTGTTTATAAGGTTTAACATCATAAGGATGCCTTGTCGGGACTATTCTGATCCCTGCTTGAGTATGCTGTTAGCGACTCCTAGTGATGATTTGGTTTATTCAAGTAGAGCTCCTGCTCTTCAACCTTTTTGTCATGTAGTACTTGAGAGAGCACAAGGATGACATCCATTCAGTCTTCATTTATGCTTGAAAAGGCATTGTCTGTAAGTGTTATTTTTAACAATAACATTGTAAATATTATTTAACTTTCATCAGTGTCATTTATCATGGAGGTGTATTCTGAAGATGTTAAATATGTCAAGTGCTATAAAGCTCCTGAAAGGCCTGTTATATTAGATATACACTGTAATATCTTAAAAACACATTTAAGATGTTTATTCTTATAAAAATGTTTAGAAATGTTTAGCTTGTTGTATAGCTATGTACCTGCACACATAGTGAAGGCAGAACATGTACAATAATATGTACAAAGATAAATGTATATAAAAATGTAAAATATGTATGTATGCATACACAGTATATAAAATATATACAAAATGTACATATATACAAAATTTTGGTGAAGTTTCACTCCTTCATTTATTTGATTGTATCCTTATGGCTTGCTGCGCTTTTTACATGGAGGTCACTGGCATAAATATGCAGTTCATTGTCCTGTTGAGAAAACAGACATAATCAGTGTGACGAGAGGGGCGGGGCCGAGAGCCGTGGGAACAGAGCGAGGCCGGTGGAGTAAGTGATAATGCGCGACACCTGCGCCACTCACCGGTCTCGAGTCTCACGGAGGAGCTCCGGAAGGATACAAAGGAGGAGTGACGACAGGGAAAGACGAGAGAGGACCAGGCCTGGAGTTTATTTTGTGTTTTGGTTTTGTTTGTGCGCGACAGTCGTCCGCGAGGGGCTGTCGCGCTATTTTGAGTTTATTTTATTATTAAAGTTTGTTTGAGTGTTCGCCGGTTCCCGCCTCCTTCTTCCCGACTTATGAACTTTGTTACAATCAGGTTTTAATTCGTAGGAAGGACGGAAAAGCAGATTCTATAGTTATGTACATGGTATGTACTGAAGCATAATACAACAAATTTAAAATGAGCATCCAGAAAATATAGTAGCTTAGTTGAAGACTTAGTGGTTCATTTTTTGAATAAACTTTTTGAATAAAGTGAGAGACAGGAGATATTGATTGTTTCTCATGTGCTTTTTAGGTACGGCCTCTTCCAAGGGTGCTGGGTAAGTGTCTGGAATCTCTTCCCACACATTTTTTTTTTTGGAGGTGGTTGAAACATACCATCTCATTGTGACCCAGTGGGCACAGGTGCTCCCACAGGGGACCTGCTGAGCACAGGCTCCTCTGGATACCTGACAGCTGACCGGCACTAGTGCTCCGTTTGGGCCACTGGCAGACTTAGGTGGTCCCTTTGGGAGGTTTAATGGAAAAGGTCATCAAGACGACACACCTTGTCAAATGCCGTCTTTTGCTTTCCAGGATCCTATGTTTGCCCATCAGTGGGAGCCTGGTGGTCACAGGTGCTCCCTTTAAAGATCCATCGGGGACAACTTCTTCAGTGACCTGGCAAGCACAGGTGCTTCCCTCTGGGGAATCAGTGGGCACATGTACTTCCCATGGGATCCTGAAAGGCACAGGCTCTTTTGGTGGGTACCCAGTGGGTACTGATGCTCCTTTTTTGATCCTGGCAGGTGTGGGTGATGCTTTGGAAGTCAAATATGTCAGAATGGTTCCTGTAGGGACCTGGCAGGCAGAAGCTCTTTCTGTTGGGACCAAGTGAGAATGGGTGTTCCCTCACAGGACATGGAAGACACAAGCTCTTCCTTTTGGGATCCGGTGGGATTGGGTGCTCCCTTAGGGTACCTGGTAAGCACAGGCTCTTCCTTTTGAGACCCAGTGGGATTGGGTGTTCCTCAGGGAACCTAGCAGACACAGGCTCTACCTGTTGAGATCCAGCAAGAACACATGCTTGTGGGGCCTACATTATTACCCACCACTGCCCTGAGGTCCCCACACTCATCTATCTCAGAGGTTTCTGTTTCTGTGAAACAGGTTGGCATGGTTGACATGCTCATTTTGGTGGATAAATGTCTTTGATGGTAGTAGGACATGTTATCCAAAATAAAGTACAGAATTTTGAAAGGTTGTTTATTTGCTGCAGTAAACAATATCTGTGAAACACTGTGAGCAAAAGAGAGGGAATAGATGAGTTGAATAAAAATATAAAACCAAAAACACAATCAGACAGTTAAAGTATTTCACTCAGATACATTATTTGCTTTAAAACAGCCTTATATTGACAAGTTGTGTTTGTTAATTAGATTATAATACATCAGTAAATATCAAGTCAATTTTAAGATATTGGAGAATATGATCTGTATATGGGTGCACACTTAACAGCAAATATATAATAATCCAAGCCAGGGATTCCCCAGTCACATGTAATAATAGGTATACTGATGCCACGACAAGCAATAAAATGTATCCTTTCCTTTTTAATCAGAGATTTTGTCCTAACCAGCATTGACAGCGATACACAATAAGTGATAGAGGATTCTATTTTGCAAATGGTTTGTATGTCTGTGACATCATGGCTGGAAATACAGCATAGAAATTATAGATTAATTTTGTTGCATCTCGTAGCCGTATCATATCTAATGTGGACATACAAATTTCGTTGCTGGAATGTTATTGCATCGCATTTGGTTAGGTCATAAATAATTCTGGATGAAATCACATTTGGGTTTAGTGGAATATCTTGCACCGTCCCTGCTAAAGATGCACAAATCAGATCTGAATGGCACCAGGCCTGCCTTCCAGCCATGTAAAAAATGTGATTTGTCTATAGAGTCTACAAGCAAAATTGCATCTCTGTAATTATAAAATTATTAAATTTGTGTGTTGAGAAGCTTGTTGTGGTGTTCAGCCACTTTGATATTTACTATTTCTTTATTTTTACTGTCTTCTGGAATGTAATGTCTTCTTTAAAACAGGACTAATTCTGGATTAGCATTCTATGATCTCATGCTTGTCAATGGAACTGGTTCAGACCATAGCGAATGTTCTGGCCACATTTATAATGAAAAAAGCCAACCCCTTAAAAATGTTTCAGAAACTTAGGACTCATGGAAACAGCAGCCTTCGTTTGGCGCATAGGCCTGCTGTACCTGCTGTACACCGTTGCAGCTTTAGCTGAAAGGCAGCACCCCACAGAATGCGTAGAGAGCTGGGAGATGGGATATGCTGTCCATGGAGGGCATTGTGCATGGAGAGTGTAGATTACACCGGACGGTGAGTTTGATATGGAGCCTCTTAGGCCTCGGAGGATAACACCCACTGCCATCTCTTCTTCTTTCTGATAAATGCTCCCTTGGTGGAAGATGTACTGTCAAGTTGCTGGCCCAAGAAATGAAAATACATTTCTGCTAGTGCTGCACAAAATCAGGGAGGAGAGGGTGACCCTTTTGCTGATAGTGCCAATATTTCAGAAGAAGCAACCCCCTCCTGCAATCTGGCAAAAAGTCAAAAAGCGGCATGTCAGTACATGGATGGCGCATCTGTGGTGGGCCCATTAAGCTCCCTGACTTGCACAATGAGTGTGTGCTATGTCTGGGCTGCACCCACGTAGGCTCTTAAAGTCCTTAGATGAGGAGGGCCCAGACATCGAGTCATTCCATAAGCTGTGCACCACACAACAATCTGTGGTTTCTGGAGCTAGAGGACCTGCTTGTAGCCCCTCTGTGGCCTGTTCCACTGAGGAGGGACCTTTTGTTTCATGGAAGGGCAGTGTTCGAACTATACATCAACAGTCGTCAACAGTTACTCGTTGTCAGGCTACAGAAGAATACCATAATTCCTCCGTTCAAAAAAGAAAGGGTTAAAGCTTAAGTTAATTTGTGGTAACTTAAGCTTTAACCCTTTCCTGTACAAACTGTATGTGTGTGTGTGTGTATGTGTATGTTAGACCAGTTTAAGTGTTTATGTAGTATGTTAGACTAGTTTAAGTGTTTATGTAGTTAATAAAGTCTTACTTGTATCACACTTGACGTTGTTCATTGTTTGCTCATAAATGGAGTCACTTAATCATGCAGATTTATGCTACAAGCTCTTTGTAGAATTGTACAGTAAGAAAGTTGTTTCCCTTAACCAGGAAATTAACGTTCTTAGAATTGACAGACAGTTGACCCTGAGAGGTCAGCTAAATATCTACAGCGGATCTAAATATTTGTAATTAATTATAACTAGTTATGATTAATTATTCATATTTCCCCATGAGCTGATTCGCTACAGATTTTGGTGGAGAGAATGCGGGCATGATAAAACAAAAGTTATGAGTTTTAAACACTGTCAACCTAAAAGTGTGTGCGTGACTTGAGCTACGCTGTTGTGTCCCTATTTGCTGGCTTGTTTAGATGCAGATAAAGTGGGGGCTTGAATTGGTACCTCTATTATGATTGAAAGAGTCCTTATGTATTTCGTGCTTAATGGTAGCAGTGTAAGGTTAATCTGATCTTAGCAAAAAAAAACTAATTTCAGTATTAAAGCATAAATCTGTTCTGACAAAGCATAAGTCTGAATCTCAGCTCAGCGGCATGTCCAA
>NW_015505236.1:2596680-2598028 GCF_001515645.1 Sinocyclocheilus grahami
AACCTGGTGGTCATTACTGTGTTTCACTCGCTGAGTGAAATTAAAGGTGTAATTAGGGTGACCATACGTGCCATTTTACCAGGACGCGTCCTGGAAAAATGGCACGCATGGTCACATTTGTTTCACATTTGATTTGTTTATTTTCTAGGTGTAATACTGTACTTTAGTATTCATGTGTGAGGCACACATAACTACATATATGTTTAAACCGGCTTTAACTTACAGTAAACCCGTTTTGGTTATTCTTTAAACAAGTGCAAGAAGTTTATTGTTAAATTAGAGAAGCACTCACAGAAGTGCTTATTTAATGCAACAAGTCTTGAAGGACTGAAAGCACCACATTTTAAAACTGTGGGCCACTTCTTTAAAATAGGCAGACACTAAACTGTTTGAATCACACTGGCATGCATTGGTTACCATGACAACAACTTGTCACCGGAAGCGCTAACTCCACATAGCACACGCGTCACCTGGCGACGCCATGTTGTAAACAAACCACCTTAGCACGACTTAGCATAGTTTCATCTTAGTCTAAGCTACCAAATAGATTTAGCAATTAGGGGTTAGCACCCCTTTACTTGAAGCTTTTAAATACAGCATGTGTATGCAGTGTGAAGTAATTTGAATTTAACCTAATCCATGGTTTCTGATTTTTCACTTTCTTTTTCTTCTTTTTCTCTGTTTTCCAATCTTCAGTTCGTCTCAGCGAATGTAACTATGTATCTTAGATGTATCCTTCCTGAATGCATTTGCTCAGTTACTAGCTAATTAAATCTAAATTTAATTACATTTTAACTGTCTATCTAGAGAAGAATCATTAAGTTATTGGGTGCTTTTAGTGGCACAGTGAATAACTCGCTACGGAGGGCGGGGCACACATATGGCATGGCAACAGCATGGGAGCTGAACACGCAGCAACTGTGACCAGACATGGTGTGTTGCCCAACACAAATCAGTTGATCACGAGTGCTACTATTTGTTCCTAATACCAGATTGATTACCTTGTTTTAATAATAGCAGTCAGCTCATTTTAAATCCATTTACATGTATGCCCCCTTTGTTTTGATGTTCTCTCTGAACCTCAAAAGGAACCAGAGACACTTCTATTTTTGATTTGTTTATTTTCAACATGTGCCCTAATTTTATGACCCTGTTACACAAGTCATCTAGACAAACACTAGGGCATAACTATCGTACTGAGCACCAAATAATAAGCATAATCTGAATAGAAATGCACTCCTTTTCCTTCTCCTTTCCCCTTTTCTCCTTCACTTCCTCAGAGCTTGAGCCTGTTGGGATCCATCAGTAAATTCTGAGTGATAATTTGACAATAAGAGTAGTCTTAAGT
>NW_015505236.1:2598843-2600032 GCF_001515645.1 Sinocyclocheilus grahami
TAGTTCCTTAGTAGCACTTTAGCTTTAAAGTGAAAAATACATTAGCCTCTCACTAATTACTCAAGCGAACTACTAGTGATCTGGACCATTATTTTAAAGTGAAAAACACCTTAACCACTCAGTAATTACTAAGTAATTTAATTACTAATTACTTTAATAATTTAAAGTTATTTAACATATTTTATATCTGACACATACATTTTTGTGAGGTTATCTAATAAGTAACTACCTTTGTCCTAAATTTGCTACTACTTACTGCTTAGTTAATCTTGCTTCTCTATTAGTTAATAGTATTAAGTTAAGTGTTAATGTAGTACTACCTATTACTTCCTGCATAGCTACTTGTTAACAACGGACCATTATTCTAAAGTGTTACCTAATAACCTAATACTTCAGCTAAGCACACCTGGCAAAACCTAGCTCCACACTCTGTTTTGATCTTGTAGTAGTCTCTAGCCCTTACTCTCAACACAAGTTTGCCAAAATGTTGCAGATGCTCAGACTAACTGCCCAGAATGCAGACCAAAGAGGACTGGCCAGGCGTTGTGAGGAACACCCCCTACCCAGGGCTGACGACCACCTACTGAGCCGAAAGCAACTGGACACAGAGAGAAGAGTACCACAGACTCATGACTCAAGCGAGAGTTATGGCTACAAAGAGCTCACCAAGATCATCATCTGCCTGGCCCACAACCTTATGGGTCTGAAACAGGAGGTAAATGATCTCAAGCAACAGATCACGGCGGTAGCCCACAAGGACCCCAGCAGAATGGAGTTACAGGAGGAAATCAATAGACTTCAAGAGACTCTGATCCAGCAGCTGAACAACCCTCAAGACAAACGTGACATAGTCCAAAGAGAACTCAGGCACACTTATAGGCTGCAAAAGGAAACGCAGTGAGAGAGACACCCTACTTCTGCATCCTCACTCAGCAGTGCAAACTCCCTCATATGCACCAAGCTACGAAGGGGGGAGGCAACACATTTTGCTTAACAACTCAGCAGACAGAACCATAATACCTCCAGCAACCACAGGGAGGAGGGGGTCCCTTCCAAGCATCCCTGCAGCAGCGCATGATGTGACCCCCAGAGACCTTGACAAGCTAGCCAGAAAAATCCCAGCAGTTACATGGCCAGGAAAATAATAGTTCCCACTTTATGCAGTACTAGCAGTAATTTAGAATGGTGG
>NW_015505236.1:2600086-2600563 GCF_001515645.1 Sinocyclocheilus grahami
CCGGTCCCTCCCCACATACTTTGGTTTTTACTTGTGTTATTGTTTATTTTTGTTTTGACTTTATTCTACCTCTCTTTAATTTTATTGCATTTATTTACATTTGTTTAGCACAAATGTACCAATTCAGCTAAATTGAATTTTATTAAATTTGAGATGTAATTAAATAAAAAAAAAATTTTTTATTTTTTTTATTTACTTTCCCTTTTAATTTCCTACAGCTATTAGGACCCATTTTGTTTGTTTTGTATTACTTTTAACTTATTTTAGTTATATTACCATCACCATCTTCGCGTTTTGTATAGGATTACAGTAGTTCTAGCAACTGTTGTTTTCCTTAATGAGTTATACAGGTTATTAGTAGCCTAATCCCTGTTTCCCCTCTACTTCGCCTCACTCCTCAGTGCCAGACCTAATACATGGAAGGGCAGCTACTGTTCAACACAATGTAAGCCAAGATAGAACTAGGAACAATTCCCA
>NW_015505236.1:2601204-2601996 GCF_001515645.1 Sinocyclocheilus grahami
TGCATTTGTCTTGTCCCTTTCTCTCTCTGGTGTTCCCACAAGTGTGCCAGTATGTCGCAGACATTCCACAGACATCCAGCCCTGCCAGCTCACCAGGACCACCTGGAAACTTAGCAGAGCACTGTAATGGACATCCTTCAGCTCAAAGCAGGCAACGACCTGCAATGGCAAAGAAAGGAACAGTGAGACTGCGGCACAAGTGAACACCTGACACCCAGCCTGAACCACCAGGACCTGACCAGCATCATCCTCTCCTCACCCTCAAGGGCCTCAGACAGGAGGTAAATGAGCTGAAACTGCAAGTCACAGAGTTCTACAGAGAACTGACACCTGCTCAACGAGAGAAAGCACTGAACGGATGCAAAGAGCCTCACAGAATGGTGCAACAGAAGGTAATAACCAGTCTTCAGGAGGCTCTAACAGCTGCGGGACACCAAGCGCCGCTGGAAAAAGCCATCAGGCAGGACTTGGAAAGAGAACTTTTTCACACAAAGTCACTGTTAAAAACAGCATATGTGGAACTAAACGAGAGAGACACCAGATCTAAGGCCTTAGGAGGCCATCGGCATGCAGCCAGAGCTGAGGTCCAAACCCTTACTGAGCAATTGAAAAGGAGCTTGACATGGTTCAGAAAGAATTGAAACAGTGGATGGCGACTGCGCATAGACTCAAGCAAAAGACCATCACATCACCAGCAGGGCAAGCCCCTCCAAGCCTGTGCACAGCTACGAAGGGGGGGAAGGGAGCCAAAGCCTTCTGCTTGACACTTCACAAGTCAGCTCCCTGAAAACC
>NW_015505236.1:2602202-2611974 GCF_001515645.1 Sinocyclocheilus grahami
TCATAACTGGAGTCACTTAATCATGCAGATTTATGCTACAAGCTCTTTGTAGAATTGTACAGTAAGAAAGTTATTTCCCTTAACCAGGAAATTAACGTTCTTAGAATTGACAGACAGTTGACCCTGAGAGGTCAGCAAAATATCTACAGCGGATCTAAATATTTATAATTAATTATAACTAGTTATGATTAATTATTAATATTTCCCCATGAGCTGATTCGCTACATCCACAATGACCACATTACACAAAACTGAAATTACACATCAAAATAACACATTGTCAATATTTTTTGAGACCCCCCCAAAATTTCACAAATCACGTTTTCAGGGGAGCCCATGTCTTATTAAGGGGAGCCGAGCTCCCCCTAGCTCCCCCGTAGTTCGTACCCTGTGGAAGGGACACCATTTGGCAACCCAGACCAGAGCTACGAGATTGCATGTGTGGCAGGCAGTGGTGGAAAGAGTACTGAAAAAATATACTCAAGTAAAAGTACCATTACCTTCCAAAAAATGTAGTGTGAGTAGAGTAAATGTACTTGTCCAAAAAACTACTTGAGTAAGAGTAAAAGAGTAGCCTATTTAAAATTACTCATGAGTATTGAGTAGTGAGTACTGAGCTGTGGATTCCACCACCTCATAATAAACGCTGTACACCGCAATTTACACATTTGAAAAACGTTGTACATTCTGTAATTCACATTATCTTATTTGTCATAAAGAATGAAGAGTATCTATCATCCAGCAGTTTTAATTTTGACTGCCAACTCTTTAAAATACATCAAAACAGCACGGAAACAGTATTCAGTTGAAGAAAAAATTAAAGTTATTCTCAATACAATCATCCACATTTAAATCATAAAGTTTGAAAAAAATAGATTTAAAATCATGTGTAAGGTATGGAAGCCCGTTTCCGTCACTGAATAAAAAATAAAAAAAGGTCATTGCGACTGCGCTTCTAGAACAATGTGCATTTATGTTAAAATTGTAACATAAATGATCAAGTTTAGTTATTTTTATTTCTCTATTGCAAAACGCTAAAACTGGCACCGTTTTGGAGAGAAATGGGCTCTCATTTTAACCCATATCATGGTGTGTGGTGCTGAACTATGAGCTTCTTGTTTGTATTTGCACTGTTCTAAACATTAACATTTTATGTGCAACAACAGCATGCTGTCTCAGTGGCCTTACTATGGAAGCCCATTTCCGCCACTGAATAAAAAATAAAAGAGGTAATTGCGACTTTTTATCTCACAATTGCGAGTTTATATCTCTCAATTATGACTTTCCCACTCGCAATTGCGAGTTTACTGTATATCACGCAATTCTGAGAAAAAAAAGTCAGAATTGCGAGTTTGTATCATGCAATTCTGAGAAAAAAAGTCAGAATTGTTAGATAAAAAAGAAATAAAAAAAAATAAACTTGATCATTTGTTACAATTTTAACATAAATGCACATTGTTCTAGAAGGATGGTAAATTCATGCCATACCTTTTACACATTTACTCGAATTGTTATGCTGATAATACAATTTGCTAGGAAAAATGCATTAAAGGGGTCATATTATGCGATTTCAAGTTTCTCTTTCTCTTTGGAGTGTTACAAGCTGATTGTGCATAGATAAGATCCCCGAAGTTGCAAAGACTAAAGTCTCAAAACCAAAGAGATATTCTTTATCAAAGTTAAGACTCTGCCACGCCCCCCACATATCTACGTCACTATGTGGAAATATTAGCATAATGCCGCCCAAATGTTCATGCAAACAAAGAAGGCGTGGTTTCAGTAACTGCAGTTAGTGTTGAAGCAGCCATGTCAGGGAGATGCTGTGTGTTTCTAGGCGAAAGCAAAAGCACTTTATTTGGCCTTCTGAAAGTAGATGCATTTAGGAATCTTTAAGATTACTTACAACAGAACAGCAATGCATTTTATGGACGACCGTTTCGTGTAATTCTGACTTTGCTATGACAATCTGGCGCTTCTGAATCAGCTACTGTAAGTATGTTTTGTTATTTTGCTATTGACTTTTCAAATGCAGAGTTTTGCACATTGTGTGTGTGTGTGTGTGTGGGTGGGTGGGTGGATGTGCGCGTGCGCGCGCGCGCGCGTGTGTGTGTTAACCGTGGCTTGTGTACTGCAAACACAAACCAGCTTCATCACTGTGTCTGTCATGTGACTCTGTTCCCCTTTCGGGCTTGAACTGATGGTAAAACTAATGACATTATTTACTGTCTTTACATTTATTTTGAAAGATGAAGCTCGCGATTATACGAGTGCTTGCGGTGTTCGGCCAATCACAATGCACTGGGTCAGCTGGCCAATCAGAGCAGACTGCGCTTGTCGGAAGGAGGGACTTTGTAGAAAACGAAGCGTTTGAGAAAGGGGGGACGAGGACCTACAATAATGTACAGTATTTGAAAAATAATGTTTTTTTTTTATATTAAGGCATGTCAACATATTCTGTTACACCAAATAATGATCTTTAAAAAAGCATCATATGACCCCTTTAAATACCGAGGTATTTCTGGGGAAACTGTTTCAAAGGAAAACACACACACACACATCTCTTTGCTGAGCCGCGGCGGTCTCGGTGAATCGGCAGCATCCACAACTGAACGGGAAAAAAAGTGTTGAACTTGAAAATTGTTTACGCGCGAGTGCACTTGCTAAATGAAGGCGGATTGTATAAAATGGATAAAAAAAACTTTTATTAACAAGCTGCAGTTTTATTACATCAGGCGCGGGCACAGATGCAGTAGCCAATATTAACGCCACCGGTCATCAATAAGGTGCAGATTTGGTCCTCAATTTGTGTTTCCAACACACTTGTTCACAGCGCGCATCATGCGCTCAAACTCATCAAAAGTCAACAACTTATCCAAGTGACCGCTGCAGAATGCACGCGAGAGAGAGACGAGGCAGCGCAGATCGCCGTCTTATTAAGTGAGTGGGAATTTACCGAACGTGGCACTTGCGTGAGTTAACACTGTATGCAATACCCGCAACCTCACACCAAATTTCAGGCCGTGTAGATAGGCAAGCTTATATACAAATAATTTAGTAAGCAGAAATCCGAAATTTACCTTAACATGTTAAGTTAGAGGAAGATGCGAATTGATGCTTGAATAATGCACTTCCAGCAGCCATGATAAACAGTTGGCGGTTAAAGTTTTCTATGCACAACTTGATTTGACGAAAGTCACGAGACCTATTACTCTCTATCCAATCATGTGGATAAAAATAAAATTAAAATAAGCATGTAACGACCACAAATGGAGGAAAATAAAGGAGTAAAAGTACCGATACATCACTTAAAATGTACTCAAGTAAAAGTACAGTAATACAATTACTGATAAAAACTACTTTTTATACTGTAACGTGAGTATTTGTAATTCGTTAGGGTTAGGTTAGTGCAGAGTGAGCCCACTGGATGTTTCGTAAAGGTTGCTGAACATAATAGCAGAGAGAGAGCCTCAACAAGGCATTTGTACCTTTTAAGTGGAATGTGTTCTCGTCCTTGTGTGTGATCAAGAATGAGAACCCAGAGAGCTGCACTATAAGTGCAATTGTGTCTTTTCTAGGGACGCTTGTTTGGGATGCTGATAACAAGCTTTCTTCATTGCATGAGAAGTTTGAACCCTCCATGCCCTCACTTAATGCCAGTATGGGACTTATCTTTGGTGGTCACCTGATTGAGCGAGTTAAGAGTGCTCTCATTTAAGATAGCACTTCTGCTTGCATTAGCGTGTGAGAAGCGAGTTGGTGATTTGCAAGCTCTCTCTGTTAATGATGCTTGGATGAACTTTGGGGCAAATGACTGTTTGGTGAGACTCATGCCTAAATGTGGTTACATGCCTAAAGTGCTCTCACCGCCTTTCAGAGCTCAGGTTATGACACTCCAAGCATTTGCTTTCCCCGACACAAATTCTGGAGGGTCTGATAACCACTCACTGTACCCTGTTTTTGCGCTGTGTGCTTATGTAGACAGAACCAGTCACTTCCACATGTCAGAACAGCTGTTTGTCTGCTTCAGAGTAGTCTCAGCCTCAGACGTCATGCTCACAGACCATTGACTGTAAGTTTGATGCATATGGCACACAAAATTGGAAACTCTTCAGGAATTTCGAAGTCATCATCGGATCGGTTGAATTATACAGGATTTCCAGGAGATGTGTGTCACGTTCTTTAATGTTCCACCTGGAAACAAAGAGGATGTGATGCCAAACCACCTCATGGAAGAACAAAGCTGCCATGTTTACAACTGTGACAATTAGCGCTTACCAGGATCAACTAAAATATGTAAAGTTTGCAAGAGTTTTACACACCGGTCTGTTATTCCACATCCCTAAACATGACGCAGCACAAAACTAAACGTGATTAGTTGCTTAGTTGGTCTGGCTATGTGAGACTAGCTTCAGAGGCACTAAGAACTGCCATCCAGTGTCAAAGCAGAGGCTTGCGCACTGGATATTGGAAGACATTCACCTGGTTTATGCTTCCCGAGGAGCAGACATCCCTATAGGTATTTGCGCCCACTCCACTAGGGGTTTGGCCTAATCCTGGGCTTGGGCTAAAAGTATTTCTGTACAGGTATTTTGTCTTCACAGACCATGTTTGCTAAATTCTATAATCTGGAAATCCCTAGTTTTTTCACCACATATTCTGTCTGTGCTGCAGGGGTGGCCCGTGGGTTTTAAAATTGTTAATAAAAATAACAATTTGGTCCCTCGTATCTCTTTGCCACCGTGAAATCTTCTCAGTCTCTCCAAGTGTAAATAAATACGGCCGGGAAGTAAGAAAACACACAGTCCATGTATTCTCAATACTTCAATTTATTCACAGAAATACAGATCTTATATAGGCATGTCGAGGGGAGTTTTCACCCTCTTAACCAATGAGGATAGGGGGTTGGTTGCTTTTAGTCAGAAAACGTAAAGAAAACGACATACATACAGCAAGATAATATAATTTCACTTACCTGGCCTATCACTTGAAGCAAACATCCATCCCTTCTTAAAAGTCTGTGTTAAAAGAGAGCTGCTTGTTGTGCCATTTAATTAAGCCGACTGCTGTAGCCTTTATCCAGCTAAGGCATATGATTGGTTGATATACCAGGAAGGCTAGCCTCCCCTGTGAGGTTTCTTTTCTCAACACTCCTCAGCGCTTAAACTTAGCGGTTGTAATTGCATCAGCAGATTCGGCACATTTGCGATAAAAAAGCGGTCCAGCTTCAGTAACATGTTATGGTATTACAGCTGTGAAATTACAAACAAAAAATACACATTCTGAGACATGAACTGAACTGAAATTAATTATGCATTTTATTAACATTAAATCGTCCTCCTCCCATTCAGTGGCGGCGCTAGGGCGAAACTTGGCCCCATCAGAAACTTGCTTAGCCCCGGCACAGCCCCCCAAGGATTTCCTAATGATGTTCCTGTTTTTTGGGGTCACTTTAATTAACATTGAAAATTAAACATTAAAAACCTTTAAAAAATGCCTAATATGTTGCATATAAACACTTCATATTATGGGGGAATGGTCAAGCAACACAAGCAAGCAGCGCACAAACTGTGCGCAAGAGTTATGCCAGTGAACGTCAGTCAATTCACTTTAGAGAAAGTGAAAGTAAATAAACTGACGGAGCTTTCTAACGCTGCATTAACGGTGCATAATCTCTGACACAACGAGAGACGAAACTACTCCAGCATATGCTGATAACTGTCACGATCTCTACCTGTCCCCTTTACCACTCACCCTGGTAATCCCATAATCCTCTGCCTGGACACATCATCAATTGCAATCACCTGTTTTTCATCAGATCTCAGCATCAGTTCACAGCTGTCTCACATTAGAAGGACTTTAAAAGTAGCACACACACTCTGACTTTGCTGGTGATTGAATGTTTAGCCTGCCGTTGTCTTGCCTTCCGTGTTTCCTGGTTTCCTGATTATCGTGTTTTGATCCTGGACTATTTCCTTGTATTTGATTGTTTGCTGCCTGCCCTGACCATCGCTTGTTTATCTGGATTACTCTTTTGCCTTGTCTCTGCTGTTACTGTTTGCTGTTTCTGGACCCTGCCTGTTTTGATTTTGTTCTCTTTTAATAAAGCCTGCAAACGGATCCCCCCTCTGTTGTCACGCCTCCTACGTTACAGAATCACCAGCCACACCCGGATCTAGCAGCTTTCATGGAGTCATCCAGACCAGTTACGGACCCAGTCGACCAGCTATTGCATCTTCGGCAAGGAGACATATCCATTGAGGGTTTTGTGAACTGTCCTATCGGGTACCCTTCGACGAGATTGCTTTAAATACATTTTTTGTTTTAGACTCTATGAATCTGTGAAGTCATGGTTTCCTGGAGGAGAGTTTAATTGCTCTTTGAGAGACTTTATGGACTATGCCTTGATTCTAAGTGGCTCTGCATTCACTGTGGGTGTTGTGGAGGAGGAACACGGCACTCCTGCGGTGCCTGTCCTTCCAGAGCTTGGTTCCTTTATGGCTACCTCTTCAGAGCCTCTTCACAAAATGGTCACCGGCCCAGAGACTTTTTTACAAAATGGCTGCCGTTATGTGATGGCCATACAAATAATAGGGTTGTCTGTGGTTTCAGAAATTGTTGTGGACGTATAGGCTATACACAAAAAAAGTGCCCAAAATCGCACCTTTTTGGGGTACAACAGCTTGTCACTGGAGCAGTACTCTTAAAAGGACATATTTGTTCCTTTTTTACCCCAAATAGGTAGGCCTACATATTAGTGCCTTAAGGGTATGACTTACTACTCTAAGGTACTAATGTACCTATTAGGGGTAAAAAAAGGTACAAAGATGTCCTTTTAAGAGTACTGCTACAGTGACAAGCGGTTGTACCCCAAAAGGTACAATTTTGGGTCCTTTTTTTTTTCTGTGGCCTGGATGAGTGTGAGATTTCCCGGCCTGAAATTGCATCCTAGTCGGCCCTGTCGTCCAGAGTCACGTCACGTCACAGCTGATCGTCCAGAGTCTTGTCACTTCCCATCTGTTGCACTCAGATCTTCAAGGTCAGTTCTTCAGTATCTCAGGCTGGCATCCAGCATGGAGGATCCACCGCTGGTGTCAGCAGTCACAGCTGGTATCCCCAAATCCATTCACTCTAGCCCTCCTGTTCCTGAACTGATTCCCCTGCAGTAGCGCTTCCCATAATGGGGATCACTTTATGGAGTGTTTGGGCTGCATACACCACAGAACCTCCCGAGGTGGTGGCGCCCACTATGATGTCTCCAGAGGTGGCGGCTGACGCTGCAGAACCTCCTGAGGCAGCAGCACTCGCTTCAGCTCCTTGCGTGGTGGTGGTGCCCAGCAATGCACTTTTAGCCTGTCATGTCATGGTCGTAGAGACCATTACTTGACTCCATAGCCTGCAAACATGTCCTTGTTGGGCCCATGCTGGCTTTTTGTGGGCACAGTGGGCTAGGGCCAGCCCACACCAAACCTAAACAGGCCTGGTGCGGGCTTGCCCAAGGGAGGCCCACAGCTTTGGGCTGACAGCAGTGCTCTCTGTGAGCAGCCTACACTATGGGACTGCCCACATTAATCCCATGATGGCCCAGTGTGGGCCAGACATGAGCCTGTTAATAAGAATTTTGTGGGCAGTTTTCTTCCTTACCACTAGGGATGCTAGAGTGTTTAAGGTTTCCTTAAGTAAAGCCATGTGGTAGAGCAAGTTAGCAATAGCAAGCAGCAGTAGCCAGCATGGCTCACCTGCTGAGCACATTGTGCTGTGTCCTGGTTGGGGAAATGTGTCATTTCAAGCCCAGTCAACACGTGTTTTTTTTTTGTTTTTTTTTCTCTTCTATTTAAAAGTATACATTGCTGATGTTTTTTGTGGAGATGGTACACGCATGTATGGCCTATGTTTGGATTGATGCTAAGAGTATAAGACAGTGTATTTGTATGCATTTAAGAAGGACTCTTTATTGGTGAGGTCACCACATCATGGTCCAGTTTGAATATGGATTTAAAGTGTTTTTTTTCTCGATGTGAGACCATAGTCTGGACTGTTTTTGACTGTTCCTGGTTAGGACGAGTCTGGTGTTTGAGAGCTATGGCTTGTTTTCATTACAAGAGGTTGGATTATTAATTTGCTATCAGTCAACCTTAGCTATGGACAATGTTTGGACATTGATGTACTACACCAACTTTCACATGACGAAATCCTACAATCTTACATTGCTTTGTTTGCTTGCTTTTGTTTTTTTTGTACTTTTGGGTATTTACATTTAATTAAATGTAAACATTTAATTACCTTAATCTTTAATGAGCTGAAAAAAACGCATGTCACACCTCTGTTCATCAATTTGCACTGGCTACCAGTAGCTGCTTGCATTAAATTCAAGGCATTAATGTTTGCCTACAAAACCACCACTGGCTCTGCACCCATTTACCTAAATGCATTACTTCAGAGTTATATGCCCTCTAGAAGCTTGCAAGCTTGGAAGATTGGAAGCTTCTGCAAGTGAACGGCGTATTATTGTGCCATCTCAAAGAGGCACAAAATCACTTTCACTGACTTTTTCATTAACTGTTCCCTCCTGGTGGAATGACCTGCCCAAATCAATCTGAGCAGCTGAGTCCTTAACCATCTTCAAGAAACGACTAAACCCATCTGTTCCACCTTTATTTGACCCTCTAACTCTAACAATTTTAATTTGAACACTTCTATTTTAATTCTATACATACATATATATATATATACACACACACCTTGCTAGCCCGGTTCTGTCAACACTGCACTGGCTACCTATTAAACATCGTATAGATTTTAAAATCTTGCTTATTACTTATAAAGCCCTGAATGGTTTAGCACCTCAGTATTTGAACGAGCTCTTGCTACATTATAGTCCTCCACGTCCGCTGCATTCTCAAAACTCTAGCAATTGGATAATTCTAGAATATCAAAATCAACTGCGGGCAGCAGATCCTTTTCCTATTTAGCGCCCAAACTCTGGAATAACCTACCTAACATTGTTCGGGAGGCAGACACACTCTGTCAGTTTAAATCTAGATTAAAGACCCATCTCTTTAACCTGGCTTACACGTAACGCACTAACACATTTCTAATATTCAAATCCGTTAAAGGATTTCTAGGCTGCATTAATTAGGTCAACCGAACCCGGGAACACTTTCCATAACACCCGATGTACTTGCTACATCGCTAAAAGAATGGCATCTATGCTAATATTAGTCGGTTTCTCTCTTATTCCGAGGTCAAGTCACCTTTATTTATATAGCGCTTTTAACAATACAGATTGTGTCAAAGCAACTGAACATCATTAATTAGGAAAATAGTGTCAATAATGCAAAATGACAATAATAAACACTAATTTTTCAGTTAAAGGCAGTTCATTATTGAATTCAGTGATGTCGTCGTCATCCAGCTCAGTTCAGTTTAAATAGTATCTGTGCAATCAAGTCAACGATATCGCTGGAAATGAAGTGTCCCCAACTAGGCAAGCCCTGTGGAGGTCCCTTCTAGGTGCTGATCCACCATCTGGTCTGAATATGTACTGGATCCGGGTGACTGCAGTGATCATCTGATCTGGATACAGACTGGATCTGGTGGCTACGGTGACCTCGGAATAAGAGAGAAACAGACTAATATTAGCATAGATGCCATTCTTCTAGCGACGTAGCAAGTACATCGGGTGTTATGGAACGTGTTCCCAGTTCCGGTTGACCTAATTATTGCAGCCTAAAAATCCTTTAACGGATTTTAATATTAGAAGCGTATTAGTGTG
>NW_015505236.1:2612424-2683577 GCF_001515645.1 Sinocyclocheilus grahami
TACATCGGGTGTTATGGGAAGTGTTCCCGGTTCCGGTTGACCTCATTAATGCAGCCTAAAAATCCTTTAACGGGTTTGAATAATTAGAAGCGTATTAGTGTGTTATGTGTAAGCCAGGTTAAAGAGATGGGTCTTTAATCTAGATTCAAACGGCAAAAGTGTCTGCCTCCCAAACAATGTTAGGTAGGTTATTCCAGAGTTTGGGCGCTAAATAGGGAAAGGATCTGCCGCCCACTGTTGATTTTGATATTCTAGGTATTATCAAATTGCCAGAATTGAGAACGCAGCGGACGTGGAGGACTATAATGTAACAAGAGCTGCTAGGTGCTAAACCATTCAGGGCTTTATAAGTAATTAGCAAGATTTTAAAATCTATACAATGTTTAATAGGTAGCCAGTGTAGTGTTGACAGAACCGGGCTAATATGGTCATACTTCCTGGTTCTAGTAAGAACTCTAGCTGCTGCATTTTGGACCAGCTGGAGTTTGTTTATTAAGCGTGCAGAACAACCACCCAATAAAGCATTACAATAATCTAACCTTGAGGTCATAAACGCATGGATTAACATTTCTGCATTTGACATTGAGAGAATAGGTCGTAGTTTAGATATATTTTTGAGATGGAAAAATGCAGTTTTACAAATGCTAGAAACGTGGCTTTCTAATGAAAGATTGCTATCAAATAGCACACCTAGGTTCCTAACTGATGACGAAGAATTAACAGAGCAGCCATCAAGTCTTAGAGTGTTCTAGGTTATTATATGCAGAGTTTTTAGGTCCTATAATTAACACCTCTGTTTTTTCAGAATTTAGCAGTAAGAAATTACTCATCATCCAGTTTTTTTTTATATCGACTATGCATTCTGCTAGTTTTTCAAACTGGTCCTCTTTTCAGATGAGAGCAAGTTTTGTATTTAATTTGGAAACCAAGGTCCTAGAGTCTGGAGGAAGGGTGGAGAAGCTCATAGCCCAAGTTGCTTGAAGTCCAGTGTTAAGTTTCCACAGTCTGTGATGATTTGGGGTGCAATGTCATCTGCTGGTGTTGGTCCATTGTGTTTTTTGAAAACCAACGTCACTGCACCCGTTTACCAAGAAACTTTGGAGCACTTCATGCTTCCTTCTGCTGACCAGCTTTTTGAAGATGCTGATTTCATTTTCCAGCAGGATTTGGCACCTGCCCACACTGCCAAAAGCACCAAAAGTTGGTTAAATGACTATGGTAAACTCACCAAACCTGAAACCCATAGAGAATCTATGGGGTATTGTCAAGAGGAAAGTGAGAAGAGACCAAGAAATGCAGATGAGCTGAAGGCCACTGTCAAAAAAACCTGGGCTTCCATACCACCTCAGCAGTGCCACAAACTGATCACCTCCATGCCACGCCGAATTGAGGCAGTAATTAAAACAAAAAGAGCCCCTACCAACTATCGAGTACATGTACAGTAAATTAACATACTTTCCAGAAGGCCAACAAGTCACTAAAAATGTTTTTTTTATTGGTCTTATGAAGTATCCTAATTTGTTGAGATAGTGAATTGGTAGGTAAACAACTTCAGTCTGTGTGCATTGAATTTATTTAATACACGAGTTTCACAATTTGAGTTGAATTACTGAAATAAATGAACTTTTCCACAACATTCTAATTTATTGAGATGCACCTGTACATGTTGTTGGTTTAGATGATTTAACAAGTTTATACAATTCTTCCTCTCCTATAGTAGAGAATGAGGAACTGTTCCTCAGGCGGTCTATAGCAAGCTATCTGATGCGATACTATAGCTGACGGCTGCACAATGTTGATAGTGTGATATCTAGGTGAAAGTTTCTATGTGCTGAGAATTAACTGATTTCTGTGACGTGAGGCGGCTAGCAGACTGTCAGTTTAGCCAGTCTGTCTGTTTCCTGACCTTCCCTACGGAGGTCACCGTAGCCACCAGATCCAGCCTGTATCCAGATCAGATGGTCACTGCAGTCACCTAGATCCAGTGCGTGTCCAGACCAGATGGTGGATCAGCACCTAGAGAGGCCTCTACAGCCCTGAAAGTCAGCAGGACAACTAGATGAGCCCCAGATACAGATCCCCAGTAAAGACCTTGTCTCAGATGGCCATCGGGATAAGACCACAGGAGCCAGTTGAGTCCTCTGCACAATGTGACTTTGTTGCAGCCTGGAATTGAACTGCTGGTTTCCTCTTGCCAGAGGAGAACTGGCCCCCCGACTGAGCCTGGTTTCTGAGCGATGGAGTTTTGGTTCCTTGCAGCCTCTGGCTTGCTTAGTTGGGGACACTTCATTTCCAGCGATTATCGTTGACTTGATTGCACGGATACTATTTAAACTGAACTGAGCTGGATGATGACATCACTGAATTCAATGATGAACTGCCTTTAACTGAAAAATGTGTGTTTACTATTGTCACTTTGCATTGACACTATTTTCGTAATTAATGCTGTACAGTTGCTTTGACACAATCTGTATTGTTAAAAGTGCTATATAAATAAAGGTGACTTGACTTGACTGTGTACTGCGTTAGGCTAACCGAGACTTGTCATTTGCACTTATATATCAAGTCAAGTCTGCTTTATTGTCAATTGTTCCACATGTACAGCACATACACACAGAGAATTGAAATTGCGTTACTCTCAGACCCTTGGTGCACACAGATAACATAAAAACAGATAGGTACAGATTAAATACAAAATGCAACTATACAAATATACAAATAAGGTAAAATGTAAAAAAAAAATATATATAAAGCACAAGGCATATGGCAGATAGAGTGCAAACCAGTAAAGTAAACAATCTAACTCTGCAGATCTAATTATTGTAGTGCAAAAAACAATGATTTGCAGTGCAAAAGAGCTTATTCAGACTGATTAAGCTGACAGTGTGTGTGTGTGTTTGGGAGGGGGGAGTGGGAGAGTCCATCAGAGGGTCAGAGTTCAGTGAGGGATCTCCTCACGCTGTCCGGGGACAGCGTCATCACCTGGTCGCCGGGAGGAGGTGGAGTCTTCTGTGCAGTGGTGCTGTTTTGTGCCTCAAAGCGAGCGAAGAAGACGTTCAGCTCGTTCAGCAGGGAGATGGTGCTGTCACAGGTGCGTGGTGGGGGCTTGTAGTCCGTAATGGTCTGTATCCCCTGCCACAGGCTCCGAGTGTCTCTGCTGTCACTGAAACGATGGGCTATCCTCCTGGAGTACTGTCTCTTAGCCTCTCTGATGCCGCGGGAAAGGTTGGCCCTAGCTGTCTTCAAGCCCACCTCATCTCCAGCTCTGAAGGCAGCGTTCCGCGTCTTCAGGAGTCCGTAGACCTCCCCTGTTAGCCACGGCTTCTGGTTGGCCCGGACAGTGTTGCTCTTATGTTAGTTTTGACTGCTTTTATTGTCCTCATTTGTAAGTCGCTTTGGATAAAAGCATCTGCTAAATGTAAATATACATTTTTGGCTATATGTTGCTGTATTAGCCGGAATTTAATGTTTTCCATTTTGTATTTAATAAAAGGGATTTCAAATCAATGTATTGACTACTATACATTTTTGACAATATAGACATTAGTTATGTGGTGACTGCCTCCATTTAAGATGTATAATAACTGTTTTCCCCAAAGACTTAGGTTATAGTAGTTGAAAAGTATTTAAAGTTAAACAGATGTATTGATTTAGATCAGGGGTGCATCCTGTTCCTGGAGATCTACCTTCCTACTGAGTTCAGCTCCAACCCTGATTAAACAAACCTGTCTGTAATTATCAAGTGCTCCTTCAGATCTTAATAAGTTGGTTCAGTTGTGTTTGATCAGGACCAGGTTGGGCACCCCTGTTGTAGATTAATAGTGTGGGCTAAGTGAGGGCTGCCTGTGCAGGGCCAGCACTAAGGGGCCAACATTTTGCCAATGACCAAAATCTCAGAGGCCCTGCGCTGGCAGCCCGCTGGGGGCCCTTAGGCTAGCCCTAAGTGGGCCCGTAAAGGGCCGGAGCAGGCTTGTTTGCAGGGTATCTACCTGTCAAGGAGAATGTTGATGAATTCTCCCTGTTTCCTGATGCTTCTGTCACAACCGCAAGTGCAGTCTTGGAACTATCTGGGTTTGTTGAAACTCCTGATACTACTGCTGTAGAACCTCCAGAGGTGGCGGCATCCGCTGCAGAACCTCCAGAGGTGGGAGTGGTATCCACTTATCTGCTCTCTACCTGTCCTGTCATGGTATGGAGGCCGCCTGTGAACTCTCTGCCTGTACCGTCACGGCTAAGAAGGCCGTTTCTGAACTCTCGGTCTGTTCTGTCACGGCTATGGAGGCCGTCTGTGAACTCTCTGCCTGTCCTGTCATGGCTATGGAGGCCGTCTGTGAACTCTCTGCCTGTCCTGTCATGGCTATGGTGGCCATCTGTGAACTCTTGCCTTGCTCTGAACCGGCTGATGAGGCCATCTCCGAACTCTCGCCCTGTTCTGAATCAGCCATGGAGACTGATTGTGAAGTGTCTGTCCGTCTAGATCAGGGGTAGGCAAGTTCGGTCCTAGAGAGCCACAGTCCTGCAGAGTTCAGCTCCAACCCTGAAAAAAAAACTCACCTGCCTATAGCCTTAGTAATCCTGAAGACATTGATTAGCTTGTTCAGATGTGTTTGATTAGGGTTGGAGCTGAACTCTGCAGGACTGCGGCTCTCTAGGACCGAACTTGCCTACCCCTGGTCTAGATGCTGCTAATGAGTCTGATTTTGTACTCTCTGTCTTGCCAGTTTCTGTCAATGAGTCTGATCATGAACTGTCAGTCTATCCAGGATCAACCCATGAATAAGTTTTTGAATTATCTGTCTGTCCCATTTCCCTCAATGAGCCTGAGGTTGAATCACCTGTCTGTTCCGATCTCATCGACAATTCTGATCTAGTACTATCTGCCTGCCCAGTATCAGTCCATAAATTGTTTGTTAGTTCAGTTCCAGCCAATGCTCTTGGTTTTGAACAGTCTGTTCACACTATCTCAGCCAATACATCCAGTTTTGAACTGTCAGCCTATTTTGTTCAAGTTAACTAACCTGATTCTGAATCTTCTGTCAGTCCAATTTCAGTCAGTAAGGCTAATGTTGAGCCACCTGTCTGTCCTATTTCAAGGAATATGTTTGATGAACTTTGTCTGTCCTGTTTTAGCTAATGAGTCTGAAGTTGAACCATCTGTCTGTCCAGTTCCAATCAAGGAACCTGTTAATCTGCCCCATTAGTCCAGTTGTGAGCCCAGAAAACAAATGCACTCCATGTCTGTCTCATTAAACCTGTCACTGCCATAGAGACCATTCATGAACTGTCTGCTTTTTCTGTTTGCCCAAATGTGTCTGCTGAACTGTCTGTCTTGCCAGTCCTAGTCTGTAAGCCTGTTTATGAACTGTCTTCCTGTCCAGTTTCAGTCAGTGAGCCGGTTTATGAACTGTCTGCCCATTCAGTGGTCATCAGGGAGACTATTGATGAAATTCTTGTGTTCCCTGCCCCGGTTTTTGAGACCGTGAATGTACTGTCTGTTTCTTGTGTCTCAGTTTTTCCCAGGTCCCAGTCTCTGCAATGGCTTCCTGATCCGTCTGGTCCACCGTGGTGGTCTGCTGACATGATCTGGTGGTCTTCTGCTCCGCCGTGGTGGTCTTCAGCTATGCTATGGTGGTCTTCTGCTCCGCTGTGGGGATCTTCTGCTCCGTCTGTTCTGCCATGGTGGCCTTCTGCCCTGCTCTGGTGGTCTTCTGCTCCGTTGTGGTGGTCTCCAGCTCCGCTTTGATGGCTTCCTGCTCTGCCGGCTCCATCCTGGCTTCCTGCTCTGCTGGCTCCGCCCTGACTTCCTGCTCTGCTGGCTCCGCCCTGGCTTCCTACTCTGCCCTTGCTGCCCTGGGGGGGGAGTGGCTTTCAGACACTCCTTAACAGTTCACAGCTGTCTCACATTAGAAGGACTTTAAAGTAGCACACACACTCTCTGACTTTGCTGGGGATTGAATGTTTAGCCTCCCGTTGTCTTGCCTTCTGTGTTTCCTGATTATCGTGTTTTTATCCTGGACTATTTCCATGAACGTATTTCGTGTTAAACAGGTTAATCAGTGCCCGAAATAAAGCTGCTCTTATTTTTCAGTGATAACTGCAGTGTTAATAATTTTAATAATAGGCCTATAATTAATTGTATAAATTAATAGACCATTTAAAAAAAAAAAAAAAACTTAAAACATTTTTTTTTCATGTAGACAGCACGTCATGCGGTGACGCGCTATGAAATTATTGCGGGGCAATAATTTCATGTGATTTAATAATAAAATTAACCTAATAATAACAAGAATGTAACAGGCCTACATTAATTGGAAATGCTAAATCTTTTTAATATTGCCAATTTTTTATTATTTTGATTCTCGTCGACACATGATATGACGCAACTCAGCATGGGGAGGTTATCGCGGGGCTCCCCCGCAGTGCATGCCTGTCTGCTATGCCACCACTGTGTGGAAATAGTTGTATGAATTGTCGGCACTTTATCTATCCTAAAAAAAAATGGATAGAATTTACCATGTTTTCCTGCCAGTTGGCATTGAGAGTGACTGACACTTGAACCTGTCACTGCCATAGAGACCATTCATGAACTGTCTGCTTTTTCTGTTTGCCCAAATGTGTCTGCTGAACTGTCTGTCTTGCCAGTCCTAGTCTGTAAGCCTGTTTATGAACTGTCTTCCTGTCCAGTTTCAGTCAGTGAGCCGGTTTATGAACTGTCTGCCCATTCAGTGGTCATCAGGGAGACTATTGATGAAATTCTTGTGTTCCCTGCCCCGGTTTTTGAGACCGTGAATGTACTGTCTGTTTCTTGTGTCTCAGTTTTTCCCAGGTCCCAGTCTCTGCAATGGCTTCCTGATCCGTCTGGTCCACCGTGGTGGTCTGCTGACATGATCTGGTGGTCTTCTGCTCCGCCGTGGTGGTCTTCAGCTATGCTATGGTGGTCTTCTGCTCCGCTGTGGGGATCTTCTGCTCCGTCTGTTCTGCCATGGTGGCCTTCTGCCCTGCTCTGGTGGTCTTCTGCTCCGTTGTGGTGGTCTCCAGCTCCGCTTTGATGGCTTCCTGCTCTGCCGGCTCCATCCTGGCTTCCTGCTCTGCTGGCTCCGCCCTGACTTCCTGCTCTGCTGGCTCCGCCCTGGCTTCCTACTCTGCCCTTGCTGCCCTGGGGGGGGAGTGGCTTTCAGACACTCCTTAACAGTTCACAGCTGTCTCACATTAGAAGGACTTTAAAGTAGCACACACACTCTCTGACTTTGCTGGTGATTGAATGTTTAGCCTCCCGTTGTCTTGCCTTCTGTGTTTCCTGATTATCGTGTTTTTATCCTGGACTATTTCCATGAACGTATTTCGTGTTAAACAGGTTAATCAGTGCCCGAAATAAAGCTGCTCTTATTTTTCAGTGATAACTGCAGTGTTAATAATTTTAATAATAGGCCTATAATTAATTGTATAAATTAATAGACCATTTAAAAAAAAAAAAAAAACTTAAAACATTTTTTTTTCATGTAGACAGCACGTCATGCGGTGACGCGCTATGAAATTATTGCGGGGCAATAATTTCATGTGATTTAATAATAAAATTAACCTAATAATAACAAGAATGTAACAGGCCTACATTAATTGGAAATGCTAAATCTTTTTAATATTGCCAATTTTTTATTATTTTGATTCTCGTCGACACATGATATGACGCAACTCAGCATGGGGAGGTTATCGCGGGGCTCCCCCGCAGTGCATGCCTGTCTGCTATGCCACCACTGTGTGGAAATAGTTGTATGAATTGTCGGCACTTTATCTATCCTAAAAAAAAATGGATAGAATTTACCATGTTTTCCTGCCAGTTGGCATTGAGAGTGACTGACACTTGATGATCAGAAAAAGGACTAAATAGATTTACATTTTTGTGTAAAAAACAAAACAAAAAAAACAATAAAATAAAAATAATGAAAAAACAAAAAAATTCCTACTTTCTCTCTTTTCTATGTGCATTCATAAATTGTATTAATTGGTAAGTGTCATATTTGGCAGTTGGCATTAGAAGTTATATTACTAATAACAGTGGCATATGAGAAGTTTAATACCACAGAAAAAAATATAAAATGTGCCTTTTTCGAAGCTGCTGTATATAAAAAACACAATGTGGCTGAATTTGCATGCTATTTAGATAGCTGAAGCTTATAGGCATTCATTACTTTCACTCAATTTAATTAATATTTAGTACCCCCCTCTGAACTGTTAAGCCCCCCCTAAGCACCCCCAACAAAAAAATCCTGGAGCCGCCACTGCTCCCATTTTCACCTCAAAATTTGGGGAAGCTGTGTCTCCCCTGCCTCCCCCGACGAGCCGCCACTGCTGTGCAGAGGGACACAAGTCAGCAACCACTGGATGACAGAAAACCTTGTTGCCACGCCCCTTCCCAGTGAGTGGTTTCAACTAGGTTGTTTAGTCCAGTATGTTGTACTAACACCAGCACCAGTGTTTGTTGCAGGCTTATTTACAGTTCTCTAGGTTGTTATTTTATCCAAATAGGTTATCTATAGCACAACCTGCAACATTCTGCGTGATGTATTTTATGGTGGTCAGAGGCCCATGAGGCTATGTTCATGCATTATGATCTATATGCAATAATCTGTGCTGACTGTATGTTGTAAGTGCACCAATATATTATTGTTATTTCTATTCCCTCCTCATCGCATTGCACTAGTCTAATGCTGTGGCCTTAGCCAGTGTGGAGCAGTGCTGGAAACACTGTCTAGGCCAGGGTTTGAAAATGAGTGAGGTCCGGGGTGGGGTTAAGAATTGTGCTATAATAACCCCTACAAATACAACTCAGGGGCGTAGATTATGCGGGGGACGTAGATTAAGCCGGAGGGCACTCTCCCGCAGAAAGTCCTACCAGGAAATTCCTAATATGGACAAAAGAGTCCAGCTATCGCTGTATGAAAACAGTTGTTTTCACAGAAAAACAGAAACGTTTGGAAACATGAAGACATTAAACATATTATTGCGACAATATATGGTTTATTTGTGTTTTGTCATCTTCAGGTAATAAATACAGTATATGAACAATGCAGTGTTAATTGACATAGCATTTATTACAGTATAGAAACTATTCTGCCTTATGTGATTAAAAAAAGTGTTTGTAGTATATAAACAAATGATTATTATTGGTTATTGTCCAGAAGTTATCTGATTTCTAAGCTAGAAAGAGAAAAATTAAAGTTGCCTATAGAGTACCAGTCAAAAGTTTTTGAACAGTAAGATTTGTAATGTTTTTTAAATAAGTCTCTTCTGTTCACCAAGCCTGCATTTATTTGATCTAAAGTACAGCAAAACAATAAAAGTTTGAAATAACTTTACTACGCTAATTAAAATAGCTGTTTTCTCTTTGAATATAATTTAAAATGTAATTTATTGTGATTTCAAAGCTAAATTTTTAGCATCATTACTCCAGTCACACGATCCTTCAGAAATCATTCTGATATTCTAATATTCTAATTTGCTGCTCAAAAAACATTTATTATTATGATGTTGAAAACAGCGGAGTATAATTTTTTCAGGTTTCTTTGATGAATAGAAAGTTCAGAAGAGCCGCATTTATCTGAAATCGAAATCTTTTGTAACATTATAATTTCTTTATCATCACTTTTGATCAATTTAAAGCATGCTTCCTAAATAAAAGTGTTAATTTCTATAATTTCTCTTCCAAAAAATAAAAATTATACTGACTCTAAACTTTTGAATGGTATAGTGTATAATGTTACAGAAGCTTTTTATTTCAGATAAATGCTGATCTTTGGATTGTTCTGAAAAAAAATCCATCCTGAAAATATTTACTCATCTGTTTTAAATATTGATAATAATAATAATAATAATAATAATAATAATTAACCACTTACTGTGCACCCGTTTTTGAGCATTTTCTGAAAAACCCAAATAAAAATGTCTGTGGCTCTTGAACCCTATGGTCTACAAATCTGGTATTGTTTGAAACTAGACACTTGAACCTTTGTTACTCTGGAGTCATAATAACTCAAAATTAGTATAGCAACAGAGTAAAACAAGGTAAAATGTACATGAAAGTGACTCACGATATCTTTGAATGAAATTCACTAATGGAAAAATGGATGAGGCTTTCATGCCAAATGCCTGAAAACACCATAAAGATAAAGCTGAATGTCTGACCATATTTTTATTCAAATTTGAAGATGATACTCCCAAAAATATAGTTTATGTAAGCTTTGTAGCGTCTGCGTAGAATCATGCATGATCTTTGGGGTTTTATGGCTTAAGAGACCCTTTTAGCCTTTGACATTTGCATATAAATTACAGTCCTGGTCACAGACTTTACATTTATATGGAGGCTAAATTGCCAAATGGTTCCTCGCTATCAAGGAGATGCTAAGCAGTCACCCACTATCATCTCCCCATCTGATTTCAAACACTTTCCAAAGAGATGTAAATGACCCCGATGCCAGGCACCGATGGGCCTGGCTGACCAAGCAAACTACAACCACATACACAAACACACACACGTAAAGACCTTTACTCTATTTAGACTATAATTAATCAGTTAAAAATATATCTGGTATATTGCATGTGTTGTTTGTACGTTTCCCTATTAGATTAGCTGAGTTACCACTCGTTATTTGTATTAGTCAAACCCTAAGCACTGATATTCAGGTGTATGGATGTATCTTTGGTTTAATCTATTCTAAATGTTTCTTTCTTGGTATCAATATTATCTGCTCTTTATTCCTCAAACAATGATGTACAGTATGTGATTGTGAAACGCATCATACGATTTGTACTATATTTTGGGTTAAAACTGCACCAATTTCCAGATCGGCCATAAAACATGCAAATGGGCCATAAAAGGAGAAAAAGGAAACTTCTCCCGCTCAAAAATTCACGCCTGGTATAGGCTAGCCCACCCCAAGTCAGGGGTAAAGAGGAACCCTCAAAAGTGATTAGCCCGAAATTATTTTTGCTCAGAAAACCCTCTTCTTTTGAAACGACACTTTCCAAGACTCTCAAGACTTCTTGAGATTCTCGAGTTTGTTTTCCGGCAGTTTTTTTATCTTCAAGTAACTTCGATTCGCTGTGGACTTTTCCTATCTTCAGAAGAACCAGAAGTAAACTTCCAGCTCACTCCTAACGAACTCATCAAAGACCTCCGTTGTCTACCGCATCAGGACTCTCGTTCAGCAATCGAAGCCAATGCAAGTAACCGTTGTAGCGAATCAGCTCATGGGGAAATATGAATAATTAACCATAACTAGTTATAATTAACTATTCATATTTTAGATCCACTGTAGATATTTAGCTGACCACTCAGGGTCAACCGTCTTGTCAATTCTAAGAACGTTAATTTCCTGGTTAAAGGAAATAACTTTCTTACTGTACAATTCTATAAGTTTGTAACGTAAATCTGCATGATTATTGACTCCGGTTATGAGTAAACAATGAACACGTCAAGTGTGATACAAGTTTGACACCTGGTAACCAAATGAGGCAAAACTACATAATGCATATATGTATATCAATTCAGAACTGCTCTGCCCACCATAACACACAAGAAAAAACTATTTCTGAACAGCATTTGTAGTGTTGACTCATTTGGTCATTTGGTTACCAGGTCTCCAAATGGCATTTTTGAAAGGACGCCTAAACTTTTCCTGAAATAAAAGCAGAAATAAAACTTTAGGTAAAAACTTGCATAAAGTACATCTTTATGGTATTTTATTTAAAGAAAATCTTAGGAAAAGTCATTTAGATCTTTTATTTCAAGAAAAGTCTAGGAATCCTTTCAAAAAGGCTATTTAGAGACTCCATATAGCACTGCATACTACATATTAGTGATGCGCGGATGAGCTAAAACGTCACCCGAATCCGCAGCTTCAAATAAATGATCCACCCGCCAACCGCCCGCATCTGTATTTTTGTCTGATTTAGATAACAGCACCCGACCCGCATCCGATCATCACATTAGGGTTCGTACGGTCATGAAAAACCAGGAAAAGTCATTGAACAGCAATTTCCAGGCCTAGAAAGTTTTGTAAAAATAAATAAACTCAAAAAGTTTTTGAAAAGTCATGAAAATCTATTTCACAAGTCTCTGTATAATAGAATTATGTTTAATCAGATCCTGAATTTCGTTGCGGGATTGCGCATACATCGCATTACTCATTCCCGCAACTTTCGACTTTAAAATGAGGGAAATTACTGCAAAACCTTTATTCCATATAGCGTGTAGGTTAGATGAGTAAATAAATCCACACAAACCATCAGATGAAAACAGCGTAAGTGATTCAGCTGTACCGCGTCTTCTCTCTATGACTTTCGCTTCACATCTACGCATCTAGAGCTGCTGCACTCTGCGATACAAGACTTTAGCTCGCGTTTCGGGACAGTTGACAGAACTGTCAATTGCCTAATCGGTCATTGTTGCATCGTCACAAAAAATAATTTTTTTCACGTCTTTTTAAGCCATTCGCGGTCTCCAGAGGCGCCTGCGCTCAGTCACATCCAAAGCGCGTACTGCAAGTACCAAATTGAGAAAGTACTGTCGGTTTTGTCTTAAGTTAATGTAAACCGTTGCAAAATAAAACACATGGGTATCAGTATTGGATCCGTGAAATAGGTCTTGTGACAGCAGCCTAATAAAGCTGTGCCGTCTTTTATTAATGTTAATCAAACAACAAAAGACAGAGAAAATCCCTTACTGCTCTTGACTAAATAATGTTTTGTTGAATAACTTTTAATGTTAATGTACAGTTTTTATTAAATTGCTGTAGCCTATTTAAAACACGTTCATAATTTAGAAAATGTAGTTAATGCATCATTAATGATTTATTTTATCCACCCGCAAATAATCAGAATGCATTTTTTTATTACCCGACCCACCCGATCCGCGGATTATCCGTAGCGCCCGCGGATATAACCGCCATCCGCGCATCACTACATAGATAGGCTATATGTATATCAATTCAGAACTCATCTACCCATGAAACCATACACAAACACAAAACTATTTCAGAACAACATAACTAAACAGTATTTATTTTGAACAATTCTAATAATGAAAACAGTGAACCAAAACAGATTTGATCAGTGATCATTATAGAGCTAATGAACACACAAAACATGCACAATAAAAATTTTTTTTTACATTTGTAATTGTAGTTATGAATATCCAGTTACTGAAAAACTAAAGCAACTATTTATAGTATTTACAGTGTAGGAAGACACTCAAGGCAGTCACTAAAAAGGTTTGTTCTCTGACCAACTGGATACCAAAGTCACTGAAACACAGGAAAGGGAGAGAGAGCGTGTAAACAAAACAAATCAAACTTGCAACACTGTGTTTACTGTGTTGTATACACACACATAAACATACATAATACTCGTACATACGCGCGCGCGCGCGCAAACACACACGCACACACGCGCGCGCGCACGCACGCACACACACACACACACACACACACACACACGCACACGCACACGCACATACATAAATCATGTAGCCCCCTCATATTTTTCCTCTCCGTTGTCATTTTTGTAATCTAAAACAACTAACATGAAACAAAATCTGCAAACACATGATAAACACAAACATTCAAGAGAACGGCGTTGAAACTTACGTGCTAATGCTATCCCTGCCTGTCATGCATTTCTCCGGGTCTTTCGCACACACACACACACACACACACACACACACACGCACGCACGCACGCACGCACGCACACGCACACGCACATACATAAATCATGTAGCCCCCTCATATTTTTCCTCTCCGTTGTCATTTTTGTAATCTAAAACAACTAACATGAAACAAAATCTGCAAACACATGATAAACACAAACATTCAAGAGAACGGCGTTGAAACTTACGTGCTAATGCTATCCCTGCCTGTCATGCATTTCTCCGGGTCTTTCTGCTGCTCTTCGCCACTGCTTCACATCACGCCCTTCAAAACACTATCAGACACCACACAAACTCTTCTAAAGTCGATGTCTCATGATGGAGAGATTCAGATGTAAGCTTCGGAGAAAGTCCGCTCGCTGATAAACACTCCGTGTAGCGCGCGACGCCATTCTGTGAACGCAGCGTGCGTACAGACGAGAGCGCACTCAGCTCAAGAACCCACACTCACTTTGCGCACGGGTATTCTTCAAGCCTTCTTACGTAATCTACGCAAACTGTCAATCACTGTAAACGTGCTTGTGGTTGGCTAACACTTCCATCCATCAAAACTTTGCTGGCTAGGCATTGGCTGGCTCCAAACAGCCAAAAATTGCGGAGCGCAGATTGGCACCTCGCTAAACCTGTCAGCGACTCTGTCTCTGTTCTGGGTTATAACATCGCCTGTGATTGAAGGAGAGAGACTGGGAGGGCTCATTTTGCTCGGAAGAGACTATATGAAACAAATTCCATTTCAAAGCTGGAATCGATATTTCTTTGAAAATGGACGCTATCGACAACTATAACTCGAATCGCTCATGTAAACTAAGGAGGACTTTTCGTTTTTTCCCCCTATTTTTTCGTTGTTTGGGATTAAAAAGTGGGATGCATTTTGAAGAGTGGACTCTTATCTTGAAATGTTGTCCTGGTGTTTCTTGGAATAGTCCGAACTGACCAGAACTATAGGCGATGAAACGTAAGTACTGCGTTCACTTTGTACATGTTTAAATGGCCGGTGTATCAGTCGATTCTGTTCCCCTAGGAATGCCTGTTTCCCTTTACGCAACCATACTACAATTCTTACGTAGTTGCCTAGTTACCATACGTACGGTCAGAACTAGCGTGCGTAAGAAGCACAACTGGATGTACGGCAAGTCAAATGGTTCAAAATACCGTCTTTAATTCGAAACTTTAAAATAGTTTTAAGAAGAGAGGTTTTTCAACTTGAAATTTATTTCCTTTTTTTTCAATAAAATGTATTACCGATTTCAATGTGATCCCTAGGAATGCCTGTTTCCCTTTACGCAACCATACTACAATTCTTACGTAGTTGCCTAGTTACCATACGTACGGTCAGAACTAGCGTGCGTAAGAAGCACAACTGGATGTACGGCAAGTCAAATGGTTCAAAATACCGTCTTTAATTCGAAACTTTAAAATAGTTTTAAGAAGAGAGGTTTTTCAACTTGAAATTTATTTCCTTTTTTTTCAATAAAATGTATTACCGATTTCAATGTGATGCTTAAGGCTTTGGCTATTCTGTTTTATACTGTCTTATACTTAATCATTTATGCTAATATATTTTTCTTTTTTTATTATATGCCTTACTGTTGTTGTATTTATTTGTGCACTGAAAGCTTAAACAATCGTGTGTGGTGTGTGCAAAACATACATTAAAATAAATATACAATGAACCATAAATGTTGTGTACAAATCAGAACCCTATGCACACATGAACATTTTCATGGATACTGATTTTTTTTCTTTTCTTCTTTCCTTCATTCAATAAACTACAAACCTGGTTAACAGACTGTGCCTTGGTCAGTAAGAATTATCTTTGGTGCCCCAAATCTGTAAAAGAAATTAGTGCAGTGAGAGACCTTCAAATTTATTCAGAATAGCACTATTTTGTGTAATAGTCAACCAGGACACAAATGTATTCATTTCCATTGTTGGTCCTGGTGACTTTTCCCACTAAATTCATGCCCAGCTGTTCCAGAGGCTTGTCCACCTTACAATTAAAATAGCAACATTAATACATTTACATTTTGTGACCTCATGACTTCCCTATCTCAAAACCCATGCACATCTGTGGACAACAAGCTTACGTACACATATTGGGATGCTCCTACTTGATGGACCGTCTGCTAAACTGGCACTGGGCACACTGCAAATCCTGATGTTCAGAAATAAGCACATGAGAAATGCATACCATAACATAATCAGTTTATATGTCTCACAGCAATGTTGAAAATGAAAATCAATTTGTAGCCTATTTACCCATTTATCAATGTCCACCCCCATTCCAGGCCAGTACAATCTAACTGAAATGGCAAGCTTGTTTTTTTCCGGTTCCACAATGTTCTAACTCAAAAATAAAAATTGGCTTGCCTCTTATTGTCCAGCAACCACTTTTCTTCTAAACTTTACATTGTTTTTTGAGGAGATGTGATAAAGTTTGCATCTATTGAAATAGCTTTATTGTTAAAATTAGAATATTAATTAAAATGTATTGTTGCTCTATATGGAAAAATAATAGCCTATGCCCTGAGTTTGGACGTCAGCACGGACAGATTACACTAATTTGCAAAGGCAAAATTAAGCTGCAAAAACTCGTACATAAGACAAAAACAAAGGAACAATTGCAAGATGAATAAAAAAAAATCACAGAACATTAACTGGAGTGTGAGAATCATTTTACTATGCTGCAGTGTAGCAACACATTTGTCTCTTTTTGCTTTCCGTACATCCAGTTGTGTTTGGTGTATTTGCATGCTGCAGTGTTGCCAAATCCACAGTATTTATTCCGCGGATTTGGCTACTTTGGGGAAATGTTTGATTATCTATTTGGTCGGGTTTATTACACAGACCTGGCAACCCGAGGGGGAACACAAATTCCAGAGGGGAACAGAATCGACTGCTACACCGGTTCTTCAGCATTTATGTTAACCCTTTCCTCTCTGGTGTATTGATTTAAAAAACATGCTCAGAACATGGATCTTGAGTGTTTTAGCTGACAAATGATATATAGTGTATGATAGTTGATTGAATATTGTTTTAAAACAAAGGTAATTAAAAGCACATACACGCCTAAACACGCCCTTCGGTGCGGGTTAACAGGTTAAAAAAGGTTTCTTGAGCAGCAAATCAGAATATTAGAATGATTTCTGAAGGATCATGTGACACTGAAGACTGGAGTAATGATGCTGAAAATTCAGCTTTGATCACAGCAATAACTTTCAAATATAGTCAAATAGAAAGCAGTTATTTTAAATGGTAAAAATATTTCACAACATTACTGCTTTTGCTGTAGCCGGATCTTGAGTGTTTTAGCTGACAAATGATATATAGTGTATGATAGTTGATTGAATATTGTTTTAAAACAAAGGTAATTAAAAGCACATACACGCCTAAACACGCCCTTCGGTGCGGGTTAACAGGTTAAAAAAGGTTTCTTGAGCAGCAAATCAGAATATTAGAATGATTTCTGAAGGATCATGTGACACTGAAGACTGGAGTAATGATGCTGAAAATTCAGCTTTGATCACAGCAATAACTTTCAAATATAGTCAAATAGAAAGCAGTTATTTTAAATGGTAAAAATATTTCACAACATTACTGCTTTTGCTGTAGCCTACTTTGGATCAAATAAATGCAGGCTTGGTGAGCAGAAGATACTTTTTTATAAAACATTAAAAATCTTACTGTTCAAAAACTGTTGACTGGTAGGTTACAGAAATGATATATATATATATATATATATATATATATATATATATATATATATATATATATATATATATATATATAATTAGTGATGCGGGTCGGGTAATAAAAAAATACATTCTGATTAATTGCGGGTGGGTCACGGGTGGATGAGATCAGTCATTAATGATGCAAATATTAACTACATTTCTCTAAAATACGAATGTGTTTTAAATGCATTTTTCATCAGGCAGACGCTAATTTGCACTCATTTAAAAAAAATACGCGCGTGGCGGCAGGAGAGGGGGGGTCCATTTCTTGAAGCAGAAATGGAGGCGAAACAGATCAGAGAGAAAATTAAACAGGGAGAATTAAAAACAAAACTAAAGGAAGGAAAGAAAAGTGTCGTGTGGGAGCGTTTTAGCGAAGTGGTTAACGAGGATGAATCAAGTGCTGGGTATGTAATATGCAACGACTGTGAAGCACTGTATGTATATGAAAGCCACAAGACTGGTACCTGGAATATGGTACATCATGTGTGTGCTAAATCGAAAGGCCAGTCAAGTCAGACAAACACCTTAAGTTCTTACGTTCGTCGGGACAGCAAAAAAATACCACTGGAAGTTAAGTCTAGTCTCGTGGATGCATGCGTGGACCTGTGCTGCCTAGATATATGCCCCTTCGATGTTGTCTCTGGTAAAGGATTCCTCCAAGTGGCCCAAACACTCATAAATATCGGTGCCAAGTACGGTGCAGTTGACGCTGATGCTATCATACCCCATCGCCAAACTGTTTGTGACAGGACAAAGCAAAAGTCTGCCGCTGGTAAAGAAAAACTTTCAGAGGCCATCCAAAAAGTTTTGGAATACAGTGGGATTGCAATTACCACATGTGGACAGACGAATTTAACAAGAGGGCATATACTGTTCTTACATGTCATTATATCAACGAGAAGTGGTATCTGGAAAGTCACATTCTGGCAACAGTGGAATTTGACAGTCATCTAAAAAAAAAAAACAGCGACAATATCCATGATCAAATAACCACTGTGTTAATGAGTTATGGAATAACAGCAAACAAGATAATTTTTGTTAGTGACCAGGGCCCGAACATTAAGGCTGCACTTCGGACCTACCACTGGGTTCCGTGCTCCGCACACACATTGAACACGGTGTTAAGACACACGTTCAGTGAGAGGAATGCACCAGAAGGCATCAAAGACGTGCTGGAAATGATGGATAAGTGCAAAAGCCTGGTGACATTTCTGAAGAGAACAGGTGCTGTTGCAATTTAGCGCACTCTGTCATTCAAGAATGTGAAGCTCGATGGAACAGTAAAGTCGACATGCTGGAATCTATACTAAAACAGTATAGTGACATTAGACAGCTTCTGGAAGACAAAGGCCAGCTGCATCGGATGGAGGGCATCTTTCAAGACCAGCTCATGCTCTTGATTGAATTCCTCACTCTCTTCAAATTAGCCATTAACGAGCTTGAAGGAGAAAAATACCCAACAATTCACATGGTGTTACTCTGGTTTTTCAAACTTAAGAGACACTGTGATCCCAAGTTTGGAGAGCCATCATACATAGTCCTTCTCCGTGCTCGCGCATCCAGCCTGCTTGATGAGAAGATGCTCCTAACTTTCACACACAAGGTCGGCACTTTTCTCTGTCCCAGATTTAAATCACTGAAAAGGTTGACTCCAGACGACAGACAGGAGGTGAAGAGACAAGTACGGGAGCTTATAAGTGAAGAACCCAGTGTCAGCCAGAACGCAGAAGGCACCTTTCTCTCCTCACCAGCGGCAGAACAAGGTAGTCAAAATTGTATTAAACTTGTAAATAATAAATTAATTATTACATTTTAAAATTATTTTACAATAAATAAATCATAAAATCCATTAATTTTTTTATATTGTCCCGCATTACCTAAGCATGTAGACCACTAAAACTGTTGGTCGGTGTACTGTGCGCTAACGAGTTTGAATCCCCGTTGCAGCGGAACATGGCAGCGGACGAGCGAAAAAGCAGAAGGTGGACTTCGCAGAATGGGAAGAAGAGGCACCCAGAATAATGGATGAATTGGAAGAGTGCGGTTCTTCTAACTTTCAGTTAGATGAGTCCTCAGAGGAAAATTTGCTTTCGTTCTGGGAGAAACAAGATTGCATATTCCCACGACTGCGGCGCCTTGCTAGAAGAATCTTGTGCATTCCTGCAACAAGCAGTCCAAGCGAACGCTCATTTAGTGCAGCAGGCCGCGTTTTAGAGGCGAGGCGGAATTGTCTGAATCCTGGCACAGTAGATGCTATTCTGTTTTTGCACAGTGCAAAGGAAAAGGCCAAGTAGCTAATCCAACAACATGGCGTTTAGGCTGAATTGGCACCGTTTTGTTATCTATAGGCCTTTGTTCTATATCTGTTTTTTGGAGAGAAAAAAATTCTTAATTGTTACTTTGTATATCTGTTTGGAAAGTTGCAGTATAATATTCCAAATTATTTGAACAGACAGGGCTAGAAAATTTACCGTTATCCAGTCATTTGTGTATGTGTGTGTGTGTGTGTGTGTGTGTGTTGCGTGTTGCAGTGACAGAAACGGCGATATTCAAAGTCTGAATGGAGTAAAGCCTGTTTATTTTAAGAAAATGTAGGCTAATCTGGCCAAAGACAAACTTTTGTTTTACAAATAAATGTTAAAATAAAAGCATCTTATGATCAGCGTATTATTTTACTATCAGAGATTGGCAGATTAGTTCTAACGTCTTTATTTTATTAAGAAAATGTAGGCTAATCTGGCCAAAGACAAACTTTTGTTTTATAAATAAATGTTCAATTAAAAGCATCTTACGATCAGCGTATTATTTTACTATCAGAGATTGGCAAATTAGTTCTATAGTCACTGAATCTGATAACATCATGCTTAAAACAAAGAATTAGAGTAATTAAAGTGATGATCGGGTGCGGATATCTATATCAGAGAAAATTATACGTGCGGGATAATTTATTTGAAGCAGCGGATGCGGGTGACATTTTAGCTCATCCGCGCATCTCTAATATATATATATATATATATATATATAACATTTCTGTCCCCCTCACTTCTGAAATGATGGCTACGCCCCTGATACAACTCATTATATAGGCCTACACTTTAAAAGATACAGACATGTATATGTTTGTGAAAGATGCTCATCCCTATTTGTCCGCGCGGTTACAAAAAATGTGAGGCACGCGAATGTCTGCGCAGAGCCTCCGCGCACACTCTCCGATGACGATTTTCACATCATGTATACCATAGCGGACCCTAGCGGACTCACGCACGCAAACGTAAAGCCTGTGTTATACTTTCCGCATGAGCAATCCGAACGCCTGCGGACAGCGCGGACGCGGACTACTTGTATTTATACTACCGAAAGCATACACTGATGGTCCGCTCCGCTGACGCGTGCTCCATACATGCACAGTAGATCGGTTTGAACAGTAAACAAACATGTGAACAAACAATTGCCCACAGTTATTGCACATCTGGCTCTCTTTATCTTGTTTTATCTACGGATTGTACAGGTTCCAGTAGCAAAGGGCTTATTCACACAGTCTGCTCATGCGCAGTTGGTGCTTTTGTAGCCTACTTTTTTGCAACAATGCAAAATACATTTTGCATTGTGTGTTAATGAACTTTTGTTAAATGCCACAGAAAATTAAGTTTTGTTAAATGATCTTTTAAGCTGTTTAATGCCACTCAGCGGGTGTTGCATGTATCAGTCCAAAAGAAGTTAAATAAAAAGCGCCCATCCATTAAAAAACATTTCTCACATAGCTCGAGGGGGATGAACTAAGGCCTCCTGTAGCGAATCGATGCATTTTTGTGAGAAAAATATCCATATTCAAAACGTAATAATCACTTTAATGTAGCTTGCTCCAACAGTTGTACATGTGCAGTGCTGACCTCAGCAGTCATCCACCCGGAACTGCTTCCGTTTAAAACTGTTGGCGCAAGCTACATTGAAGTGATTTTTACATTTTGAATATGGATACTTTTCTTACAAAAATGCATCGATTCGCTACAGGATGCCTTTGTCCTCTTCATCTTGACAACTTGAAGCTGTATTTTTAAAAACTGGATATTTGCAGTCTAACAGTTCAGAACAAAAAAATCAGCTGTTTGAAAATACATGTCTATTAAAAAAAACTGCCATAAATTGAATTGTGTTAAATTTCAAATGTAAAATATTCAAGTTAAAAAAATCAAATTCAGAACTTAAATGCCACGGAAAATTCAGTTTTGTTAAATGACAATTTCAATAATTAAAATTCAAATAGTATTGTCATATTATAAGCTCTAATGAAACTTTGACTCAACCGATTCGTTCAAAACACGGAATTATTTAGCAATGAATCGGCTGGTTGCTGTGAGATGCGCTGTGTTTCCGCCTAAAATGTAAGTGACCTAATATTATTGTATTTGCTTACTGAACTGTTTATAGAACTATTAAACAGTCGTAATGGTGAAAACGTTGTGTGATGTTGCTTAACTAACTGTATTTTAAATATAAAAACTTTTCATTTTGAACATTTACCTCAGGATGTTGATTTTCTTAGTGTTGCGCGTTTTGATTTCTTCTGGAGAGGCTGCGTGAGCCTCGCCTCAGCAGCGCAACCTTACAGTGGCGGCTCGTGGGTTTTAAAATAGAGGAGGCACACTAGTTGTATTGGTCTGGGATCCCTGCCGATTATTATTATTATTATTTGCTTAACCACTTTAAAATGGCTTTTTGGTTGCTTTTAGTCAGAAAACGTAAAGAAAAGTAAACGGCATACATACAGCAAGATCATTTTCACTTACCTGGCCTATCACTCGAAGCAAACATCCATCCTTTCTTAAAAGTCTGTGTTAATTGAGAGCTGCCTGTTGCGCCATTTAATTAAAGGGGTGGTTGATTGTGATTTCACTTTTTTAATGTTAGTTAGTGTGTAATGTTGCTGTTTGATCATAAACAATATCTGCAAAGTTACGAAGCTGAAAGTTCAATGCAAACGGAGATATTGTCTTTTAAAATTCTGGCAGTTTAATGCCTACAAAAATGACTGGTAAGGGACTACAACGAGTTACTTCCCAGGTCCGTTACCAGAATTTTACATAAACCCCACCTCCGGGGGCGAGGCCATGCTGCACTGCTTTAGAGAAGAGGAAGAGAAAACTAGGGGTGCACTTAAAATCTATTCATATATGAATTGTGATTCTGTCTTCACAATCAAGCCTATAAAAAAACCAGTCAACCACCCCTTTAAGCGACTGCTGTAGCCTATATCCAGCTTAGGCTATTTTTCCTAAATTTGTATATATATTGTTTGAATGACAGCTTGGTAAATCTGTTGACAATCAAATATTCAATTTTGCTACTCATGAGTACTTGGTACATTGCGCAGCGGCATACGTTCAAACTAATATCACGTAATTTAATCTCTTGATGCTTGGTTGATATCAGAAGGGAGGCTAGCCTCCCTTACGAGGTTTTTTTTCTCAACACTCCTCAGCGCTGAAAGTGAACACTCGATGGTGATTGGCTAATTTTTTTTACCAACGGAGGCACGAGAGCTCCCTTCTCCCCCGGCCTCCCCCTACCCTTCTATATCACCTAGCGGTTGTAATTACATCAGCAGATTTGGCACATTCGCGATAGAAAAGCGACGCTTTCACGTAGGGCTGCACGATAAATCGCATGCGATATTTAATATCTTGTCAGAAAGCCGGTTCTGTAATCAGCGGTAAATCTCCATCACCTGCGGGCTTTCACATTGAGCAGCTTTAACTACACAGAGCCGTTGTTCACTGACGAGCAGCACAAAAAATCGCGCGAATATGAACATGGTTTTGCGCAACTCCTCATTGAAATTACAAACAAAACATACACATTCTGAGACATGAACTGAAATGAATTGTGAATTTTATTAACATTAAATCGTCCTCCCATTTTCACCTCAAAATTATGGGGAAGCTGTGCCTCCCCCGACGAGCCGCCACTGCAACCTTATTCCGTCAATAGATGCATTATATACAGTAGCTATATCCACTATTCGCCACTTACTCTAAAGGTAATAAAATCAGAATAATACTTGCGTTTTGGTGTTTACATAGTTATTTTTTGTTTCTGATGTTTTAATCATGTTACTTTTTTCTGGCGTTAATGAAGCGTTAATATCGAGCCCTGGAGTCTATGTGGCGGGGCTCAGCCCCGGACGGCCCCGGCCCAATTTAAACCCTGTATGTATATATATATATATATATAGTTTATAAATATATAGTTAAAGGACAAACTGCGCATTTCACCCAAAATTGGTGTGATATGATTCCAAATTTAAGGGGGCCAAACTTGTTGCCCCCGGCCCCACCTCTCGAACCGCCCCTGCTTAAAGGTGCAGTATGTAATATTGACAGTAAGTGGTTGAAATGGGTACTGCAGTCCAAATTGAAAATATTGGAGAGTTGTTTCTCCCAAATCCTCCTCCTCCACAATTTACAATGGAAGGTGATGAGCCTTACACTGTAAATTGATTAATTAATTTATTTGTTATTTATGCGTTTTGATATGCCTCTGATAACAGATCTTTTTAGATGGGTTTTTAGGTTGGGTATGACTGCGATCTCTGACCTAGTTTGATTGACTGTAGGCTATTATGAGTATATTTAGTTAATGTTCATAGCAAATACTTAAAGACACAGAGAATGGACATTTAATGTCAAATATACTTTTTATTTTAAATTTTTAAATAAACTTTTTTATAATCAATTTGATCAAAAAAGTCTCCATGTTTTTCTTGAATAAAAACTTAAATTTAAAACGGGTCTCTGGAATCTTGCATATTTTTGATGAGATTTTGTGGTATGTTCCTAAAAGTGGTCATGAAAAATGCACAACAGATGTAGCAGAATTAGAACAAAGTAATAAATATAATAAAAAAGATAGTAAATTCAAAACTTCATCTCAAACCACATTTACAACACCTAATCTAAAATGTAATCAAACTGTCCAGAAAAATGCTGAAAATGATGTCAACAATTTTAACCTTAAGTAATAAAATGTAAAAGACATGCACATAATCAACATTTATAAGATAAACACATAATATATACATTAACTTTTTACTACATTACAGACTCACCGTGCACCGTGTATCCTGAAATGTGTGGTGCTGCAGTTGGATACTATCCAATTTTTTCCCAATAGTGTTTCGACACCCCGGGTTTTGGGGTAAATTGGCAGTGGGAGAAAACACGCAGACCAAAACAAAAACAGATATTCTGACACAGAACGCCCATTTCAAAGTGGGTGTAAACTTTTTTCCTAAATATTTGCAAACATATTATTCTATTTTTATGCTTAAGTACAGTCAAAAATGTTATCGTTTCAGAAGTACCCTCACTGAATTGGTTCTGGAACCCAGCCTGCCCAAAAATTATGAACAGTGTAAAACATTAGCAAGACAGAAGTAAGGAATTCTTTTTGTCCCAGGGTGAACTATTTAAAGTAAGAAAAGCCCTTTTGGTAAATGATATCAGACCACTGGGTGGTGCGATTGACCAAATCAGTAGCCTATTAAGAGGCTCATTCACTCACTGAGTTGAAAACAAAAGTTTGATTATGTGGACCAAAGTATATTTGTAATACTTGTAGTTATAAAGATACATTTTTTTATTTTTATTTTGGCAGCTTGACTCTCATCTAGTACATTTTGGAGTAGTCCATCTTTGACTACTTGCCTCCTTCAGGAAGCCAATGAATCTGTTAAAAAAATAGGTGTGCTTGAGACAAATTAACTAATAAGAAAATGCTGTTTTTGTGGGCCTTAGAGATGACATTATGAGAGGAATTGTGGATTCAAAAAACATACAGGCGTATTAAAATATTTAAATGTTTTTCAAATGCCCTTTAAAAAGGATTAATAACTTTAAAACGGATTAATAATCAGTCTAAATAAGCTCTTTTGCACTACAAATCATTATATCTTCACTGGTTTGCACTCTATCTGCCATGTGCCTTGTGCTGTTTCTTGCACAATTGGTGGCTGACTAAATACTTTTTTGCCCCACTGTATATATATTTTATATATTTTTTACATTTTACCGTATTTGTATATTTGTATAGTTGTATTTTTCTACTGTTAGTGTTATCTGTATGCACCAAGGGTCTGAGAGTAACGCAATTTCAATTCTTTGTGTGTATGTGCTGTACATGTGGAAGAATTGACAATAAAGCAGACTTGACTTGATAACTTTAAAATGATTGATTTTATAAATTGCTCAGATTTAAATTTCACATTTAGATGCCAAATCGTCTTTTTCATTATTCAGGGTTGAGATTCCCTTTATTTCAACCTTTACAAATGAGAGTTAAAGTAAATAGAGCCACAGAGCCTAGAGAAACTGAGGAGGCAATAATGCCCATCACAACCACAATACTGTCACTTCTTGGTATCAACCTCACCAAACAATCACTTTTTTTTTCAATTATTATTATTTTTTGGACAATACTGGACATTTTAACTTAATTTGAAAGATGAATGTGTTCTCATTGTACTGAAGTATAATATCACATAATCTGTTGTTAATACAATCTCTCAGTGAGTTTGGTATTACATGATAAATTATGAATCTACAATGCCCACTTATATACATAAAAAAACATATTTAAACTTGTCCTTGACGGATCTCCTGTCACTCTCTTTATCCTCCCACTTACTCTCCAGGCTCTTTCCGTGTTTCCTTCCCCCTCTCCTTGCTCTCTAGCCACTCATCCCTCTCTTTTTCTTACCTGTCCTCTCTGTCCCTCGCTGTCCAATGTTTTTTTTTTTTTTACTCCTCTTGAATAATACATGGCCTTACCTCTTTATTTCTCTCCTGCAGGGTTTTTGGGACCGCCATTCTCCCTCGTCGTGTGAGCTGAGGTCATTCTGTAGAGGCAGAAGACACTATCATGAGTTAATGATAACTGGAAGCCAAATACTGTTCCTGTGCCTCAGTGTTCTTCCAGTTTTAGTCTTATTCACAAAAACCCGTGTATTATTCACACATACTATAGCTTTCTCTGCAAATCTAAATGATTATCTGAAATTATCCTGCATTAACACATCTCATACAATGCTACACACAGTTCACAGGTTTAATTTTTTTTACCCCGAAAATAAGAATATATTCAAAATTGTAACAACATCTTATTATATACGTTCTACTTAATTTTATGAGTGTTAAGAAGATTTAAATTTAAACTGATCAAATAAATGCAATGAAACTTTATTTTACTTACGGTAGTATTAACCCTGTTCACTTTTAGTGGTTTACATTTTTATAGTTTATAGTGTATAAATAGTACTACTATTATCAAAGAATTAGTTATTGTAATTCTATGTTAGGCCATGAGATGGTAGTAAAGACTTTTTAAAGCAAAGTGTCAGGAAATATTAGGTTTTTTTTTTTTTTACACTTGCACAAAATTCTTATGTAGATTGAAGTTGAATGTATTGTGATACATAGCCTATACTCTCTTTTTCTCTTAGCTACACAATACACCGATAATATTGTCCAGTTTGACATCCCATGACTACAGTCTGTAAAAATCACGCCCATAAACATCTCACGTCATTACGCATAGTCAAGACGCCAATAAAAAAGGCTAAATGCCGTGGAGAGCGCGTGGTTCGTTCGGTGAGCTTTAACTTGACAACTTGAATGGCTCTTCTCGTGTGGATGGGATGTTCTTTCTTTTATCACAGATAGAGCCAGAAAATCGGTACAGCATATGTGTGTAGTTATTACATATCATGTATTTAACTGGGACTTGTTTATCTGATGGATAATGAGAGCAATATCTTTTCAGAACCAAGGACAGCTCTCAACAGCCAATATGATCTCAACGCTGACGAAGGATCGCGTGCAGGCACTCATGACTAGTTTGACATCTGAAGTGATGGACGTGCGCTTTCTTAACAAGATGCACGACACCACTACAACTTTGCCGACGCCAAGTTTCATGGATAACGAGACCAGATGCGGAGAGTCGATTTTGAGTTACGGACATGTTGAGAAAGTGCTCATCGGAGGGGTTCTGACCTTGCTTACCTTTTTAACAGTTTGCGGGAATTTGTTGGTGGTCATATCAGTGTGTTTTGTGAAGAAACTGAAGCAACCTTCTAATTACTTAATCGTTTCTCTGGCCGTTGCAGACCTGTCGGTTGCGGTGGTCGTAATGCCGTTTGTCAGCATCACTGATCTCATAGGAGGACAGTGGATCTTTGGTCGTGTTTTCTGTAATGTTTTTATCGCCATGGACGTGATGTGCTGCACCGCTTCAATAATGACACTATGTGTCATTAGCATAGACAGGTAGGTCTCCCAGATGTAGGTGCTGTAACTAAAAATAGATGCAAGCATAATTTGATTAAACTAATCAGTGGTAGATTAAATAATTATGAAACACAAAACAATTTATAAAACCAGAAAAATAAATAATGTGCAAAAAATGTCAAACCATCAATAAACCATTAATCAGACCATTAGTCAAACCATATATATATAGAGAGAGCGAGAGAGTAAATACAGCATACACAAAAAAAATGGTAACATCTAAATTAAATGGGTTTATTCAAATAAAAAATTAACATCTAATCTAACATCACTCAATTTAAACACATTAAGTTATTTTCGTTTTATGGGTTAAACCAGGTAGATCTATCTATTCAAGATATATCTCAATTAAAGGTTACCACTTTTTACAGTGTATGTAACATTTTTGAAAAACAATTGTCATGAGAACCTTGCAGTTCAAATCTCCCTTCTTATTCGACTATTGTCTGAATGCATGTCAGTAAGTCAGTTTGTTTACCTAACAAATATATTTAAAAACACAATTTGAAGGACAGAATTTAAAAATAATAATAATAAAAATAAATAATAATAAAACACTGCTGGACAAAAATTGTTTGACTAAAACCCTTACTGTGCTACTTACATATTTTATAGCTATTTATTCATTATGACAACTAGCCCTGGTCTCTTTTCAAGGAGCTATTTCAAGCCTAGATCGTATTATTCCTAAGAAGGACAAAGAAAGTCACCACCAAAGTGCCCACATTTATGCATTCTTTGACAGTGATGCACTTTAACAGTTCTTTTTTTTTCTTCTTTCATTTTTCCCATTCTCCACTCCATTTTCTCAGGTACCTGGGCATCACTAAGCCATTGACATATCCCGTGAGACAGAGTGGAAAGTGCATGGCCAAAATAGTGCTGTTTGTATGGCTTCTCTCTGCCTCCATCACCTTACCCCCACTGTTTGGATGGGCTCAGAATGTCAACGATGACAATGTGTGTCTGATCAGCCAGGACCTGGGCTACACTATCTACTCCACCGCCGTGGCCTTCTACATTCCCATGTCCGTGATGCTCATTATGTACTACCGGATATACAGAGTGGCAAAGGTGAGTGCTGCCAAACACACAATTGCTGGTTTTCCCAAAGCCGAAGACGAGGAAAGCATGAACTGCGTAACTGCGGTCCTAAAGCTGCAAAGGGAGGTGGAGGTGTGTGTGAGCTTTTCTCGCCTTCTCAAAAATGACCGTAAAAACATCTCCATCTTCAAAAGGGAGCAGAAGGCAGCGACCACCCTCGGGATTGTTGTGGGGGCTTTCGCCGTATGCTGGCTGCCCTTTTTCCTGCTTTCTACGGCACGGCCGTTCATCTGCGGAGTGCAGTGTAGCTGCGTGCCTTTGTGGGTGGAGAGGACACTGCTTTGGCTGGGCTATGCCAACTCGCTCATCAACCCCTTCATTTATGCATTCTTCAACAGAGACCTCAGGACCACCTACCACAACCTCATCCGCTGCCGCTATCGGAACATCAACCGCAAGCTATCGGCAGCCAGCATGCACGAGGCTTTGAAACTAGCTGAGAGACCTGACCTGGTGCTGTAGGCTGTCTGTACCCTTCATGTCTCTCTAGGGACTGATGCAGTCACACAGAGGCTGAGAGACGTTTTGATGAATTCCTAATTGCTCTCGCAGAGGAGCTTTTCAGTCACTTCAATTAAGTCAAATTGCAATGACTTCAATTAAGTGAAATTGGAACGGTTGTAAAGCTTCATTAAATGTTTTATAAAATGCTTTATAAATTAGATCTTATTGCTGTAAAATGTGCTTGATGAAGGAGCAAAATAGTAATCAAAATCAAAGTGCGATGAATACACAGTATCATGTTCGTATTTCATACGGTATTCTTTGTTGTTTATTTCTGTGCTTATATTATGTGTGACCCTGGATCACAAAACCAATCATAAGGATCAATTATTTGAAATTGAGATTTTTTGAATAAATAAATAAGCTTTCCATTGATGTATGGTTGTTAGGATAGGACAATATTTGGCTGAGATACAATTATTTGAAAATCTGAAATCTGATGGTGCAAAAATACGGAGAAAATCGCCTTTAAAGTTGTCCAAATGAAGTCCTTACTAATTACTAATCAAAAATTATGTTTTGATATATTTACGGTAGGACATTTACAAAATATCTTCATGGAATATGATCTTTACTTAATATCCTAATGGTTTTTGGCATAAAAGAAAAATCAATCATTTTGACCCATACAGTACAATGTATTGTTGGCTATTGCTACAAATATACTCATGCGACTTAAGACTCGTTTTGTGGTCCAGGGTCAAAAAATGTGTAATACTTCTTAATAACCATGAACCCGTGGCAGCAAGGAAGAAGTTTTTTTTTTGGCCATAGATTACTTTAAAAAGGATAGTTTACCCATACACTTAAATTCTGTCACCATTTACTCACCCTCATGTCATTCCAGACCTGTATGACTTTCCTCAGTAAGTTGCAAAAGTCATATTGGACCCCATTGACTTATGTCATATGGACATACATACATGATACATACATGCATACATACATAAATATAAATATCTAAAGTTGACAGGTTTTGAACAACAAGAGGGTGAGAAAATAATGACAGAATTTTCATTTTGGGTTGAACAATCTCTTTAAGTATCTTAAGTACCTAATTTATAAAGCATAATAGAACACTAGAATAAAGTATACAGTGTATGAGCAATCATAAAGATGTTTTGAACACTTTATCGTTGCAGTCCCGTCCCTTCTGCCCTCCAAATAACCATCAGTGATTGCCACTAATAATGTGACAGCAAGCAGAGCGTGTCACACCAATAGTCTTATTATTAGAAGCAAGGCATTTATTGTCTTCTAGCTGTGAGAAAGACAGGGGTGGGCATGTGCCTTTAATTTCTGTCAGCATGCTTGACCAACAGATGGTAAACAATACATCAACATGTACTTAGTGGCCCTGCGGATTTGACATTCTTCTATATGAAACGTCTATATGCATATGAAGTTACGAGTTGAGATTAAAATAGGTTGTTAAAAATCATGTGATAAAAATATTAGATTCGGGCCAACTCAGAGAAAACATAGCAGACTGATCTAATTGTAAGTCAGTTAAGCTTTAGTATAATAAAAATAATAAGAAGATGAAGAACTATTAAAATTAAATAAAATATTATACTTTATATTATTAAATACATTTTAAAGAAACTATTACAAAATATAAACAAATATAACAAAAACAAATAAACAGAAATATACAAAGGTAAATGCATGGTATAAAACCAAAGGAGCACCAATCTTAACATTGTATTTCATGGCCAATAAGCAATAAATATATAATAAATTATATAATGTGATATAAAATATACATGAATTCACATTATGCTTTTATTATTGGCCTGATTCTCATTGTATAAGAATTTGAAAGTAATGCGTTGAATGCATCCATGGTGAGGACACATATTGTCCATTGTTCTATACAGAAAGAGAAATGAATGGGGATGTCATCAGCGGAATGTGTCAAGCATCTAAGACTAAAAAGCAAAGGATGTTAGGAGTTATTAGCTAGGCCACATTGCAAAATCAAAGAAAAACAAGAAAGCTTTTACAAGTTTTTCAGAGAATCTATACTGGTCAAGAGGTTTTGTTCTCATGTTATACCTGAACTGAACATGAACATCTGTTCCGTACCTCTTTCTGAATGCTGTGACACTCTGCCCTGCTGAGTCTTTCAGTCTTGTTTTTCCATCTACGGTGGCACAGCATGAGGGCAGGTTCCTGTCCATTTCCCAGTGGGCTATTTGGAATCAATGTACCTGCAAATATATTCAGATTTTAGGCTTCAATGTGATATGCAATAGCGGTGTACTTTAATCACAGAGGACATCTGTCAATTTAATATAGTAAATTATGAGGTTAGAGACTGTAGTCCTGTAGCTTAATTCTAGACATGTATAGCATCATTTTAAAATTTTAACTTTAACACTAGCAGTGATCACTATTATATGAGCTTTGATATGGTTTATTGCTACTGAGGCCATTGTTTTTCATGTTCTCCATGCAGTCTGGCAAAAATAATCTGAATATCTGAACAATAACAGTGTTTGCAAGGCAGCATTGTCTTAACATTTAGGTTAGGGCTTGTTCTTTTTTTAATGTGATGTTTAAGAAAGTTAATAAAAGTTCAGTTAATTCAAATTGTAACTTACAGTGTTGGAACCTTTGTAGTATTTACAAACTTAATTACAATTGATATTCTTTCTTTCATTTATTGTCCTTGCATACATTTAACCATTTATAGTATATAATGATTTGCACAATGTCCTGAGTGTCATGGCAACAGCCTAACAAAAACTAAGCCTAAAAACGTACTTAAACCTTTAACATTCTTAACACATTTGCTGCCTTGCAAGCACTGGTATTTGCTTTCGGAGATGCAAATATAGTTTCAATATGTAGTTTCAATTAAAAAGAAATGTATGTCTTTTTGCACAGTAAAGAAGATGATTAAATAAATTTTGTGGTGAAGTTTATATTATCACACATACACTGGTATGGCAACATTAATTGCAAGATTTTTTCAGTCCAAATACATTGATTCTCTTAAAACTGTTAGTAATGAGTGCAATCAACGAAGATTTAATTTCATTGAATTGCTGTATTATTACTGACCTTATAAATATGAATATATATCCAATCATCTATTACACCCCCTTTTAAATGTGGCCATCTGCAAATAAATACATATTTCAATAATTTATTCCAGTACATCAGTGCAGGGAAGATTTCAAAGTGAATCTATTTCCACCAGTTTCAGAAGCACCGGCACACATATCAGTTCAATCAGAGAGACACGTCCTTCAACCTACACCGTTTACATAGGATGAAAGAGTGATGTTTTCCAGCCTGGAAAGATACTAAAGATACTGATCTTCCGTATGGCTATCAAGCTCTGGAAGCTACATTCTTCATGCTTTACATCCTACTGATCAAACAGAGATCTTCCATACAAAAACACTTTATCCATCCATATTTGCTTCTTTTTGGTGTGTTTTATCATAGACATATCACATAAGCACACTCCACCAGTTTGATGTCTTTGAATACTAGTGTAATGACATTAATTCCACTTGGCATCACTATAATTGCAATCTAAACTTACAAAGGAAAGTAAGAATGACCCTGTCAGTGTTCGGACCCCCTGTCTGGTGTTCTTCAGTACACCGTCGGCCCCGAGCAGATTCTACACAATAAGCCACTCCATGTGAACATGATTTTTGCCGCTACCTCTGAAACAAAGAAGTCTCAAGACTAATAAATCACACTGTCCTGACGGACAGTCCAAACACACTGAAAGCGAGAGGAGGAGATATTATTAGCCCAGCATCATCGGGGCTCTGGCACACAAACGGGAAGTACAGACTAACAAGAAATTCTCATTAAGCACCCTGTGCATCCTATTTTGACCGTTTAAAAAAATCTGAACGTTATGGTGCCTAAAATTGAGGTTTTATTTCCAGGAGCCTGTACTTCTCCTTCCTTGATGAGAAGCTGTAATTGACCAGCTGTGCTGGTGGTTAAAGTATTGCCCTTTGATACAATCAGACTACATCATTAAAAGAACTTCACAATCGGTCAGGAATAACATGTCTGAGATTTCCGAGACAGCAGGTACCATTACTAACAAGAAGTCAGGGATTAATAGATGACAGCAATTAAGAACAGGTATAAAGGAGAGAGAGAACAACCTCTATAAATGCTGATTGATTTGTTCAACTGTTTTATGTTTCAATGTTTAAATGTTCCCAATGGGAATGAATACAATTGTCACAGGAACTGGATAGGAGCTGTAGGAAATAAAGATGTGAGGCTTAATTGCATCTAGCAATGACTTTGAACAGAGAGACCATCAATATTCTGTCCATGCTTTCTGCAGATAATAGCATAAAAATTGAATTAAAAAAAAAATAGCAAGGCAGACATGATTTTGATTTAAATAAATAAAAAGATGTCATTGATGAACACTGCATAAACCACAGTGTGCTCATAAATTAATTAAAAATATTTAGAGGTCCAAAAATAAAGGTGAAAATCAGGGATTTAAGTTTTTATTAAAATTGTTAGTTAAAAAAGTTTAAATATATATAGTTTCTCTATATTGTGGCGTCAGATGTTTAGAACGCACTGTGTATTATTTTAGTTTAAAGAAAGATATTGCTAATGAGTAATACTTAATAGCTTTCACAACGCAGATGGATGGCAAATAACTTTGCATCTTGGCTGGTTAAGTTGGTAAAGAGGTTGATTCGTTAGGTTTGTAGTTATTTTAAGCTCCTCAGCTTTTGCCAGCATCACAGCAGGACTAGCTGTCGTCCTGTGCTAATGTGGAGAGGCTGGCTGCCATTGCACTAATCTGGAGAAACAGCTACTCTATCACACATTATCATATTGAGATGGTGAGTAAACATCTTTCATGGTGAGTAAACATGACTGACATGACACTAGTTACTGATATTTATATGGAGCAACATATGTAGTTAATCTTTGTTTTCACCATTTGGTATGGTAAGTCAATTCTTTATAATAAAAGTAAACACTTTATAAATAAACATTGTGCATTCACTGATTTATAAAGATAAAATACATATGTTCTAAATTTATGAAATACATTAGAAATTCAAATAATTGCAAATTAAATATTGAGGCCTGGGTGACAATTTCAGGATTTAGTCTTCATACTCTGACATGTAACTGGAGAACTTGCATTTCACTCTGGCCAATAATAAACTTGCAGAGTGCACCCTTCTGCTGACATACTGTTACTCACCAGGGTAACATTTTCAAGGACCCTTCATCAGGCAGCAAAGGGCCAAGGGTTTGTACAGAATGTCAGGTGTCAGGTTTATTGTCTAAATTGGAAATCCTCAGAGGATTTATTTACATGTTTTTCAATGAAGTCTGAGAGTGCCATAAATCCTAAAAAAAAAAGAAGGTAATCTTATAAGCTTTCTCCTATGTTCAGACATGCATTACTTCAGTCAACAGGGGACTAAAGAATTATCATTAAAAATTGGCTTTGTTTGTTGAGGTTGTTTTGGTAAATAAAGAACCCTGTAACTCATTATAATTTATCCTTGCAGGTTGTCTGTGTTTATATGTGTGAGAAGGATGATTGAAATGAGAACGTGTGGGGTGCCAGCCTGGAACACAGGGTGCAAACTGCAATCAAATGAGACGGTTGCCTTTGTCTTTTCAAGGTTACATCTCATTTGTAAATGTTTTCACATTAAGCCCCCTGATGGCACAGCACATTCAAAATCAGGATCTTCTTAGATGCAATCTGCAAAATATTTATTCTAGTTTCAAGCAAGATTTCATTTCCATTTTAAACCTACCACTATCCTGACCGATGTTTGGGTCACCCAATCCACTCTTGCTGTATTTTTACCTCTTAATGGGATGGACCTCACTGTAAGAAGTACAGTCATGTACTGTGATGGTCAAAAATTATTCATAGATGCTTATGTAAGTCAATCTCTCAACTTCAGCAAAGGCAAATGCCACGTTAATGCAGCACTGTGGCACTCCAAGAAATAAATTAGGCAATGCCAGAGATACATTTTTCAACATCACGTCATTCATTTATATGTGCTGTGATTTGTTACAAGATTTTCTTCATGAGAGGCTTTATTGCAGATTAGTTAATTTAGAGGAGTAATTAAGAGAAGAAAATAGGTTAATAGCGGTTCGCAGATTGTGCTGGGGTGAAATGAATGTGAAATTGTTTCTATTAAAATCAGTTACCCTGAAGTGCTGAGAAACCCATTTCAAATGGCCACTGGTTGAACCAAAAACATAATGAAACTGGTAAAATGTATTTTTTTCAGGATTTAAAAAAGCCTTGGTGCCTGCTGTCTCAGCTGTTTCACAGAGATTATATGCTGACATTTGAGGTTGCAAAACTAAAACTAATTCTCAATAACACAATGTAATAATGTTCATGCACAAGAACAGCGTGGTATACAGCCACAGACTAATTCAATTTCAGCATTCCCTATTAGAACATATTCCCTATTAGGTCTTCTTATTGAATTGTACCTGTTTGGTGCCATTCCATGAAAAAAAGACTTTGATATGCATTTTAGCTAACAAGAACAAAGAGTGCCATATCAGCTCACAGCTAAAGAAACTTTTGTGGGCCACAATCATTTTAAACAAAAGTACACACACACACACACACACACACACATATAACATAAATAAAAAATAACTAAATAAATACAGAACAGGCCCATGGCGCTTCAACAGTCTTAAAAATGTGCAATTCCAGTGATGGTTTATAATAAAGTAAGGATGAAATGCATTCTTGTGCTAAAACAGCCCTCCTGCCACATTAATCACAGAGTTAGTGCTTCTTCTGTAGGTCTGAATCAGGGTATTAGGTTTGGAGCAGCCAATATACACTTATGAGACATAGTTTAAGCCCCACTGTGCTCATCCATGCCCTTGTAAATCACAACAGTAAGGTCACCTTCACAATAATTGCACCATGTCTTAAAAGCCTTTCTGCAGCCATCAAACAAGTCACTTCTCAGTAGTCTACAAAGAAAAAGGAACCTTTAATTTAAAACATTTTAAATAAACAAAGGATTTTTTTTAAATATTCATATTTTTAAAATAAAGTACACACACTAGAAGACCGTAGTCATGTCAGTGGCCAAGTACAAGCTGTTAAAGTCGCAATGAAATGGAAGTCTTTTCTTCCGTACTGTGACATACAGTACATCCCAGATTTTCCAAAAAAACAAAACAAAGTAGAATGAGGACTTGGTTCCATCCATAGCATGTTTCAAGCAAAAATGGAGGCAGATGAACAGACAGTCCAGTAATGACATTTTAATTAAAAATTACAAGGTAGAATAAAAAAATAAATAAAATAAACATTCACAGATGAATTATTCACAATAAGATCTGTAACATGAATTTAGAAAATAGATGCTGAAATAGACATTCTGACTTTGAGCAGTCACATTAGTGAAATTTCTGCAAAAATTCAAGGACAAAAAGGTCCATTGTAGATATAGTGTCGCAATGCATGAAACACAGCTCACACAGAAGTCCAAGCAGCTTTCTATTGGTCAATGCAACAAAAATGTGCAGGGACATCTTTTGCCCTCACACAAAATTCATGAACGCATGGATTATTGATATGACTGGATTTTGACAGAACTTGTTCTGAAAGTGATTACAGCAATAGCATTCTTCCATGTTGTTATCACTATAGTTGTGGTGCGAACCACCCTATTCTCATACAATTAGAACATTCATTAAAACGTAATGGTTATAGTTATCATCCTTGGTGTGAATGGGCCTTAAAGGGATAGTTCACCCAAAAATTTAAATTACCCTATAATTTACTCACCCTCAAGTCATCCTAGGTGTATATGACTTTGTTCTTTCAGACGAATACATACGTTATATTAAAAAAATGTCCTGGCTCTTCCAAGCTTTATAATGGAAGTGAAGAGTGGTCAAGATTTTGAAGCAAAATGATCCATCATAAAAAGTGCTCCACATGGCTCTGGGGGGGTGAATAAAGGCCTTCTGAAATGAATTGATTTACTTGTGTAAGAATAATATCACTAACAGACTTGCTTGTTTGGTATTGCAGTTGCTTGAGCAAGAAGAGATACTACTAGACATCCAATATGCCAATGCATTTAAAAAGCAGTTTGCCACATGGAATGATGAGTTGCTTGTTTTGCTGAGGGATCTTGCGGTAATTTATAAGTGGAGTTGTTGGGCTGGTGCAGTGACCCTTCTGATAAGAGAGTAATGAAGCTCAATATGGCACTCCTGAAAACGCTCAGAAGGCTGCTGGAAGGAGTATGGGATTTTCACTCTGAAACAAATGAAGCAGAAAATGAAAGCTGACATGCTTGCACCAATTTCAATATTTAATGCCACTTTTCATAAGTCATTTCGCCTGCTGCTGTCTCTAAAACCGGGCATCCTGACAGTGTTTTCATTAGGGTACCAATGCGCCTCGTCCATGAAAGCACTGTGAGTCCACAATAATGTTTACTCCTGTCAGACTTAAAGATGTAGATGAGATTTTAGTCCTAATAGTCAAAGCCATTTCTCCGAATGAATATTTTTCCCTAATATTTATCACCCACAGACAATCAAAGATATAACACAATACCCAGTGTTGCCTGAAATGATTGTCTTTGGCTGAAATCCCCAGCAGTTACAAGGAAATGCACACCGACTTTATATCATTTAAATGAAATAAAATTAGGTCAGACTAGATTGAAATGAGCCAGCGTCCACCAAATTTATCCCTCAACCTTCAAACGACCATATTAGCACACAGCACCATACAGCTGTAGCGAATCAGCTCATGGGGAAATATGAATAATTAACCATAACTAATTATGATTAATTATTAATATTTTAGATCCACTGTAGATATTTAGCTGACCACTCAGGGTCAACCATCTTGTCAATTCTAAGAACGTTAATTTCCTGGTTAAAGGAAATAACTTTCTTACTGTACAATTCTATAAGTTTGTAACGTAAATCTGCATGATTATTGACTCCGGTTATGAGTAAACAATGAACACGTCAAGTGTGATACAAGTAAGGTTTTATTAACTACATAAACACTTAAACAAAAAAAAAACATTATACTTGGCCATCAAATGAATGTTTGGACTATCTCTTGGCAGTTCTTGTTCTGAGTTTTCTCTTGATTATGAGATGGTCGCTCTCTTTATCATCACTGCCTCCAATGATCTGTAAAATGATTTAATGAATTTAATACACATTCACCTGGCATTGCTGCATGGATTTTTAGTCCTGAACAAATACATTTTAAACTGTACCTCTGTACCACAACAAACAAACACACATCTCAAATAATGTATCAGATTTCTTTTACTCACATTCAACAAGGCTTTAGAACTTACTTCAATTATTTCTAAATGTCAAACTTAAACATATAAAATAATTATATTTCATAAATATATATTAATATAGTTTTTCCCCAAAGCGTGATGTTACCAGGGTAATGTTAGTTTCAATAAAGTATGAAACTTTTCAGCAAGTATTGTTTATGTATCATTTGAACATTTTTAGTAACATCTAGTACCTCTGTGAAGTTGCCACCCCCCATTATTTTTGTTTATGACTTTTTGCACCTTTAATAAACATTTGAAAAATGCACAAATTAATATAGAAAAATTTTAATATTAACAAGTTTTCTTTGGCCAAATTAAAAGTAGGCTAATGCTTCTCTTGCACGTTCAGTTTAGACCTATAAGTCTCTGTGCTAAATCATTGATGGGGAGCTGCGCAATTAATAGTAAATATGACCAAAACAGGGTATTATTATTATTTTTTATATGAATAATAAAATTGCTATATTATATGCGCATTTCAAGTATTTGTGGGAGTATTATCACGCTTACTATATGATATGGAGGCGTCTGCACAATCTCTCGCATTTTTTTTTTTAAGAACTTGTATATAATAGGCTACTCCGTCATTTTTGGATGTGCTTTCTGTCACCTCATGCGGTCTCCGTGAATGGAGCACATCACAACAATGAACGGCTGACACACACAATAAATACATTTATAGAAATCTTGAAATGTCTACTATTAAACAAACCAATTCAAATAAAAAACAAATCTTCTCTAATTCTGTGGTCCATATGAAAATATGCATTTCTCTATTAAAAGCACGCCCATTAGCCTACTGTGGAGATGGCCATCAGCGTTGACTAATCTGTTGACTAGGAAAAAATCTTTAAAAACGACAGTGGCGAAAACAAAAATATTACCAGCACAAACAAAGTACAAACAAGCAAGAGTACTTGGGGTAAATCTGGAGTATGGTGGGGGTGAGGGGGCCTAGTGACCTCAGAATGATCAAAAATATTATTTTAATATCTAAAAAACTGAAGCAGCACAAACAAAACTTTTATGGCACAAACCAGCAGTAAAACAGAGTAACAAAAACAAAAATATTACCAGCACAAATGAAGCATAAACAAACAAGACAATTTGGGGTAATTTTGGATCATGTAGGGGAGCTGAGTGACCTCAGAATGATCATTAAATAATATTTTAATATCTAAAAAACCGAAGCAGCACAAAAGAAAATATTACCGCTCCGGCACAAACGAAGCACTAACGATTGAGCCTGTTTTGGGTGAATTTGGAGCATGTGGGGGGCTGGTGACGTCATCGCCTATAATTCAGTGTCTAATATTTTAAAAACCGAAGCAGCACAAACTAAACTTTTACCGGCACAAACCAGCACAAACGAAGCACAAACAAACTAGACTATTTGGGGTGAATTTGGAGTATGTTGGGGGGCTGAGTGACCTCAGAATGACCTATAAAATATTATTTTAATATCTAAAAAGCCAAAACAGCACAAATGAAAATTTTTACAGCACAAACGATTGAGACTATTTTGCCGACGTTTTGCGTTGGGTGGGGGGCCAACTTCACGGAGGTACATCTAGTGCCTAGGTGTTCAGGTAACTCAAACAACAGATACCAATCAAATATAATAGCTTACCGTTTAATTTACTCTTCATATTAAGTTGGGATTCAAATTGTTTTTTTTCTTATTTAAAAAAAATTTAACACTGAAATTAAAAAAAATCTTTAAAAGCAGATTGACTATCAACCTTGTCTTTTTGAGGCTTAAAATGTTATATTTGTTGTCATTACATTATCTCTAACATATGATATGCTTTTCATTCATTTATTCATACATGCTTATGATTCACTCTTATGTGACAGGAAACACTACTTACAGGATGAGAGGGTATGTCCAGTGGGGAGGAAACCTGAGTCTTGAAGAGTTTTCGTTTGGATTTCTTGGGTTTGTTGTTTTCAGAAGGATTCGGCGGTTCGGGGGATTTAACATTCACCATGCTCATGATCTTTTTGGCTGAGGAGGGAGTTAAAAGTTGGGTCATGCTGAGATACAGTATGAAACACTTTTGGCAGAGAGCTCCAATCGATGCCATTGACTGAGTGTAAAATTAAGAGGCAGAGCTGACCTTTGCTCCCAAAGAGGGTTGGAGAGCTCTGGATAAAGTCACCAATCTTCTGCAGGGCTCCGTCTTTTTTACCTTTCAGGCTGGCAGGAGAGTCTTTCTCCTTTAATTGACTCACCTTTTTCCCTTGCACTATGGGAGTCTGGTAAGGTGCACAAATACAGAATACAATTAGCTCAGTGTATTATCGAATAAACATTACAGAGAAAGATGTGAGATGTCACAGGTGTATTAATGGACAGAAAGTCACCTCAATAGATTGCATGTTTTCCTTGTTGTTCACCTTCAGCCGTAGTTTTTTTCGATTTTCTGACTCCACAGAGTTCTAGAATAACAAACACATATAACACAAGTTATGATTATGTGTTGCATTATACGTACGATGACCAGGATGTTAGCACACATGATTAATGTTTTTCATTGTTCATTTTTTAAATGTCTCACAATTTGACAAGAATTTCTAAAAATAGACCGGAACCTTCAGAGTTTACTGCAACAAACTGTAGCTGCAATACATGTTTATATATTTAAATCAATTAATTAAACTAATCTAAATAATTAAAAATGTCTATAGACTATAGAAATTACCATGACATTTCCAGATGTGAAAACTCACACTTTTGAAATTCCCTGACCATGGGAACCTGGATTATTTCAATTGTTTAGAAACCACAACAACGTGTTTAGATATAGTGTCTGTATACCTCCAGTGTTTAGATATAGTGTCTGCATACCTCCATCTCTGGGCTCTTTCTCTTTCTGGCTGTACGTCGGAGTTTTATCGTGACAGACTCTGCTTCTCCTGGTTTCCTGACATTCATTCGGTCAGGTTTAAGTGGTGTAAAGCTGATTTCTAGCTCAGGTTTGGGGAAGCGCTCTTCTCGGAGACTCTTTGTGGACAGGATGGAGGAGTCGAGTACTGCCACCTGCTTTGAGTGATAACCAACACATATTATATATCCACAGTAGCCAATTATCAGACAGACCAGAGCTATTCCTGTCTTTGTATTGCTTTAACGCTTCTTATAAGCTCTATGACTTTTGCATTAATATCACTCTACTGACCTCTTGTGCTGGACTAAAAGAGTCGCCTTTATTCTCTGTCTTCACGTTTGATGTCTGTTTGGAACTGCCAACATTCTGGGTATCAGATTTATGAGAAGCAGCCAAATCCTTTTCCCTTTGTAATTTCACAATGGTATCCTGTTTCTCAGCCAGCTGCTGCTTTAATAGTTCCTGTAATCAGTATGCAGGGAAGTGAAAAAGAAAACAATATTTAGTTGTATTAAAATGTTTTAATATTATATTAGCACTAGCATAAAACATTGTTACTGATGTCAAGCATTTTAAAATCTTTCAGTTTCCTCTAATTCGTAACGGCCTAATAATTCTACATCTTAACTACTGATAGGTTTTTACACTGGTTGGGGCAATATTTAGTCATTTAGAAATTATTAGGCTTTGGCCAATAACATTCCTCAACTTGGCAAATAAAAATGGTCATTCCACCATGCAAATTGACAATTTTTGGTGGATTTTGAGCGAATACTGTGTGAAAGAAGTGTAATGAATTAATGATTGCAAAATGAATTAAGAGGTTTGCACATTCTACTTTTCTGCAGCGTTATTAATGTCCTGCTGTAGTCCTGTCATTCCTCATGTTGGCAGGTCACTTGGGACCACAAAAATGATATTAACTCAGAAACCTGCTGCGTAAATAAATTACTACTTAGAGCTAAATCCTGCCCACAAGCCTGTGAAAAAGAAAATAATGAGGCAGGGAGAGAGAGAGATGGAAAGACTGATCCTATTAACAGCTCCAGCTGCAGCCTGTCCCGTTGGTCACCCTCTAGTCGCCTTGTTACCTGAGTCACTTTCCCTACGGCTGCTCCATCCAGCCCCTTTTCCTGCTTATCATCTGCCTGCTCATTAGGCTGCTGAAACATCAAAATAAATAATTTTCTACTGCTGGAGAAACCCAGTTATGGAAAAGTCGGATGGATCACAGAGAGTTCCAGGTGCTTACGTTTGTGTTTTCTGCAGGTGTGCAAGCTCTCCGTTCTTCCTGCTGAGGTTCATCAGAGACATCAACACTTGGTTTCTGATACATCTCCTGGAGTTTTGTAAGATCTGAGAAGAACAGAGATGTCTGAGGTTAGCTTCAGTTACAGGTGAACTGAACAGTGTCTTCAGTATCACATAACACTTCAGAAATCATTCTAATATGCTGATGCTCAAGAAACATTTCTTATTATCAATGTTGACAAATGTGTCGCACTTTAATATTTTTGAGGATATTAAATTCTGGTACTTTTTTCTTTGATGATGAATAGAAAGTTTAAAAGAAAAGAACAGCATTTATCTGAAAAGGAAATCTTTTGTAGCATTATAAATGTATTTACTGTAACTTTTGATCAATTTAATGCATCCTTGCGGAAAAGAAGTATTACTTTCATCCAAATAAATAAATAAATAAAAGAATGTGTTCATATTAATTAATACGTAATAATGCATAATAAAAGAATTGAAATAGAAGACTAAAAAGTCAATATTGTGGTTAAATTAATATTAACACAGTAGATTAATATGACTAATAAATTAATACTGCTGATACTGGAAAAAGACTGGCATATTTGTATTCTTGTATCTACTTGGTATTGAAGTAACTTGAATTCCCTAAACTGAATCTTGCTGACTTAGTTCTCACAGTATGTTGCCTAGCAGTAGGGCTGGACGATATGGCCAAAATTGATATCACGATATATTTCTTAATTTCGGTCGATACGATATAATTCCGATATCGATATGAACACTATTTATCTGAAATATAAATCTTTTGTAACATTATAAATGCCTTTATCATCACTTTTGATCAATTTTAAGCATCCTTGCTAAATAAAAGTATTAATTTCTATAATTTCTTTCCCAAAAAATTAATAAAAATGATACTGAATGGAATAGTGTATAATGTTACAAAATCTTTTTATTTCAGATAAATGCTGATCTTTGGATCTTTCTATTCATCAAAGAATCCTGAAAAAAAAAATTACTCAACGGTCAACATTAGAATGATTTCTGAAGATCATGTGACACTGAAGACTGTTCAGAAAATTTAGCTATGTATGATCACAGGAATAAATTACATTTTAAAATCTATTAAAACTCTGCTTTAAACTGCTTTGCGTCTCTCCGTCAGATAACCTCACGTGCATGATGCGCCGGGCTTATGGGCTTATTTAAAATGAAAACTCATTCTCTGCCAGCAGGAGGCGCTTTTAGAGTGTTAAAACTGGTAATGTATATCGAAATATCGGAAATGCGTTTAAAAATCATATCACCGTTATTGAAAAAAATTATATCGCGATACATATTGATATCGAATTATTGTCCAGCCCTACCTAGCAGAGATGTATACAAATTACAATTAGAATAGACTCAGCCACCTTCAGTTATGGATTCAATCTCATTCAGTCTGGCCTCCAGCAATTCCTCCTCATCTGTCTGTGTGCAGTCTTTATTTAAGGTCTTCTCAATCAGCTTCTGCTCTGCCAAAAGATCTGCAAACCAAATCAATCTTACTAAGGACAAAACGTAAGCCGATTTTGTTAACACCAACTGGTACTGCAGAAAAAAAGGTTTAAATGAAAAGGCATATAGGTTACCCTGACAGGTTGTTTGGAAAGTCTGAATGTTGTCTTCTTCTATGGCATGGTTAGACTTCACCTGTGAGTGAAAAGATGTGGAATAATCCAGCATTTAAGACCTGATAACATCACAAACTGAACAAAGCTGAGAGAAAGAGCAGCACTCACAGTCTGCGGTGGCTCAATAGATTGTTCTGTACAGATCAAACTGTGTCCAGCCTGATCCCTCATCTCATTTGCTTCACATAGCTTCTGCTGAAACATTTTCTTTTCTTCTTCAATTAAGATCAAAATCTGAAGGAATAAAACATCATTATTAAAAAAAACTGTTTAAATAAATTTTTACAACACTAACAAAAGACAAAAACAGTGATTTTTCCAACCTGTTTCTCTAACTGTTCTTTCTGCATGTTAGCCTCTGATAACTGATCTCTGACATCAGATCGCTCTCTCTCCACCTGCTGCAAATCACAACTCATGGTCTTGATTTTATTAAGTCCATCGTTCACAAGTTCTCTCAACCTATAAAAAGACCAAAAGATCAATCGGACCAGCTGATGTTCATCAAATAATTTTTCTCAGTTCCATGCTTAAGCAACTATAAATAAATAGTTGAAGAGAATGAGCAGTAAAATCTAGTGCATCCAAAAAAAGACACTGACTCAAGAGAAATGAGGATAAACTCCTCAACTTATCAAAAAGTTTGGATAAGAAATGAGAACTTACTTCGAAATCTCTAGGGCTTTAGTCTCTAGTTTAACATCTTTATGAGCCAGATCTTTCTCCATCGCAGTTATTCTCCTCTTGGCCTCATCTCTTGCCTTAGAGATCTCATTCTCTACAATCGTTCTCACTATGTTCAGAACTTCCTCATGCTGGTTCAGTTTGCTCAGCATTTGAATGAGTTTGTCCTGCAGAGTTTTCCAGCAATCATCTCTGGAGTCTGGCTCTTGTTCTTCTATCCTCCCCTGCTGTTTCAGAGCAGTCAGTTCTTCCAGGAGCTCAGAGTTGCTTTTTATTTGGGCCACAACAAACTTTTGATCTTCATAACGGCTCAGTAGGCTCTGGTACTCTTGTGCCTGGGCATCACGCTCATATTTAAGCTGACTGCAGAGCTCCTCCAGCTGGCACATGTTTGCTCTGGTCTGGCTGACCTCCTGCTTCAGGTCATTGATCTGTCGGCTCTTCTCATGAGATAACTCAACCATCTTCTCACATTCTGCCTCCTTTTTGTCACGCAAGAGCTGACAGGCACCGAGTTCCTGATGCAAATGATCTGCCTCTGTCATTAAGCATTCAATAGCTTTGGACTGACTGCAAGACTCTGCTTGATGTTCCTTAATCAAAGCTTTGGCTGCATCAAGTTCTTCTGAAAACTCATTGGTAATCTTCGTCTGAGTGTTCAATTCTATCTGCAGAGTTTTGAGCTTTGAGCTCATCTCATTGACTGCCTGCTGAAGTTCATTTAACTCATTGGCAAGAGTCTTGTTCTCATTTGTGACTTTGTTGACCTCTGCTCTCTTCATCACCACAGTGGCTTCATGTGCATGAGTCAGCTCTGCCAGTCTATCAGAGAGATCACACACTTTTTTCTCAAGCGAACAACGCTCAAGTTGAAGTTCATTCAGCTGCTCCTCTTTCATTTTCAGTTCTTGCAAAAGCTGCTGAGTTTCCCGACTTATCATTTCTTCCCTGCTAGGTTCACCATCTTTTTTCAGCATACATTTACAGTTGTTTCTGAAATTTAGGATTTCTTCTTTGATATTATTAATTAAGGCCCTCTGTACATTGGGAATGAAAGAAAAAACATGAGCCATTACAGTCCAAATGTTTAACTAAATATATGTGTACCTCCTCATAAAAGTAAACTATATATTTTCCCTAGAACACAAAAGCAGAATTCAAGAATTTTCAAAAAGCTCCTTTGAATATAGAAATAGTTTATAGTGACCATGTCTGTCAAACTCTAAAAAAAGACAAAAACACCATAAAAAGTACACAGGACTACTACTGAATTTTCAGTGATTAACAGATTTTTGACTTTTTCAGACAAGCTATTGTATTAAGACACTAAAATAAGCCTACTATGAGCTACATTTATTGTGTTTTAATGTCCTTTTTGGATTTTGACACACTGGTCACTATAAACACTAGTTGGTTATAAAGAGTTGTGGCAAGATACTTAAATTAACCATTTGTGTTCACAGAAAAAAATAACAGCATATAGATTTGAAATTAAATAAGTAAAAGACAGAATGTTCGTTTTCAGTCAGTCATACTTGTAGATCACCACTCTTAATCAGAGATTATTCCATAAGGACAAAAAAAAAAAAGGACATAACTGAACTGGAATCTGACAACATGCACTACAATTCAAATATCTTGGGTCAGTATGAAATTTTACTTTTGAAAGAAATGTATATTTCATTTCTTGCATGCATTAAATTGACCAAAAGTGACAGTAAAGACATTTCTGTCACAAAACATTATTCAAATAAATTATATTATTGAGAACTTCTATTTATTAAATAATCTGGAGAAAAACATGATTTCCCCAAAAATATTAGCAGCACAACTGTTGTAAATAATAATGTTTTTGAGCAACAAATCAGCATATTAGAATGATTTCGGAAGTATCAGGTGACACTAAAATCTGGAATGGCTGCTGAAAATTCAGCTTAGCGATCACAAGAGTAAAATACATTTTATAATACAATAAAATAGAGAATAGTTATTTAAAATATTATAATAAAATTTCATAATATCACTATTTTACTGTATTTTGATCAGAGGCGGACAGTAGTGAAGTATTTTTATTTTTTTTACTTTTACTCAAGTAAATTAAAAAAGTATTTGTAGTTTATGAGTGTTTTTCTTTACTTTACTTCACTATATTCCAAAGCATAATGTCATACTTTTTACTGCACTTCATTTCATAAATAAAAGTTGTTGTTTGTTTTACCTTTAATACTTAAGAACATTAAAAATGTTGTTCTTTCTTGTACTCAAGTAAATCTTTGAATTACTTTTACTTGAGTAGAATTAAGAAAGTAATAGATTTCTAATGTAATTAAGTATTAAATTATATTAAATATGAAACGTAGTGCAGTAAAAAGTACAATATTATGCTTTGGAATGTTGTGAAGTAAAGTTTTCTAAAGAAAAACACTCTGATAAAGTACAGACACCTGAAAAGTACTTTTACAGCAGAGTAAAAACACTTCACTACTGTCCGCCTCTGATTTTGATCATGTAAATAAAGCCTTGGTGAGCATAAGAAACTACTTTTGAACAGTAGTGTATTATAAACTTACATCTTTAGTAGCTGCCTCCACATTTTGGTCCAAAGCAGTCTGTAATTTAGAGACCATGTCATCTTTCTCCTGGCAGATTGACATAAGTTCCTGACATCTCAGTTTCTGGTTTTCATAATTCTAAAAAAGGCAAACAAACAAACATCAAAACAACAGAATCCAGATAGTCCATGTAAACAATCTACTGACAATAACCTTAGACGTTTAAAAGAAAACTTTAGTTCAAATTACTCTATTTGCTTGGAGAAGCTGGTCATTTGATTCCTGCATTTGAACACACATTGCTTCAAACTCTGAAATGAGAAAATATAATTAGACTTATGTCATAAAACACCGAGCTTTCCCCCCTTCATGGCAACTGAACACACCTTTAGTTTTAAGACTGAGATGTTGTTGGCTTTTGAGAAGCTCCTCTCTCATCTCTTCCAGCTCTGTCCTCAGATGACAAATTGTTCTGGGTGATTCAGGGACATTTGTCAAGCAATTCTGTACTGCCTCTGCATCTCCTTTCATCTTAGCTAAATCATCTCGTATTGCCTCGATCATGCTGTCCAAAAGCTCAATCTTAGCCTCCTAGAATGATGCGGAGAAGAAAAAAAATACATATTATTTTCCAATGGCATTTCAATGTCAAATGTGTGCCATGATACAGATAAGATAGAATTCGCTATTTTTCCCTTGTACCTATAAAATCATCAAGATTTATATAGATCAGTCTATCTAAAGTCATAAAATCACAATGAATACAATGACGCTAAAATTTTGTAGACAGCAGAAATAACAGCTATATTCACATAGGTTTTAACAGTGGACATAAATGCCACTTGATTTTGCCCTCTTTTTCTTATTAGAGGATGCCCTCTGCAATTACCTTTGCAGCATTATCATCACTGCTATCAGTGGAAATTTCACCGATAGTTCTGTTGACCAGATTCTTCAGTATCTCAAGCCTCCTTTCCGCTCTTTCCTCAACAATTTCTTTCTCTCTTTGAAGACGTTCACTGAAACATTGAAAAAAAGGCAACATACATTAATGCATCTTCAATAAATATAGAGAAATTAATAAAAATGAATTGCACCCACTGACTACTGTGTCAGATTCACTAAAATAATTAAAAGAGTCAAAAAAACTGCCAAAAAAAAAATCTGTGCTGAACACAATTTGAATGAATGAATGAATGTATTGATTGACTTACTTGTAGTCTTTTTCCATGTTAGAAAACAGCTCCATAAACTCTGCAGTGACTTCCTCACGAATACGAGTTTCCATAGTTAATTTTTCAGACTCTTCTTTGGACAGCTTCTCTTGGAGCTCTTCAATTTTCAACTGAAGCTGTGTTGAATGTATCATATTAGCATATTATATAGTCTAAAATAACATTGAAAATGAAAACAATTATTGAAACTGAAAAACAACAACACCTTGAATACCTCACACAGCTCTTGACTTTCTGTAGCCTCTAGAACAGTGTTGTCCTCCATGCTCTCACTCTCCTCATCGTCATCCTCACCCATTTCTTCATCATCTTCATCCTCCTGCACATCCTCTAGGCTCATCTCCCAGCCCATGAGCGAGCTTCTCCTGGTCCAATCCTTCTTGTCAGCATTATTGATTATCATGGACACATCTCTGGCAGATCTCTTGAGTGCAAAGCTAGGAGCTGGTTTAGGGTTGTGGACCACCACCTATAAGGGCAAAAGGTAAAAGAACAAAATGAATAAATAGCAAAGAGAGAAAAAATGCCTGATAATTCAATATCAAATAAAGGTTCCTGCAAACCTTCTGAGCCACTGCTGAGAACTTGAGGACATTCAGGGTTTCATCATATACAGAGGCACACTGGTTTATGTTGATGATCATGCAGGCTTTTCCACGGCCACAGAAAAAACCCTGCAAATAATGTGTGAGTTTGCTCTCTCTGAAGGGGATATGCTGATGAAACCTGTGCAAAAAGACATATTAGTTGCATTCTAAGTCCCAATTTCAATGGGAAATTCAAAGGACTAATGAAGAGAGAAAAAATGCCTGATAATTCAATATCAAATAAAGGTTCCTGCAAACCTTCTGAGCCACTGCTGAGAACTTGAGGACATTCAGGGTTTCATCATATACAGAGGCACACTGGTTTATGTTGATGATCATGCAGGCTTTTCCACGGCCACAGAAAAAACCCTGCAAATAATGTGTGAGTTTGCTCTCTCTGAAGGGGATATGCTGATGAAACCTGTGCAAAAAGACATATTAGTTGCATTCTAAGTCCCAATTTCAATGGGAAATTCAAAGGACTTCAATTCAACAGAATGCAACCCGCAAATTAGTTGTTTTAAAAGTGGACATTTTCTCACTTGGTTTGCGTTTGGTTGAGCCTCAGAGCACTGATGCATTTCCCTAGTGTTAGCAAGGAAGTGTTGATGTTTCCAGCTTCTTTTAAGCGGTCTCCTCGGTTCTGAGTCTTTGCACATCGCTCAGATCCAGCCAAATCACATAATGACAGCCTTTAAAAATAAGTTAATTAATGACTAAATCAATGATTCCATGTTAAAGCATGTTAGTATTGAGGTCACCTACTCGCTAATTGTCTGAACCCGAGGAACACCCACATCTTCAATATGCAAGATCCGAATGGAAAATATACTGTGGCTATGGAGAAAATGTATATGTTATATCATTTCAAAACATAATAAAATGATCAAGTTAAATATTAACACTACAAGTGATTTAAAATGAAGCACCTTCTGCTAGAGACATTGTTGAGCTTGGTGGATGAAAAACTTTGATTTTTCCTTCCGATTTTCACAACTTTTAATGCTTCCTCTGCACTGTTAACTTGAACCCATTTTAGATCTGGAGGGAAAAAAATATTCAGACAAAATGTATAAATAATCAAAGCTGTATTTATTATAAAAAGTATATGCTGATAATTCATAAAATATTTGTTTATAAAATACTTAAATGTAAACATTTATTCAATTATTATTATTTTCAAGCCAGAAAACAGTTGGTTACCTTTGACAAAAGCATTGCCTTTAACATCTTGGGCTAGCCGCAAAACATTCCTTCTGTGAGAGCCATTTGGAACAACATCAAGCAGATCATGGATGTTTTCATTGTAGATTTCACAAAAGGAGACCCACACAGAGAATTTAACATAAGAGGTCTCATCCAAACAGACACTGTTCCCATTCGTGTCACTAGAGGTGGAGCCTGGGGGGTGGGGGTGGGGGGGTCAATGTAAAGTGTTTATGCTCATATTCACTGACAGAATGCTCAAAAACTATTTCAAACACAGAGTAAAAGACATAAAACATTCAATAATACTTACTTTCAAATGATGAACAGCTGGAGCTGGACATGCTAGACAGGGTTTTCTGGTCAATCTGATAAACACAGAAACAGTCAATATGTGAGCATTAGTAATTTACTTTTCTGTGCTAAAAAACAATATACAATTAAAAAAAAGAGGAAATATATATAAAAATAATTCACATCTTTAAATCGGCGAAGAAGGTTTCTCTTATTTGTAGCTTCCTCATCCTGCTGCTCTTTGGTGAGTCTTATAAAGTCGACACATCTGTGAGGCTTGATGTTATTTTGAGAATAATTTCTGCCTTCTATGCTGTTAAAGATCACATTTAATGACCTGGGCAGAACTCCACCATCTGAATCAGGGCCTACAACATAAAATAGACTTAAATCTATGCATGTATAGACAGCTATACATACATACATACAGTGCAATATATAATTAAGTGAAAGTGAAATGACATGTGGCCAAGTCATTTTTGCTGCGGCGCCCGGGGAGCAGACGGGGGTTCGGTGCCTTGCTCAAGGGTCTCACCTCAGTCGTGGTATTGAAGGTGGAGGAGAGCGCTGGTTATTCACTCCCCCCGCCTACAATCCCTGCCAGACCTGAGACTCGAACCCGCAACCGTCGGGTTACAAGTCTGACTCTCTAACCATTAGGCCACGACACATCTCATACAAAATTCTTACCAAAAAAAGTAAACGTCTTCCCAGCATTAGTAACTCCATACGTAAAGATCAAGGAATTTCCTCCATCCAAGACTTCTTTCACAAGGCTTTTGGTTGTTCCATCAAATATATCTCTTTGTGTCGTTTCTGGACCGTACACCTAAAACATGAATTCAGCAATCATATTACAGCAGAAGCACACTTGATAACATCACTGAAGCCTGTTTGCAATAAATGACAATGCCAGTGGTGACTGTGGCTGTCCTCATACCTGTGAGAACTGAAATCGTTGTGCCAGCTGTGACCCAAATCTCTCACTGTGTCTGGCTGTCAGAGATGCTCTAGGTGCCTTCAGAATCACGGTATCTGGAGGCTCAATTGAGATGCACTCCTGTTTGTAGAGATTACAGTCATAACATATTTCATTAAGCATAGTAAAAGTATAGTTCACCCCAAAATGAAAATTCATCATTCACTTTTCATCCTCATGTTGTTTCAAACCCATACTCACACAATAAAAGTGAACACATATGGGTTATGACAGAATTTCTCAAAAATTTTATAAAATATGTCAGAATTTTGCTGGCACCTGTGATTCTCCTTCTGTTCTCTCTGCAGTAGTGAATGGGCGGACACGGAGATAGACCTGTAGATGCTCTTTTTCCAGCAATACCGAGTCCTGTTGAAAACAGAAATATGAAACATGAAATACTACTTTACAGCCTAAATTCGAGGGCTTTAAAACATGAAATATGTTTGATAATAATAAATACCCTTGATAATTTGGAAAACTCGACGAAAAGATCTTTCCTGACGTCCTCAGCCGTTATAGAGCCAACTCTCCCAGGCTTATGATTTAAACACGATTCCATCATCTTGACGAAGCCTATCAATACGTTTAGCTAAAAATGTTATCATATGATAACAACATTTAAGTGGCTACAAACAAAAGTGAAACAACAATAACGCATCGACTATTGAACGAGCCATTGCCTGAGATTTTTTCCAATTTAATTAAGCAACAATTTTGGACAAGATGTAAAAGTATCAACTGTATGTTTCATTCTCGCCAATTTCACTTACTTTTCGCTTTATTGTTATATATATATAGATAACTGTATCCCGTTCACATCGATAACATGCTTCTTTCCTGCCGTGACCGTAGCGGTTTCTCTCTGTTCAAATCGGACCAATCGGAGAGTTCGCTACGACGTAGCTTCGCCCCCAAAGCGGAAGTAAATTGTACTGTAGTTCTAGTTGACTGACACGATAAGCGAAACCAACGCAAAAATGGCATATGCAAACTACATTACCCATAAAACACAATTAACTTCTGGTTCACGCTTTAACGTGGAATGTGTTTGTGCATGTGGGTCTCACTACATTCGTTGAAATGGTTTAGATTTATGTGATAAGAAGTAAACTCTATATAGATTTGCGTTTGTAAAAACAGTGGAAAAAATGTCTGTGTTCATGGATCTAAACATCATCAGCAGTAATGATAAAAACAGACTCAAAAGCATCATAGAGACAGCAGCTCACCGTAAGTAGCAGTAATATTAGTTATATTTGCTGAAATTATGGTTAACACCAGTAGGTTAACTATCTACTTTAGTAATTATTAATAAGATGTTCTTTAATAATGCATTTTGATTGTGAAGGCTTAACCCATACCTTGCCAAACACATTTTTGGAAATCCAGTAGTTCTATTTTGGCTGGGGTCTTCTAACTGATCTAAGATGGTAATTAGCTGGTTGTTAGTTTGTGTGAGCTGGGAAACTATCTTGCACTAGCAACAAAACAACTATGAGTCCAGTTGGTCATACCAGGTCTGCTAGCTCATGACCAGCTTGGCCCAACTTTGATCAACTAGAAGCAGGGTAAACAAATAAATAGATTTCATGTACTATTGACAAACAATTAATTCAGTTATTAACTTTAACTCTTTATATTTTAGTTGGCTACTCAACGGTCGCAATAAACTATGTGGTTGAACCACAACAGAAGAAACAGGTATAATATAAAGTAGTTAGACTAACCTGTACACTTTAAGAGTTAATTTGATGATGCTCTTCTTTTCTTGTATTACAGGAAATTCCTAAGCCACAGAGTGTGTCAGACATATTTGATAAATTCCCAATAGTACAGGTAAATTACTTTAGCATGTTTCTAGAGCATACTTACCCATGATGGATACTGTTGATGAATATTGTGTGCTTTTTTTCATAGGGCAAATCTTCTCCCATCAAAGTACTGAATCGATTGACCATCATAGCCTCTGATGCATCTCATTTTGTAAGTTGCATGTTTATAATGAAGAAACTCTAAGAAATTTGCTAACATTTTATTTATATTGTGAAATTTGTATGTTATTTTCTTTCTAGAGACCAACCAATGAATACAAAAGCTTCGACCTTGTGGCGGTGTACCCCAAGACCGAAAAACTCTTTCATGTAAGGGAAATTGCAATTCTGAATTAGCTTAATTTATTCCATTTAGTATTATTTATTTTCTTTATATTTCTGATGAAAACCAACAGTTGTTATATTAAAGTTTCTGTATATTTTCCTTTGTCTGTGTCAGGCAGCCTGCATGACTTTTGATGTGGACATTATCTGCATTGCAGTGGCTGAAAAACAGCCCTTCCATTTTAAAAGGGCTCCAGTTAATGGGGTGAGTTACAGTATTTTATATCCATACCTAACAGCATACAAGGTGATTTTAAGCGGCACTTATCAATACACATTTATAGAACTTGGTAATAAAGTAAGTACAATTACAAAGTTGTGAATATGAGGTCCTAAAGGGATATTCCACATCAAAATTAAAATGAATGTCCTTGTAAAATGTTGAGTTGCATGGACCATTTTAATGATACTATCATGGTGTTTTGCATTCTTTCCAAAACTTGACAGCACAAGTCTTTTACTTTTTTATTATATGTTAAAAATGTCACCTTTTAATACAGGTTTGAAACAACATGATGGTTAATAAATAATGGTAATTTAGTGGTGAATTATCCCTTTAAATGATGTATCATCACTGTTATATTGTTGGTCACTTCAGGCTATTGACAGGGGGGTTTTCTTTGAGACCTGTTATGCGGCAGCCATCAGAGACACCACTATGAGGAGATACACCATTGCCAATGCCATCAGCCTCATGGAAGTCTGTAAAGGAAAAGTATGTTGTCCCTTTTTACATGTAAACACCTTTAAAATGTGTTAAGCTAGTTTTGAAATTAAATTTTTTCCCCCACAGAATATCATAGTGTCCAGTGGAGCAGAAAGGGTAAAAAGTCTTTTGTAAATTGATATCATTTCAGTGTTACTGTATTGTATAGTCAGTATGACATTGTTGTCCTTTGTTTTTTTCCTTAGCCACTTGAGTTGAGGGGTCCGTATGACATTGCCAATTTGTATCCTTTGTATTTGTGTATGAATAAATCGTGAATGAAAATGTCATGGTATTTCTAAAAGGCACTGTATCTATGTTTATATGTTCCTTCATTGAGATTTCAGAGGGCTTGTGTTCAGCCTGTCTGAGGGAGATGCCAAAGGTGCTGTTTCTACTAACTGTCGATCTGTCTTGCTTCATGGAGGTAAATTACTGGCAAGAGCTCAACTATTTCCCATTTCTCCAGTACAGGCTTAATTCTATGCCACGTGGTCTTTTTTGTTGTTAGATTGCTAGTTGACTTGCTGAGTATGCATTTATACCGATGGGCATTTCAATCTGTTTTTTTTTTTTATATTAGTTGTAAAGTGTTATGTGAATGTTCATTGGTAATTTTCATAATTCTTTATAACAGAGACGAGAGCCACTGCATCTGGTGTTGTTTACACCATGAAGAAACCAAAAACTCCCCAGAAGCAAGAAGAATCTCCAGTATCTAAAAAGGCCAAAACTGAATTAGCATAGCCAGTATTTCAGAATTCATGTGTATTCATTTTTTTTTTACATTGAAGATTAGTATTCCCTGAATCATTTTCTCAACATCTTGCAATCCACTTTAAATTGAAAGATGATAGATATTTTAAAAATTATATTTATTTAGTTGAGCTTTAGAAGAATTGCAAACAAAAGTTACAGATAAATTGAACTAGTACAAAATTGCTCATTTCACATTGAGTGCATTCTGTCATAAAATATGATTTAGAATATCAAAAATGTCCATCAATCATGCTCATATTGAATCTAATCTTAGCAGTAGAGCTATTTCAGGCAATGCATTTCCATGTGAAGATGAAGCTCTATGTTCCATTTAAGTTTCTCATTCCTTTCTGCCTTATCTATGGTTTAATAAAAAGTTAAAGTACTGTGCTTCAATTTCCAAAACTCTAGTAAAACTTTCACATAACTTTTCCATTTGAAAAAAGCATAATGTCATGCAGGGCTCAATAATATACCTTCCTTAGATATCAGATTCTAATATGCAGGTTTTTGAGTGTATTATGCCCAAAGCGCACCAATGGTGGTCAAGTATTGCATCTACTTTTTTCCATTCTTAAAGTTGTCAAAGATGGTTTTAGCTTCATTCTGCCACTCGCAAACACTGTCCATTGGTGACTTTCCCTCCTGGAGAAGACAAAGCAACGGTAACAAAGCAATATTGATCCTAAACCTTTACAAAACGTCTTGGCTACTAAAAATAATTTTAGAGGGCTGTTTCCACAAAACTAATAAGCTTACATAAGTACCAGAAGACGGTACTGTGCACAGCTTAAATAAGCATCCTAGTGAAATTGTGAGAATTGATTTCCTACATATAAGTTACCATTTATTAGTATCTGATAGCATCCTAATACATGAGCAACAAGATAAAAGTATATAGGCTAAGCATTACATTTAAGAATACTTACACAATTCTTGAGTTTTAAGTCACCTCCGTGCAACAGAAGAAGTTGGATGAGCTTGAAGCGATTCAGTCTTACCGCATCATGTAGTGGAGTGTCACCCTCCTGATGCAGAATGACATTTAAAGTTACCATTAACGTGTTAATTAACTTTATTTAATGACTGTGTTGCCAAATTTCTTACTATGTCTTTTGCATTGATGTCTGCGCCACAGTGTAGGAGATGTTCAGCACATTCATGGTGTCCTGTCCTGACCGCTACATGAAGGGGGGTGCTGCGAAGCTGAGGACGTCAAGTGTAACCGATAGAGACCGTATGTCAGACCACACCAGCTATATTATTAAAACAGATTTGCTGTCAAATAACTGCTTTTACCTTGTCTCTGGAATCCAGTTTTGCCCCATGATTAAGTAGTGCTTCCAGCACAGGCAAACTGCCACCACGACAAGCCCAGTGAACTTCAGTTGCTTGAAGCTAATTAAACACATCCAAAAGAATAAGATGATCCATTCATATTATGCAAATTATAAGAATAGAATAGATGTATTACAGAGAAATGCATGCTGCTCATTTTTAAAAATTATTTAAAAATACATTAAAAGTAAAACACATACAATATCACCTCTTCCATAAAAACTAAGAAGTTCAGTGTAATCTTTTTTTATAATCCATTTGGTTAAAATATAAAAAACAACAAAATGGTGGTGCAACCAACATGTGATACTTCCATGAAATGTCAAGATCAATAAGGGTCAAAGATTATATTTATGAATTAATTCATAATATTTGTTGAAATACTTTTAAATGTATTTTTAAACTTTATGAAAAATAATAATGTGAATTAAAGAATTAAGGACAATGTTTCTACTTTTTGCTTGGTTACACCAGTTGCATTTTTAGTCATTAAATTTAAACTTTTCTTGAAAATGGTATAAAACAGTATATTTCTGTATTAGAAATTGTCACATGAATTTGAAGCTTAGGTTTAAAATATTTTCTTTGTCTTGATCTTGTACACTCTTTCTCAAGTGTTAATGTGTGTTTGTATTCATAGAAAAATTCAATGCACAAATATACTTAAGTATTATGTAAACATTATTCAATACCTTGTCCTTATTTTCAATTGAAGCACCGGCCTCCAGCAGCGTTTGCACAATCTCCACGTTTGCTTGTGAGCAAGCTCTGTGCAAAGCTGTTCGGTTGAACTAGTAAAACACAAAAAAGTATATATATGTCCTTTAGATTTAAGTGCTGTCAGCATGCCTTTTATTCAATATGTTGGGTAAACACTCACATTATCACAGGCATTTGGGTCTGCACCTCTGGCGAGGTAACTTTTGATCATTGGCAATTTGTTATCCAGCGCTGCCTTCAGAAAGTCATCCTCGTCAACAAAATCATTCTGAGACAGTGAGATGATTACTTGAGGGGTTGAAATCTCATTAATAATGATTGCTTTGAAGTATGCTTACCACTATCTCTTGTTTAGGACGTGTTTTGTAGACTGGTGTACTTGTTTTTATCTTCTGACTTTCTATAATCTCTTGGAGGTCATTAGTACTGTTGTCAGTCTGCAAAATCATTCAAATATGATAAAGAAAATGCACTTCTAATAACATATGCTTCATGAGGTATACAAATGAATGCTTAAGAAACCTATATCTTACATTAAAACCATTTAAAATGACTTTACTGTCACACTGGAGGTTATAGGCTTTCAGATGATGTTTAACAGAGCTTTTGCATTCTTCAGAAGGATGCTGTGCCACATTGTCATCCTGCTCTTTGTTTCCACTTGTGATGTCTGTAACCTAAAATAACAAAATTAGAACACACATATTTTGTAGACCAAAGAAATAACCACTCAAAGGGATAGTTCACCTAAAATCATATTCATCTTCATGTCATTCCAAACCTGTATGACTGACTTTCTTTGGTGGTACACAAAAGAACAAATTAATTGACTGATCATCGAAAAAAGTAGATATTTCCCAAAATATTTTTGTGTTCCACCGTAGAAAGGCCTATGCAGGTTTGAAATACCATGAGATTTTTGGGCGAACGATCCCTTTTAAAACACTAGTGGCCATTTTAAAACAGCAAAGGTTTTGTATAAATAGTCAAAAGAGGTTTTATATGTATATACAGTCTGTCTCTATTCACATTTATTTAGCAATTGAAGTAGTTTGAAGAGGATCTTGTTTTTAAATATTTCAAATGATATAATAAGTAGGCCTGCTACTATCTGTTTTTATAGGTAACATGAGCCCAGGACCTAAAAATCCAAGATGCACAAAATAAACTGAAATCTTGAGATAAAAGCATCAAATGAAACTATTAAAAATGTATAATGGAAATCCCTAAAAACGAACTGCTTTTTAAATAGACATTTAGAAATAGACATATAAGCCCTTACCAGCTCATCGTCCTGTAGGATTCCCATGACTTTCCTTGAAAATTCCTTGTGCCAAAATTAAAGCATCCAAGCCAAGCATCACTTATATATGTGGTAGAGATCATGCTCCTGTTGTTCAACTGACTCCTCCCACCTCAGGTTTCCACGTCACTGTCATGTCAGATGCATTTCGAAGGGGGCTGAGGGTGAAAAAAACATTTTCAGAAGTCAGATGCCTTTGGGAACATTTGAAGGAATGGAAATTAAACCTGGGGGAACTTGATGTGCCGCCATAGAGCCCCCTGTCTATCCAAGGATGACTTACAGCTGACCACGAAGCCCAAGACACAGAACACCACTCCACATCACACACAAAGATGACAGGACTTGTTTATGAAGTGATATGGAGACTTATAACATCATAATCAGCTTTGACTGTCTCATATATTAAGGGAGTTGTCTTCGTTTATGAGGTTATTTTCTTCTTAGGTTTCATCACTTGCATTACTTCTGTTACGAGAGCAGGTAAAATTGTCGCACCCTGTGACTATTTTTAATTGAGCTGCCCATGAATCACTTACAGTAATGAGTTACATGGATGGTTGTCTTGCATGGCAGCTGCTATTTTACTAGTTTTCCAAATGTCCAGGGCCTATAAAACTATGAAATGATGCAGTAAAGATGTGAAGAATTTATCTATTAAAATTAATATTTTTCAAGGCTTTCTTAAGCGCTGTGGGAGGCTACATACAGAATCTTTTAACAAGCAGAATGTTACACTGGTGTTAGAGAGATATTTCCCTCAATAAAATCTAATATTTGTTTGCAGCATGAGCACCAAAAATGAACAAATATTGCCAGTGGTGTCTAACATGCAACATAAGAGTGTTTTTGTTCATTTGTTAACTGAAACTTCAGAATGCACTAGTATCAAGAAGTCAAGACACTGCAAGAAGTTAGCAGAGTTGCATATAGTGGCTTAAAAAAATAGAAGTTAAAGAACATTTTCTCATTAACATGTTTCTAATTAAATAACTATCAAGAAAACAACTGGATGGATATATAAAATTATAATGTTTGTGAGACGGCTTTCAATCTAGGGGTATCAGTAGATTTCTACAGAAAATTTGAGGGAAAAAATTATAATGAACATTTTAGGGCTGCCAAAGGCTGTAAAACTGTTCTGGAATTTTGGATTTTGCAATCAATATAAAATGTAACATGTTTTGTCAAAAAAGAGGGTTGATAATTTAGTAATCCTGTAAATACATTTATAAAAATACATAATGGAAACATTAATCAAAAACATTTCATTAACGAATCAAATATAGAAATTTTTTAAGCAAATGTTGATGAATTGTGAACCTCCTGCATCATTAGCAGGGTCTGGGATCCAAGCATCTACAGCCCTCCAATTCGGTCATTTATGATTAATGGAAGAATTATTTAAAACTGCATTTTAAGCATAATACGTGCATTGCATCTCTCAGAACAGGTCAAATACATTGATATGGGAATTATTCCAATGAGATAATAATGAGAATTTCTGTGTTATGTAATGTCTTGATAATGAATTTAGACCATAGGTCAGTAGGATATCTGATACGTGAAGCTTCCATGTTGTGTTTTTATCTGTCCTCTTACTAAGAGTGTTACGGAAATGCTTGTAAAAGATGATCTGTAACTAAATACATTGCCTGAATATCTATCAACCATTTCTGGAGCTTGTAACAGCCTCTACCTGCTCTTTTTAGACCTCAGGTCTGACAGTCACATGCAATGCTGAGAACAGGTTTTTTTTTTTTTTTTTTGTAAAGAGACCACTTATCTGTGGCTTAAACAGTTTTAATCAGTATTTTTGTCTGTAAATGATCTAAACATGAAATATGTAAATATGTTTTAAAAACAAACCTTATTTTAAACATAATTTTTTTGCAGTGTTGAGTGTGCCTCTAATCTGAAGGTATGTATCACATGTTCATGCTTTGAGTTTCAGTCAGGTGGTACTGTAACTGATTTATCTACTAAATGGCACGTGTGTGTTGAACTTGTCACCACGCAGCTAAGCATACCGTGAGCAATATTAATATTCAATATGAAATATGAACCTTGTGCTGACACATTTTTATGCACTAGGGCTACATCAAAGATGTGCAAGGCAAGTTTTCAAACCTTTCATCACATTGAGTGATAATATCATATGAAAATAGGTTTTTTTTTTTTTTTTTTTTGTAAAGAGACCACTTATCTGTGGCTTAAACAGTTTTATTTGTATTTTTGTCTGTAAATGATCTAAACATGAAATATGTAAATATGTTTTAAAAACAAACCTTATTTTAAACATAATTTTTTTTGCAGTGTTGAGTGTGCCTCTAATCTGAAGGTATCACATGTTCATGCTTTGAGTTTCAGTCAGGTGGTACTGTAACTGATTTATCTACTAAATGGCACGTGTGTGTTGAACTTGTCACCACGCAGCTAAGCATACCGTGAGCAATATTAATATGCAATATGAAATATGAACCTTGTGCTGACACATTTTTATGCACTAGGGCTACATCAAAGATGTGCAAGACAAGTTTTCAAACCTTTCATCACATTGAGTGATAATATCATATGAAAATATTACTCAGTGTTGATGCATGAAAGCTTAGCAGTCATATTACAGAAAAAAATAATTAAGCATTGAAATAATTGGCAGTGCAATTCATCTGCAAGCATTCAGTGTCCTTTACTACTCTCTTAAAACACTTTCATGCTCTTGCTAGTACTAGGCCTATAAGTTATCTAATAACAATATATAACAGAGTGAACATAATATTTTTATGGCTAAGGCTACTTTTTATAGATAACATTTTATCCTAAATACATAAATACAGCTTAATATTATTTCACTATTTTTGTATAATTTTCTATATTTTCCTTTGCTTGGTTTTTATACCCACTGACAATGTAAAAAAGTATGAAACTAATTTTCACACAATAATAAATAAAACTGTGACCCTGGACCACAAATCCAACCAAGGGTCATTTTTTTGAAATTGAGATTCATACATCATCTGAAAGCTGAATAAATAAGCTTTCCATTGATATATGGATTGTTAAGATAGGACAATATTTGGCCGAGATACTATTTAAAATTCTGGAATCTGAGAAAATTGCCTTTAAAGTTGTCCAAAATGAAGTCCTTAGCAATGCATATTAATAATCAAAAATTAAGTTTTGATATAGTTACGGTAGGAAATCTACTTTCCTTAATATCATAAGGATTTTTGGCATAAAAGAAAAATCGATCATTTTGACTCATACTCGTACATATTGTTGGCTATTGCTACAAATATACCCATGCTACTTATGACTGGTTTTGTGGTCCAGGGTCACAATTGTGTTTTTGGCCTGTCCCACCATAGAGGCCTTGACCTTCTTGACTGTTTCCAGCAATTAAAATCATACCACAATGTCAAAATTGAGTATCTATTGAATATCTATTGAACTGATATTCATATTTAGCTGTGTCCCACATTTTGCATGCAACCATTTTACAGCATTTATTTATTTGTTTGTTGTGGTTTGTTTCCTGTTATTCATTCATTCATTCATTCATTTAAACCATATTTATGGAAAGTGCCCTGTAGTTCTTTTATAATAATATGTACAAGAATTTTTGCATTGTATAATGTGTCTCAGATTTCTCATGTAGACCAGCTTTTCTATGTTTTATGTAACACGTATGTACATATTCATGCTATCCGATGGATGTAATTGTATTTTCACAGTGTGATCAGTGTGACTGATGTGAGGTGCTGAGTGAGCAGACGGGACTGGAATGTGTGCCTCCTAATGAGCTGAGCCGCTGAGAGGGATTCAGAACCCAATACATCTGAACCTTCTCCACAGAGTGCCAACAAGTAGTTAGTTAGGAAGAAGAGTAGAACATATGCTAATTTTTCTTTACTGCTTATTAATCTACCTGAACATTTTCATCATTTGTAACTGTTCAGATCCTGAGATTTGATTATAGTTAATATTATAAACTTTATTTCATATATAATTGTAAAATTGTGTTAATTTATTTGAAGGAATTTGATTCATTCTCACATTTGTATCTCCATTATGGGCAGAGTGTATTTGTTTTATGCATTCATATAGAGTTAAGTTGCTTTTTGTCTAGTTCTTGTATAACACGTGTTTGCAACGTTGAGCAATGCAGTGCTGAATTTGCGTGCTCACGAATCCTCTCATTATAACACACGAATTGTAGACATTATGAAAGATTCATTATGCATATATGTATTCTGTTATAACAGAGATTTGTGAGATTGCGATGAACTTAGATGTCTTTTAGATATTATAAATGCAGCGCTCTTTGCTGGCATTCTGCCATGCCAAAACATGCACGCAGCAGCCGCTTGCTTTAGTTAAAAATAACAGTGTTCTGTGAATGTTGATGCTTTAATAACAAATATTTATCGGGAGCGTGTATGCTGGGATGTCATAAATTTCATGGAGAAAAAAGTAATTTAACTAATGACTAATTACTTTTGAAATAAAATCAGAACAGTAACGTGATTACTTTTAAAAGGAGTAATCAGTCATTTGATTTCATTTTCAGAGTAACTTGCCCAACACTGCATCTGAGAATATGATGTGCACAATGAACATACATTTATATGGTAAGATGGGTGAAGAAGCCCCCTTAAGAATAATGTGGATTTACTTTTAAATTAAAATATGAAAAGAGGGACAAGTTAACCCCCCCTTAATGCATTGTGGCCGTCTTGAGCGTCAGTACATGTTTTCACCTTTTGTAATAGTTATGCATGAGTTCCTCAATTGTCCTCAGTGTTAAAAGATGGATTTCAAAATCATACACTCACTTTTGGAAAGGGTTCAAATATGCAGAAGATCCTGGAAAACCAAAGAATGTGCAGGAGATGGAGGATTTTTCTGATGAACAGCAGGCAGTTGAACTGCTCAGGACAAACAAGGGACTCATGAACAACTGTCACAAAATTTAAAAACAGTCATGGATCATCCAGGAAATGACACATAGTATTAAGATTCAAGGGTATGTAAACTTTTGAATGGAGTCATTTTTATAAATTCAGTTATTATTTTGTCTTGTGGAGTATATGTAAACATCTGTCATGTGAAAAAGCTTATTCAGGACAGTACTAAATAAAAAATAACATGCAATTGTCATGATCCCTCTTATTTTGTTTCAATTATTAACATTTTGCACATTCTGCAAGGGGTATGTAAACTTATGAGCACAACTTATGTACTGTATACACACACACACACACACACACACATCAGAGAACAATTTTCAACAAAAACCCTTTATTTTGTTCGTAATTAGAGAACAGCAATGATTGAAGCACGAAGAAAGATTACAACTAAAATTTCTGAAAGTTACAGCAGTCAAAAATTTGTAGGAAGTGTACAGGCCCTTGCTTTGAATAACTTCAACACATCTGTGGCCACAGGACATCACTAGTCTCTCACACTCTGCTGATGTGATCTTGGTCCACTCTTCTTCCAGTCTCTTCCACAGTTTGGTGACTGTAGTGGGTTTCTTAGTCATAACTTTGTCACCAAGGATTTTCCAGAGATTTTCAATCGGGTTTAGATCAGGACTTTTATTATTTTAATGTTTTCAGCTTCAAGGAACTGCTTTACCCATTTTGCAGTGTGACAGGGGGGCACTGTCCTGCATGAAAATTGCAGGCTGATTAGGCGATGAACACAGGGAAGGAACCGAATGTTGCCGCAGGAAGTTCTGATAAACATTTGCATTCACTCTGCCATGTAGCTGTAAAAGAGGCCCAACTCCAACCATGACACTTCCTCCTCCTTATTTACACACTTTGGGTTCAGTCTTTCCCCAGTTTGATGACAAACATAGAGTTTCCCATCGGACCCAAATTAATTAAACTTGCTTTCATCACTGAAGTGAACTTTGGACTAGTTCTCCTCTGTCCACTCAACATACTCCTTAGCAAAGGTTAGTCTAGTCTTTTGATTCTTTATGCTGATGAGAGGTTTGATCACTGCAGAGTGGGCTTTCCGTCCAAATTCTCTTAAACGTTGAGACACTGTATGCCAAGACTAAACTTACCCTGTTCAGCACTGAACTGGCAAGCAATTCCAGCTGCAGTGTTGAACCGATTGCCCATTGAGATTCTCTGCATTGTCCTGTCCTTTTGTGCATTTGTCTTTCGTGGACAACCAGCTTTTTTGGGGGGGCTTGAATGAGTTTTTTAATGAGTGACATTGTAAAGATGCAATATTCTAGAAATCACAGATTTGGAATGACCAACTTTTCTCGCTATGGCTGCTTTTTGGCCTTTATGGACAACCTGCTGTTGGAGGGTTTCAGTCACTTTAGAACGGCTCACCATCTTGCAAAATAAGTGAAAACTGGAAAGTTAGGCTGCCAGTTAAATATGGTTTGTCAGATAATTAAGGAAATGACCACAAGGTGCCAGATTAACACCAATAACTGGAGGTATCTGAAAGTATTCTCTAATTTTGATGTGTTCTTTTTCAAATATCTCATTTAAGTTTTTTATACTGTGCTTCAGAATATACTTAACTCATGAAATATGCTTAAAAAACTGCACTTTTATTCCTGTTAGGAGAACTTCAAATAGGACTAAGCAGTGACCTCGAAATCTAGGAAATTCTAGGTTGTTCTCTAAATTTGATCTCCACTGTATATATTTATAAACTCTTCTGTTTGACATTTTATTTTGACAAAATATTAAATAATAACCTCATGTATTACAATTAGTATTAAATTAAAAAAAAAAAAAAGTTTCTAGAAACAACATGCCACTTGGGGCCTTCTGTGCCAATTGAGCTAATCTTACCACAAGAGTCTAATTTTATCTTTTTGCTTCAAAATAATATTATATATATAATTTTTACTTCACAAATCTAAAAACATTGATGTGTCCACAGACACCAAAATGTTTGGTATTGAACATAATACAATGTTATAAGTCACCATTTTCCAGAGACACAAAATTTAACCAAATCTCACAAATGTTGATATTCAGATGAAATGACAAAATTAAAAATAGCGTAGCCATTCATCAAAAATGCAATTTATGGTTAAGGCATCTTACCTAATCTTACCCTATATTTCCATTTTTTCATTGAAATTTTTATATTTTATTTTTACTAGCATTAATATTATTTAAAACTTTTAAATATATTTAAAACATCACCTCATTATTCCAAACATATGTTTATTTTTCTGTTTTTTTCTACATAGCATATAACATAGCCTACTGATTAGTCATTTGAGGAAAGATGTTTATGCATAAGTGGGTTTTTTTTTCAGGCTAAGGAGGTTAATGTAACATTATCATTCATGCCGCTTCTTATTAATGCAACCCTGTCTGACATGAACTGCAAGTCACATGTAAACGGCAGGTACCTGTCTTGAATAGGTCCATAATAACGAACAGGGCTGCCTGCCACACTTGTGTCTTCATTGATAAACTGGTTCTAAACTGTTACTGGACTAGTTGGTAATTGAAAGCTGCGCCCTAGTTTGTGTCCAATCAGAGACAATCTGCCATGGAATGAATAAAACAGCAATGCGTAAACAAGAACTGGAAAGTCCTCCGCCCCCTTCCCCATATCATCTAAAATGAAAGCAGTTCCGTATTCTGTGCCGCTACTACAACCATCACTTTCAACAGCCCAAATTCGTTCAAGCCTGTTTGTAAAAATCAATGCGCATCATCAACATGGACCCATGATGTGAAGGTAAGAGATGGTCGTTACTGTCTGACTGCAGCTCTGTGTCGTTTTCACGCTCTCCCTTCATCGTAAAGTTTCGGGTGGGATGGGAATGCGGTCTCGTGTCGTATATCAAGTTCGTCAGCATGTCTGTGTCTCTGTAGGATAGGCTACTAGTTGTGAGGGTACAGCTGGTTATTTAGTGCACACTGATGAGCGATAAAACACTCGCCTCTCGTTTACGGAAAGTGACACTTGTACAAATGGCAGCAAGTTAAATCGAGTGCGGCACTGATCGCACGTTATTCGTTATTTAGGTATACGCAACGCAGGGTTTTACAGGAAGATGACGCATAGAATGACACAGACCATGGCCAAGTAGGGTTAAACCCAATAGTTTTGACTTAAAAAAACAATTATATTGTCTTGAGGATGTCACGATAAGCGACGTAGCTGATGAGGACCAACTACATTTGGAGTATAGATCATATATAATAAAACCACATTGGATCTGTTTGTCAACACCTTTCATTTAAGTCTGATCGCAACATAAGATAACGTTATAAAAACGAATATAAAATAAGACAAAATGCTATGTTCACAGGCCCAAATTTTGTGTCGGTTGATAGCTACTTATTATACCAAATAATACGAGTCCCCCACTTTATACATTATTTTTTTGTAAGGATAAAAGTAGTTACACATTTATTGAATGAGTTATATATGTCATTTTCGAAGCCGCTGTACATTAACCCAATGGTTTCGTTTTGAAGATCGTGGGCGGGGCTTAACGCGTATGTGTCATCATGATGCACCTGTAGACAAGTTCAAGTTTCGGAAACATTAAAGGTACACTCAATAAATATCTCTTAACAGTAATATATTAACTTTCAGCAAGTGCTCTATACAAAACATAAGCATAAAAGCATCTAAGAACAGCCAGACGATATGTGACCCCGGACCACAAGACCAGTAGCACTGATATATTTGTAGTAATAGCCAACAATACATTGTATGGGTCAAAATTATCGATTTTTCTTTTATGCAAAAAAATCATTAGAATATTAAGTAGAGATCATGTTCCATGAAGATATTTTGTAAATTTCCTACCGCATAAAAACAATTAAAAAAAATTTTTTTTTAATTCAATTTATTTGTACAGGGACAACGCACAACAACAGTGTTGTGCCAGAGTTAGCTATAAAGCTAATTTGCATCTGCAGTCCCTGGGCAGGATGTTGTTACAAAATTACAATATTAAGTCACACATAATACAGTACACACAGCACATACAATATACAATACAATATCACATCATACTCCATTAAATTACAAAACCAAGTCAATAATCACATATTTGATTTTCCTTAAGCCATACTTTAAGCGTAGTTTTAAAAATACTAAATGTTGTACACTCTCTAATATTAACAGGTATTAAATTCCATCTTTCTGCTGCTCTAACTGAAAAAGCTGATTGTCCAAAAACAGTTTTCTTAAATTTAGTTGAACAATCACCTCTAACTGATGACCTAGTCTGCCTGATATTATCCTTACAGAAAGTCACACATTGTTTAAGAGGTGGTGGTGCAAGATCATGAAATAGTTTGTACATCAAGCACGCATCAGCAAATAATAAAAAATTGTCAAACGTCAATAATTTATAATTCTTAATAATATTGCAGTGATGATAACTCCTTGGCTTTTTAGCTAAGATTTTCACCGTTTGTTTATAAATAGTATATAATGGTTTTAACGTGGTTATACTTGTATGAGACCAACTTGTAGCACAATAAGATAAATGAGGAAGAATCATTGAATGCATAAAGAGTTTAGCAGCAGCCACAGGTAATTGGTGCCTAATATTCCTAAAGATCATCAAGCTTGCTCTAGTACTTTTAGAGACCTTTTTAATATGTTTTTTAAAATTCAAGTTAGAATCCATAATCATACCTAAATATTTAAAATGCTCAACAATATTTATTACCTCTCCTTTAACTAAAATATCTGGACAACGCTCATCAACTTTCTTGATCGAAAAGAACATTCCCACAGTTTTACTCACATTAAGAGTAAGGCAAGAATGACATAGCCAATCTGAGACTTTGTTCAATGCAGCAGTAAGTTTGATAGCAGCTTGTTCTTGTGTTTTAGCATAAGTATAAACAACTGTATCATCTGCATACATCTGAACCTGGACCTCTGGACAAACTGTAGGCAGATCATTAATGTATAAGCTGAACAAAATTGGTCCAAGAATCGACCCCTGTGGGACTCCAATATTACAGTCAAGAAATGGTGAGCATGCATCATTAATTCGTGTACATTGTTTTCTTAAATTTAAGTATGACTCCATCCATGTTAATGTATTAGTAGAAAAATTAAACCTTGATAATTTAGATAAAGTAAAGTGTTTAGTAATATGCATTGCTAAGAACTTCATTCGGACAACTTTAAAGGCGATTTTCTCAATATTTAGATTTTTTGCACCCTCGGCCAGATATTGTCCTATCTTAACAAACCATTCATTGATGGAAAGCTTATTTATTCATAATGAGCATGCATCATTAATTCGTGTACATTGTTTTCTTAAATTTAAGTATGACTCCATCCATGTTAATGTATTAGTAGAAAAATTAAACCTTGATAATTTAGATAAAGTAAAGTGTTTAGTAATATGCATTGCTAAGAACTTCATTCGGACAACTTTAAAGGCGATTTTCTCAATATTTAGATTTTTTGCACCCTCGGCCAGATATTATCCTATCTTAACAAACCATTCATTGATGGAAAGCTTATTTATTCATAATGAATAAATCTCAATTTTAAAAAAAATTACCCTTATGACTGGTTTTGTGGTCCATGGTCACATATGACAACAAACAAAACATATTACTTTATTAAAGGCAATAGCATAGTCTAGAGCAGTGGTTTTCAATCCTGGTCCTGGGGACCTACCGCTCTGCACATTTTGTGTGTCTTCCTTATTTAACACACTTGATTCAGATCATCAGTTCATCAGGTGAAAGTTCCATGCACTGAACTCAGTGCCTGCGTCCCAATGTGCATACTATCCATCCTAAATTCCATGTGATATTAGTAATTTTCAATAATATTTAGGGCAGATAGGGTGGATAGTATGCACATTGGGACGCAGGGCGTGTGTCAGATAGCCTAACAGAGACATACAAAATGTGCAGGGTGGTGGGTTTGGATTGAAAATCACTGGTCTAGAGCAGTGGTTCTCAAATCTGTCCTGGAGTACTCATTTTGTATGTCTCCCTCATCTATTACACCTGATTCAACTCATCAGCTCATTAGTGGAGACTGCAAGACCTGAAGTGGGTGTGTCACATATAGGGAAACATACAAAATGTGCAGTGCTGGGGGTACTTCATGGAGATGTTTGAGAACCACTGGTCTAGAGTGCCCCTGCGTCTCAGTGTTCATACTATCCATCCTAAATAGTATGTGAGATTAGAATAAGTGTGTCCCAAAGCATAGTATGTTGAAAAGAGTATGCCAAAAGTCCCCGGATGGTCTACAATTTCAGGTCGATTTTTGAAGTGTGGATCCGTGCACACTCTAATGGCTAATATTGCCCACAATCCATTGCGCTTTTGTGAAGGATTCTGTCAAGAACTACAAACACGAATAAAACGCGTTAAAAACTACAAACATGGCAGATGTGTGCAACCGGCGGTTAGGTAGAGAGGCTTAGAAAAAGGGGTCTGAGTTACTAATATTCAACATTTAACCTGGTAAAGAAATATGTATTTAATGTTATCTGTGTTATATTTAATCTGCAACAGCAATGTACACTTTTATAAACATTCGTTGGGTCGTTTACTTTTAAATTTCTCAGAGTTCTCAGCATGAAAGACCCGCGACTGGCAGATCAATGTGCTACTTCTTTCCTCTCCAATTCGATAGGAAGTTAAATGAAATGCAATATGGAGGATGTTAACTGTGACAAGATATATTGACAGGCCAGTTTACAGTGACAGGGTGCGTGTATCTATGCGACAGAGCAGGGGTGCTCAAACTCTGTCCTGGAGGGCCAGTGTCCTGCAGAGTTTAGCTCCAACTTGCCTCAACACACCTGCTGGGAAGTTTATAGTATGCCTAGTAAGAGCTTGATTAGCTGATTCAGGTGTGCCTAATTGGGGTTGGATCTAAACTCTGCAGGACATCGGCCCTCCAGGACCAAGTTTGTGCACCCCTGCGACAGAGCGTCCGTTAAAGACGCAGTTGTGTGATGTGATAGTATGTCCCAAAGCTTGCCTACTCTTCTACTACACACTCAAAAGTGTGTACTTTTTCTTCACCAAAAGAGTACATACTTTAAGGGT